>NW_027480574.1:718060-1077091 GCF_051401765.1 Calliopsis andreniformis
CAATCTTCAATCCTCAATCCTCAATCCTCAATTCTCAATGCTCAATCCTCAATCCTCAGACCTCAAACAGCAATACTCAACCCTCAGTCCTCGTCCTCAATCCACAACCATCAATCCTCAATCCTCAATCTTCAATCATCAGTATTCAATCTTCAGTCCTCAATCCTCAATCCTCAATCCTCAATCCTCAATCCTCAATGTTCAATCCGCAATACCCAATCCTCAATCTTCTATCCGCAATCCTCAATCCTCATTCCTGAATCCTCAATCCTCAATCCTCAATCTTCAATCCTCAATACTCAATCTTCAATCCTCAATCGTCAATCATCAATCCTCAACCCTCATTCTTCAATCCTCAACACCCAATCCTCAATCTTCAATCCTCAATCCTCAATCCTCAATTCTCAATCCTCAATGCTCAATCCTCAGACCTCAAACATCAATACTCAACCCTCAGTCCCCGTCCTCAATCCACAACCCTCAATCCTCGATCCTCAATCTTCAATCATCAATATTCAATCTTCAATCCTCAATCCTCAATCCTCAATACTCAATCCTCAATCCTCAATACTCAATCCTCAATCCTTTATGTTCTATTCTCAATACGCAATCCTCAATCTTCAATCCTCAATCCTCAATCCTCAATCCTCAATCCTCAATCCTCAATCTTAATCTTAAATCCTCAGTACTCAATCTTGAATCCTCAATCCTCAATCCTCAATCCTCAATCCTCAATCTTCAATCCTCAATACTCAATACTCAATCCTCATTCTTCAATCCTCAATACCCAATCCGCAATCTTCAATCCTCAATCCTCAATCCTCAATCCTCAATCCTCAATCTTCAATCGTCAATCGTCAATCCTCAATCCTCAATCCTTAATCTTCAATCCTCAATACTCAATATTCAATCTTCAATCCTCAATCCTCAATCCTCAATCCTCAATCCTCAATCGTCAATTTTCAATCCTCAATACTCAATCTTCAATCCTCAATCCTCAATCCTCAATCCTTAATCCTCATTCTTCAATCCTCAATACCCAATCCTCAATCTTCAATCCTCAATCCTCAATCCTCAATCCTCAATCCTCAATCCTCAATCCCCAATCTTCAATCCTCAGTCCCAAATCCTCACTCTTCAATACTTACTCCTCAATCCTCAATCTTCAATCCTCAATACTTAGTCCTCAATCCTCAATCCTCAATCCTCAATCCTCAATCGTCAATCTTCAATCCTCAATACTCAATCTTCAATCCTCAATCCTCAATCCTCAATCCTCAATCCTCATTCTTCAATCCTCAATACCCAATCCTCAATCTTCAATCCTCAATCCTCAATCCTCAATCCTCAATCCTCAATCCTCAATCCCCAATCTTCAATCCTCAGTCCCAAATCCTCAATCTTCAATACTTACTCCTCAATCCTCAATCTTCAATCCTCAATCCTCAATCCTCAATTCTCAATGCGCAATCCTCAATCCTCAGACCTCAAACAGCAATACTCAACCCTCAGTCCTCGTCCTCAATCCACAACCATCAATCCTCAATCCTCACTCTTCAATCATCAGTATTCAATCTTCAGTCCTCAATCCTCAATCCTCAATCCTCAATCCTCAATCCTCAATGTTCAATCCGCAATACCCAATCCTCAATCTTCTATCCGCAATCCTCAATCCTTATTCCTGAATCCTCAATCCTCAATCCTCAATCTTCAATCCTCAATACTCAATCTTCAATCCTCAATCGTCAATCATCAATCCTCAATCCTCATTCTTCAATCCTCAACACCCAATCCTCAATCTTCAATCCTCAATCCTCAATCCTCAATTCTCAATCCTCAATGCTCAATCCTCAGACCTCAAACATCAATACTCAACCCTCAGTCCCCGTCCTCAATCCACAACCCTCAATCCTCGATCCTCAATCTTCAATCATCAATATTCAATCTTCAATCCTCAATCCTCAATCCTCAATACTCAATCCTCAATCCTTTATGTTCTATTCTCAATACGCAATCCTCAATCTTCAATCCTCAATCCTCAATGCTCAATCCTCAATCCTCAATCTTAATCTTAAATCCTCAGTACTCAATCTTGAATCCTCAATCCTCAATCCTCAATCCTCAATCCTCAATCTTCAATCCTCAATACTCAATACTCAATCCTCATTCTTCAATCCTCAATACCCAATCCTCAATCTTCAATCCTCAATCCTCAATCCTCAATCCTCAATCCTCAATCTTCAATCGTCAATCGTCAATCCTCAATCCTCAATCCTTAATCTTCAATCCTCAATACTCAATATTCAATCTTCAATCCTCAATCCTCAATCCTCAATCCTCAATCCTCAATCGTCACTCTTCAATCCTCAATACTCAATCTTCAATCCTCAATCCTCAATCCTCAATCCTCAATCCTCAATCCTCATTCTTCAATCCTCAATACCCAATCCTCAATCTTCAATCCTCAATCCTCAATCCTCAATCCTCAATCCTCAATCCTCAATCCCCAATCTTCAATCCTCAGTCCCAAATCCTCAATCTTCAATACTTACTCCTCAATCCTCAATCTTCAATCCTCAATACTTAGTCCTCAATCCTCAATCCTCAATCCTCAATCCTCAATCCTCAATCCCCAATCTTCAATCCTCAGTCCCAAATCCTCAATCTTCAATACTTACTCCTCAATCCTCAATCTTCAATCCTCAATACTTAGTCCTCAATCCTCAATCCTCAATCCTCAATCCTCAATCGTCAATCTTCAATCCTCAATACTCAATCCTCAATCCTCAATCCTTAATCTTCAATCCTCAATACTCAATATTCAATCTTCAATCCTCAATCCTCAATCCTCAATCCTCAATCCTCAATCGTCAATTTTCAATCCTCAATACTCAATCTTCAATCCTCAATCCTCAATCCTCAATCCTTAATCCTCATTCTTCAATCCTCAATACCCAATCCTCAATCTTCAATCCTCAATCCTCAATCCTCAATTCTCAATCCTCAATCCTCAATCCCCAATCTTCAATCCTCAATACTCAATCTGCAATACGCAATCCTCAGTCCTCACTCCTCAACCCTCATTCTTCAATCCTCAATACCGAATCCTCAATCTTCAATCCTCAATCCTCAATCCTCAGTTCTCAATCCTCAATCCTGAATCCTTAGACTTCAAACATCAATACTCAACCCTCAGTCCTCGTCCTCAATCCACAACACTCAGTCCTCAATCCTCAATATTCAGTCATTAATATTCATCCTTCAATCCTCAATCCTCAATCCTCTATCCTCAACACTCAATCCTCAATGTTCAATCTTCAATACCCAATCATCAGTCTTCCATCCTCTATCGTCAATCCTCAATCCTCAATCCTCAATCCTCTGTCCTCAAACCTCAATCCTGAATCCTCAACCCGAAATCCTCAATCTTCAGCCCTAAGTCCTCAACAATCAGTTGTGAATCCTCAATCCTCAATAGAATATCCTCAATTCACAGTTTTCAATACTCAATACTCAATCTGCAATCTTCAGACCTCTATCCACAAACATCAATTCTCATCACTCAACCCTCAATACTCAGTCCCCAATCCCCAATCTTCAATCCTCAATCCTCAATCCTCAATCCTCAACCTTAATCTTCAATCCTCAGTACTCAATCTTCAATCCTCAAACCTAAATCCTCAATACTCAATCCTCACTCTTCAATCCTCAACACCCCATCCTCAATCTTCAATCCTCAATCCTCAATCCTCAATTCTCAATGCTCAATCCTCAATCCTCAGACCTCAAACAGCAATACTCAACCCTCAGTCCTCGTCCTCAATCCACAACCATCAATCCTCAATCCTCAATCTTCAATCATCAGTATTCAATCTTCAGTCCTCAATCCTCAATCCTCAATCCTCAATCCTCAATCCTCAATGTTCAATCCGCAATACCCAATCCTCAATCTTCTATCCGCAATCCTCAATCCTCATTCCTGAATCCTCAATCCTCAATCCTCAATCTTCAATCCTCAATACTCAATCTTCAATCCTCAATCGTCAATCATCAATCCTCAATCCTCATTCTTCAATCCTCAACACCCAATCCTCAATCTTCAATCCTCAATCCTCAATCCTCAATTCTCAATCCTCAATGCTCAATCCTCAGACCTCAAACATCAATACTCAACCCTCAGTCCCCGTCCTCAATCCACAACCCTCAATCCTCGATCCTCAATCTTCAATCATCAATATTCAATCTTCAATCCTCAATCCTCAATCCTCAATACTCAATCCTCAATCCTTTATGTTCTATTCTCAATACGCAATCCTCAATCTTCAATCCTCAATCCTCAATGCTCAATCCTCAATCCTCAATCTTAATCTTAAATCCTCAGTACTCAATCTTGAATCCTCAATCCTCAATCCTCAATCCTCAATCCTCAATCTTCAATCCTCAATACTCAATACTCAATCCTCATTCTTCAATCCTCAATACCCAATCCTCAATCTTCAATCCTCAATCCTCAATCCTCAATCCTCAATCCTCAATCTTCAATCGTCAATCGTCAATCCTCAATCCTCAATCCTTAATCTTCAATCCTCAATACTCAATATTCAATCTTCAATCCTCAATCCTCAATCCTCAATCCTCAATCCTCAATCGTCACTCTTCAATCCTCAATACTCAATCTTCAATCCTCAATCCTCAATCCTCAATCCTCAATCCTCAATCCTCATTCTTCAATCCTCAATACCCAATCCTCAATCTTCAATCCTCAATCCTCAATCCTCAATCCTCAATCCTCAATCCTCAATCCCCAATCTTCAATCCTCAGTCCCAAATCCTCAATCTTCAATACTTACTCCTCAATCCTCAATCTTCAATCCTCAATACTTAGTCCTCAATCCTCAATCCTCAATCCTCAATCCTCAATCCTCAATCCCCAATCTTCAATCCTCAGTCCCAAATCCTCAATCTTCAATACTTACTCCTCAATCCTCAATCTTCAATCCTCAATACTTAGTCCTCAATCCTCAATCCTCAATCCTCAATCCTCAATCGTCAATCTTCAATCCTCAATACTCAATCCTCAATCCTCAATCCTTAATCTTCAATCCTCAATACTCAATATTCAATCTTCAATCCTCAATCCTCAATCCTCAATCCTCAATCCTCAATCGTCAATTTTCAATCCTCAATACTCAATCTTCAATCCTCAATCCTCAATCCTCAATCCTTAATCCTCATTCTTCAATCCTCAATACCCAATCCTCAATCTTCAATCCTCAATCCTCAATCCTCAATTCTCAATCCTCAATCCTCAATCCCCAATCTTCAATCCTCAATACTCAATCTGCAATACGCAATCCTCAGTCCTCACTCCTCAACCCTCATTCTTCAATCCTCAATACCGAATCCTCAATCTTCAATCCTCAATCCTCAATCCTCAGTTCTCAATCCTCAATCCTGAATCCTTAGACTTCAAACATCAATACTCAACCCTCAGTCCTCGTCCTCAATCCACAACACTCAGTCCTCAATCCTCAATATTCAGTCATTAATATTCATCCTTCAATCCTCAATCCTCAATCCTCTATCCTCAACACTCAATCCTCAATGTTCAATCTTCAATACCCAATCATCAGTCTTCCATCCTCTATCGTCAATCCTCAATCCTCAATCCTCAATCCTCTGTCCTCAAACCTCAATCCTGAATCCTCAACCCGAAATCCTCAATCTTCAGCCCTAAGTCCTCAACAATCAGTTGTGAATCCTCAATCCTCAATAGAATATCCTCAATTCACAGTTTTCAATACTCAATACTCAATCTGCAATCTTCAGACCTCTATCCACAAACATCAATTCTCATCACTCAACCCTCAATACTCAGTCCCCAATCCCCAATCTTCAATCCTCAATCCTCAATCCTCAATCCTCAACCTTAATCTTCAATCCTCAGTACTCAATCTTCAATCCTCAAACCTAAATCCTCAATACTCAATCCTCACTCTTCAATCCTCAACACCCAATCCTCAATCTTCAATCCTCAATCCTCAATCCTCAATTCTCAATGCTCAATCCTCAATCCTCAGACCTCAAACAGCAATACTCAACCCTCAGTCCTCGTCCTCAATCCACAACCATCAATCCTCAATCCTCAATCTTCAATCATCAGTATTCAATCTTCAGTCCTCAATCCTCAATCCTCAATCCTCAATCCTCAATCCTCAATGTTCAATCCGCAATACCCAATCCTCAATCTTCTATCCGCAATCCTCAATCCTCATTCCTGAATCCTCAATCCTCAATCCTCAATCTTCAATCCTCAATACTCAATCTTCAATCCTCAATCGTCAATCATCAATCCTCAATCCTCATTCTTCAATCCTCAACACCCAATCCTCAATCTTCAATCCTCAATCCTCAATCCTCAATTCTCAATCCTCAATGCTCAATCCTCAGACCTCAAACATCAATACTCAACCCTCAGTCCCCGTCCTCAATCCACAACCCTCAATCCTCGATCCTCAATCTTCAATCATCAATATTCAATCTTCAATCCTCAATCCTCAATCCTCAATACTCAATCCTCAATCCTCAATACTCAATCCTCAATCCTTTATGTTCTATTCTCAATTCGCAATCCTCAATCTTCAATCCTCAATCCTCAATCCTCAATCCTCAATCCTCAATCTTAATCTTAAATCCTCAGTACTCAATCTTGAATCCTCAATCCTCAATCCTCAATCCTCAATCCTCAATCTTCAATCCTCAATACTCAATACTCAATCCTCATTCTTCAATCCTCAATACCCAATCCTCAATCTTCAATCCTCAATCCTCAATCCTCAATCCTCAATCCTCAATCTTCAATCGTCAATCGTCAATCCTCAATCCTCAATCCTTAATCTTCAATCCTCAATACTCAATATTCAATCTTCAATCCTCAATCCTCAATCCTCAATCCTCAATCCTCAATCGTCAATCTTCAATCCTCAATACTCAATCTTCAATCCTCAATCCTCAATCCTCAATCCTCAATCCTCATTCTTCAATCCTCAATACCCAATCCTCAATCTTCAATCCTCAATCCTCAATACTCAATCCTCAATCCTCAATCCTCAATCCCCAATCTTCAATCCTCAGTCCCAAATCCTCAATCTTCAATACTTACTCCTCAATCCTCAATCTTCAATCCTCAATACTTAGTCCTCAATCCTCAATCCTCAATCCTCAATCCTCAATCCTCATTCTTCAATCCTCAATACCCAATACTCAATCTTCAATCCTCAATCCTCTATCCTCAATTCTCAATCCTCAATCCTCAATCCTCAATCCTCAATCCTCAATGGTCAATCCGCAATACCCAATCCTCAACCTTCTATCCGCAATCCTCAATCCTCAATCCTCAATCCTCAATCCTCAATCCTCAACGTTAATCTTCAATCCTCAGTACTCAATCTTCAATCCTCAAACCTAAATCCTCAATACTCAATCCTCACTCTTCAATCCTCAACACCCAATCCTCAATCTTCAATCCTCAATCCTCAGTCCTCAATCCTCAATCCTCAATCTTAATCTTAAATCCTCAGTACTCAATCTTGAATCCTCAATCCTCAATCCTCAATCCTCAATCCTCAATCTTCAATCCTCAATACTCAATACTCAATCCTCATTCTTCAATCCTCAATACCCAATCCTCAATCTTCAATCCTCAATCCTCAATCCTCAATCCTCAATCCTCAATCTTCAATCGTCAATCGTCAATCCTCAATCCTCAATCCTTAATCTTCAATCCTCAATACTCAATATTCAATCTTCAATCCTCAATCCTCAATCCTCAATCCTCAATCCTCAATCGTCAATCTTCAATCCTCAATACTCAATCTTCAATCCTCAATCCTCAATCCTCAATCCTCAATCCTCATTCTTCAATCCTCAATACCCAATCCTCAATCTTCAATCCTCAATCCTCAATACTCAATCCTCAATCCTCAATCCTCAATCCCCAATCTTCAATCCTCAGTCCCAAATCCTCAATCTTCAATACTTACTCCTCAATCCTCAATCTTCAATCCTCAATACTTAGTCCTCAATCCTCAATCCTCAATCCTCAATCCTCAATCCTCATTCTTCAATCCTCAATACCCAATACTCAATCTTCAATCCTCAATCCTCAATCCTCAATTCTCAATCCTCAATCCTCAATCCTCAATCCTCAATCCTCAATGGTCAATCCGCAATACCCAATCCTCAACCTTCTATCCGCAATCCTCAATCCTCAATCCTCAATCCTCAATCCTCAATCCTCAACGTTAATCTTCAATCCTCAGTACTCAATCTTCAATCCTCAAACCTAAATCCTCAATACTCAATCCTCACTCTTCAATCCTCAACACCCAATCCTCAATCTTCAATCCTCAATCCTCAATCCTCAATTCTCAATGCTCAATCCTCAATCCTCAGACCTCAAACAGCAATACTCAACCCTCAGTCCTCGTCCTCAATCCACAACCATCAATCCTCAATCCTCAATCTTCAATCATCAGTATTCAATCTTCAGTCCTCAATCCTCAATCCTCAATCCTCAATCCTCAATCCTCAATGTTCAATCCGCAATACCCAATCCTCAATCTTCTATCCGCAATCCTCAATCCTCATTCCTGAATCCTCAATCCTCAATCCTCAATCTTCAATCCTCAATACTCAATCTTCAATCCTCAATCGTCAATCATCAATCCTCAATCCTCATTCTTCAATCCTCAACACCCAATCCTCAATCTTCAATCCTCAATCCTCAATCCTCAATTCTCAATCCTCAATGCTCAATCCTCAGACCTCAAACATCAATACTCAACCCTCAGTCCCCGTCCTCAATCCACAACCCTCAATCCTCGATCCTCAATCTTCAATCATCAATATTCAATCTTCAATCCTCAATCCTCAATCCTCAATACTCAATCCTCAATCCTCAATACTCAATCCTCAATCCTTTATGTTCTATTCTCAATACGCAATCCTCAATCTTCAATCCTCAATCCTCAATCCTCAATCCTCAATCCTCAATCTTAATCTTAAATCCTCAGTACACAATCTTGAATCCTCAATCCTCAATCCTCAATCCTCAATCCTCAATCTTCAATCCTCAATACTCAATACTCAATCCTCATTCTTCAATCCTCAATACCCAATCCGCAATCTTCAATCCTCAATCCTCAATCCTCAATCCTCAATCCTCAATCTTCAATCGTCAATCGTCAATCCTCAATCCTCAATCCTTAATCTTCAATCCTCAATACTCAATATTCAATCTTCAATCCTCAATCCTCAATCCTCAATCCTCAATCCCCAATCGTCAATTTTCAATCCTCAATACTCAATCTTCAATCCTCAATCCTCAATCCTCAATCCTTAATCCTCATTCTTCAATCCTCAATACCCAATCCTCAATCTTCAATCCTCAATCCTCAATCCTCAATCCTCAATCCTCAATCCTCAATCCCCAATCTTCAATCCTCAGTCCCAAATCCTCAATCTTCAATACTTACTCCTCAATCCTCAATCTTCAATCCTCAATACTTAGTCCTCAATCCTCAATCCTCAATCCTCAATCCTCAATCGTCAATCTTCAATCCTCAATACTCAATCTTCAATCCTCAATCCTCAATCCTCAATCCTCAATCCTCATTCTTCAATCCTCAATACCCAATCCTCAATCTTCAATCCTCAATCCTCAATCCTCAATCCTCAATCCTCAATCCTCAATCCCCAATCTTCAATCCTCAGTCCCAAATCCTCAATCTTCAATACTTACTCCTCAATCCTCAATCTTCAATCCTCAATCCTCAATCCTCAATTCTCAATGCGCAATCCTCAATCCTCAGACCTCAAACAGCAATACTCAACCCTCAGTCCTCGTCCTCAATCCACAACCATCAATCCTCAATCCTCACTCTTCAATCATCAGTATTCAATCTTCAGTCCTCAATCCTCAATCCTCAATCCTCAATCCTCAATCCTCAATGTTCAATCCGCAATACCCAATCCTCAATCTTCTATCCGCAATCCTCAATCCTTATTCCTGAATCCTCAATCCTCAATCCTCAATCTTCAATCCTCAATACTCAATCTTCAATCCTCAATCGTCAATCATCAATCCTCAATCCTCATTCTTCAATCCTCAACACCCAATCCACAATCTTCAATCCTCAATCCTCAATCCTCAATTCTCAATCCTCAATGCTCAATCCTCAGACCTCAAACATCAATACTCAACCCTCAGTCCCCGTGCTCAATCCACAACCCTCAATCCTCGATCCTCAATCTTCAATCATCAATATTCAATCTTCAATCCTCAATCCTCAATCCTCAATACTCAATCCTCAATCCTCAATACTCAATCCTCAATCCTTTATGTTCTATTCTCAATACGCAATCCTCAATCTTCAATCCTCAATCCTCAATCCTCAATCCTCAATCCTCAATCTTAATCTTAAATCCTCAGTACTCAATCTTGAATCCTCAATCCTCAATCCTCAATCCTCAATCCTCAATCTTCAATCCTCAATACTCAACACTCAATCCTCATTCTTCAATCCTCAATACCCAATCCTCAATCTTCAATCCTCAATCCTCAATCCTCAATCCTCAATCCTCAATCTTCAATCGTCAATCGTCAATCCTCAATCCTCAATCCTTAATCTTCAATCCTCAATACTCAATATTCAATCTTCAATCCTCAATCCTCAATCCTCAATCCTCAATCCTCAATCGTCAATCTTCAATCCTCAATACTCAATCTTCAATCCTCAATCCTCAATCCTCAATCCTCAATCCTCAATCCTCATTCTTCAATCCTCAATACCCAATCCTCAATCTTCAATCCTCAATCCTCAATCCTCAATCCTCAATCCTCAATCCTCAATCCCCAATCTTCAATCCTCAGTCCCAAATCCTCAATCTTCAATACTTACTCCTCAATCCTCAATCTTCAATCCTCAATACTTAGTCCTCAATCCTCAATCCTCAATCCTCAATCCTCAATCCTCATTCTTCAATCCTCAATACCCAATCCTCAATCTTCAATCCTCAATCCTCAATCCTCAATTCTCAATCCTCAATCCTCAATCCTCAATCCTCAATCCTCAATTCTCAATGGTCAATCCGCAATACCCAATCCTCAACCTTCTATCCGCAATCCTCAATCCTCAATCCTCAATCCTCAATCCTCAATCCTCAATCCTCAATCTTCAATCCTCAACACTCAATCTTCAATCCTCAATCCTCAATCCTCAATACTCAATCCTCATTCTTCAATCCTCAACACCCAATCCTCAATCTTCAATCCTCAAACCTCAATCCTCAATTCTCAATCCTCATTCCTCAATCCTCAGACCTCAAACATCAATACTCAGCCCTCAGTCCCCGTCCTCAATCCACAACCCTCAATCCTCGATCCTCAATCTTCAATCATCAATATTCAATCTTCAATCCTCAATCCTCAATCCTCAATACTCACTCCTCAATCCTCAATGTTCTATCCTCAACACGCAATCCTCAACATTCAATCCTCAATCCTCAATCCTCAATCCTCAATCCTCAATCCTCAATCCTCAGTCCTGAATCCTCATTCCTGTATCCACAATCCTGTACCCTCAATATTCAGCCCTCAGTCCTCAACAATCAGTTGTGAATCCTCAATCCTCAATAGAATATCCTCAGTTCACAGGTTTCAATACTCAATACTCAGCCTGCAATCTTCAAATCTCTATCCACAAACATCAATTCTCATCACTCAACCCTCAATATTCAACGCACAACCCTCAACCATCAATCCCCAATACTCAATCATCAATGCTCAATTCTCAGACTCAATAGAATATCCTGAATTTTCATGGTTCAGTACTCAATCCACAATATCCAGTAATCAAATCTCAATCCTCAAACATCAATTCTCAACACTCAATCCTCAACACTCAGTCCTCTCTCTTCAATCCTCCATCCTCAATCCTCAATCCTCAAGCGTCAATCCTCAATCCTCAATCTTCAATCCTCAATACTCAATCTTGAATCCTCAATCCTCAATCCTCAATCCTCAATCCTCAATCCTCAATCTTAATCTTCAATCCTCAGTTCTCAATCTTCAATCCTCAATCCTCAATCCTCAATCCTCAATCCTCAATCTTCAATCCTCAATCCTCAATCTTCGATCCCCAATACTCAATCTTCAATCCTCAATCCTCAATCCTCAATCTTCAATCCTCAATCGTCAATCCTCAATCCACAATCCTCAATCTTCAATCCTCAATACTCAATCTTCAGTCCTCAACCCTCAATCCTCAATCCTCAATCCTCAATCCTCAATCCTCAATCGTCAACCTTCAATCCTCAATACTCAATCTTCAATGCTCAATCCTCAATCCTCAATCCTCAATCCTCATTCTTCAATCCTCAATACCCAATCCTCAATCTTCAATCCTCAATCCTCAATCCTCAATCCTCAACCCTCAATCCTCACTCCTCAATCCTCAGACCTCAAACATCAATACTCAACCCTCAGTCCTCGTCCTCATTCCACAACCCTCAATCCTCGATCCTCAATCTTCAATCATCAATATTCAATTTTCAATCCTCAATCCTCAATCCTCAATACTCAATACTCAATCCTCAATGTTCTATCCTCAATACGCAATCCTCAATCTTCAATCCTCAATCCTCAATCCTCAGTCCTCAATCCTCAATCCTCAATCCTCAATCCTCAGTCCTCAAACCTCAATCCTCAACCCTCAGCCCTCATCCTCAATCCATAATCGACAATCCTCAATCCTCAATCTTCTATCCTCAATACTCAATCTTCAATCCTGAACCCTCAGTCCTCAATGTTCAATCCTCAATCCTCAATTATCAATCTTCTATCCTCAATTCTCAATCTTCGGTCCTCAATCTTGAATCCTCAGTCCCCAATTCTCAATCTTCTATCCTCAATACTCAATCCTCCCATCGTCAATCCTCAATACTCAGTCTGCAATCCTCAATCGTCAATACTCAATCCTCAATCCTCAATCGTCAATCCTCAATACTCAATCTTCAGTCCTCAATCCTCAATCCTCAATCCTCAATCCTCAATCCTCAATCCTCAATCGTCAATCTTCAATCCTCAATACTCAATCTTCAATCCTCAATCCTCAATCCTCAATCCTCAAGGCTCAATCCCCAAACTTAATCTTCAATCCTCAGTACTCAATCATCAAGCCTCAATCCTCAATCCTCAATCCTCAATCCTCTACCTTCAATCCTCAATACTCAATCTTCAATCCTCAATCCTCAATCCTCAATCCTCAATCCTCAATCCTCAATCGTCAATCTTCAATCCTCAATACTCAATCTTCAATCCTCAATCCTCAATACTCAATACTCAATCCTCATTCTACAATCCTCAATACCTAATCCTCAATCTTCAATCCTCAATCTTCAATCATCAATATTCAATCTTCAATCCTCAATCCTCAATCCTCAATACTCAATCCTCAATCCTCAATGTTCTATCCTCAATACGCAATCCTCAATCTTCAATCCACAATCCTCAATCCTCAAACCTCAATCCTCAATCCTCAATCCTCAACCCTCAATCTTAATCTTCAATCCTCAGTACTCAATCTTCAATCCTCAATCCTCAATACTCAATCCTCAATCCTCATTATTCGATCCTCAATACCCAATCCTCAACCTTCAATCCTCAATCCTCAATCCTCAATCCTCAATCCTCAATCTTCAATCCTCGATACTCAATCTTCAATCCTCAATCCTCAATCCTCAATCCTCAATCCTCAATCCTCAATCCTCAATCCTCAATCCTCAATCGTCAATCTTCAATCCTCAATACTCAATCTTCAATCCTCAATCCTCAATCCTCAATCCTCAATCCTCATTCTTCAATCCTCAATACCTAATCCTCAATATTCAATCCTCAATCCTCAATCCTCAATCCTCAATCCTCAGTCCTCAATCCTCAATCTTCAATCCTCAGTCCCAAATCCTCAATCTTCAATACTCACTCCTCAATCCTCAGTCTTCAATCCTCAATGCTCAATCCTCAATCCTCAATCCTCAATCTTCAATCCTCAATACTAAACCTTCAATCCTCAATCCTCAATTCTCAATCCCCAATGCTCAATCCTCAATCGTCAATCCTCAATCCCCAATCCTCAATCTTCAATCTTCAATCCTCAATCCTCAATCCTCAATGTTCAATCCGCAATACCCAATCCTCAATCTTCTATCCGCAATCCTCAATCCTCAATCCTCAATCCTCAATCCTCAATCCTCAATCCTCAATCTTCAATCCTCAATACTCAATCTTCAATCCTCAATCCTCAATCCTCAATCCTCAACCCTCATTCTTCAATCCTCAACACCCAATCCTCAATCTTCTATCCTCAAACCTCAATCCTCAATTCTCAATACTCATTCCTCAATCCTCAGACCTCAAACATCAATACTCAACCCTCAGTCCTCGTCCTCAATCCACAACCCTCAATCCTCGATCCTCAATCTTCAACCATCAATATTCAATCTTCAATCCTCAATCCTCAATCCTCAATACTCAATCCTCAATCCTCATTGTTCTATCCTCAATACGCAATCCTCAACCATCAATCCTCAATCCTCAATCCTCAATCCTCACCCTCAAGCCTCAATCCTCAGTCCTCAAACCTCAATCCTGAATCCACAATCCTGAACCCCCAATATTCAGCCCTCAGACCTCAACAATCAGTTGTGTGTCCTCAATCGTCAATAGAATATCCTCAATTCACAGGTTTCAATACTCAATACTCAGCCTGCAATCTTCAAATCTCTATCCACAAACATCAATTCTCATCACTCAACCCTCAATATTCAACGCACAACACTCAACCATCAATCCTCAGTCCTCAAAACTCAATCCCTAATCCTCAATCCTGAATCCTCATTCTTCAGCCCTTAGTCCTCAACAATCAATTGTCAATCCTCAGTCCACCATAGAATATCCTCAATTCACAGTTTTCAATACTCAATCCCTATTCTTCAATCTTCAAAACTCAATCCACAAACATCAATTCTCATCACTCAACCCTCAACACTCAGTCCTAAATCTTCAATCCTCAATCATCAATCCTCAATCTTCAATCCTCAATACTCAATCTTCAATCCTCAATCCTCAATTCTCAATCCTCAATCCTCAATCCTCAATCGTCAGGCTTCAATGCTCAATACTCAATCTTCAATCCTCAATACTCAATCCTCAATCCTCAATCATCATTCTTCAATCCTCAATACCCAATCCTCAATCTTCAATCCTCAATCCTCAATCCTCAATTCTCAATCCTCAATCCTCAGTCCTCAGGCCTCAAACCTCAATCCTCAACCCTCAGCCCTCATCCTCAATCCTTGATCGACAATCCTCAATCCTCAATCTTCTATCCTCAATACTCAATCTTCAATCCTGAATCCTCAGTCCTCAATGATCAATCCTCAATCCTCAATTATCAATCTTCAATCCTCAATTCTCAATCTTCGGTCCTCAATCTTGAATCCTCAGTCCCCAATTCTCAATCTTCTAACCTCAATCCTCAATCCTCCCATCGTCAATCCTCAGCACTCAGTCTGCAATCCTCAATCGTCAATACTCAATCCTCAATCCTCAATCGTCAGTCCTCAATACTCAATCTTCAATCCTCAATCCTCAATCCTCAATCCTCAATCCTCAATCCTCAACCCTCAATCGTCAATCTTCAATCCTCAATACTCAATCTTCAATCCTCAATCCTCAATCCTCAATCCTCAATCCTCATTCTTCAATCCTCAATACCCAATCCTCAATCTTCAATCCTCAATCCTCATTCCTCAATCCTCAATCCTCAATCCTCAATCCTCATTCTTCAATCCTCAGTCGTCAATCTTCAATCCTCAATACTCAAACTTCAATCCTCAATCTTCAATACTCAATACTCAATCCTCAATGTTCTATCCTCAATACGCAATCCTCAATCTTCAATCCTCAATCCTCAATACTCAATCCTCAATCCTCAATCCTCAATCCTCAATCTTAATCTTCAATCCTCAATCCTCAATCCTCAATACTCAATCCTCAATCCTCATCCTTCAATCCTAAATACCCAATTCTCAGTCTTCAATCCTCAATCCTCAATCCTCAATTCTCAATCCTCGATCCTCAGACCTCAAACAGCAATACTCAACCCTCAGTCCTCGTCCTCAATACACAACCATCAATCCTCAATCCTCAATATTCAATCATCAATATTCAATCTTCAATCCTCAATCCTCAATCCTCAATACTCAATCCTCAATCCTCAATGTTCTATCCTCAATACGCATTCCTCAATCTTCAATCCTCAATCCTCAATCCTCAATCCTCAATCCTCAATCCTCAATCTTAATCTTCAATCCTCAGTACTCAATCTTCAATCCTCAACCCTCAACCCTCAATCCTCAATCCTCAATCTTCAATCCTCAATAGTCAATCTTCAATCCTCAATCCTCAATCCTCTATCCTCAATCCTCAATCCTCAATCCTCAGTCGTCAATCTTCAATCCTCAATACTCAAACTTCAATCCTCAATCCTCAATACTCACTACTCAATCCTCATTCTTCAATCCTCAATACCCAATCCTCAATCTTCAATCCTCAATCCTCAATCCTCAGACCTCAAACATCAATACTCAACACTCAGTCCTCGTCCTCAACCCACAACCCTCAATCCTCGATCCTCAATCACAATCATCAATATTCAATCTTCAACCCTCTATCCTCAGTCCTCAATACCAAATCCTCAATCCTCAATGTTCTATCCTCAATACGAAATCCTCAATCTTCAATCCTCAATCCTCAATCCTCAATCCTCAATCCTCAACCTTAATCTTCAATCCTCAGTACTCAATCTTCAATCCTCATTCCTCAATCCTCAATCCTCAATCCCCAATCTTCAATCCTCAATACCCAATCCTCAATCTTCAATCCTCAATACTCAGTCTTCAATCCTCAATCCTCAATCCTCAATCCTCAATCCTCATTCTTCAATCCTCAATACCCAATCCTCGATCCTCAATCCTCAATCCTCAATCCTCAATCCTCAATCCTCAATCTTCAATCCTCAATACTCAATCTTCAATCCTCAATCCTCAATCCTCAATCCTCAACACTCATTCTTCAATCCTCAACACCCAATCCTCAATCTTCAATCCTCAAACCTCAATCCTCAATTCTCAATACTCATTCCTCAATCCTCAGACCTCAAACATCAATACTCAACCCTCAGTCCTCGTCCTCAATCCACAACCCTCAATCCTCGATCCTCAATCTTCAATCATCAATATTCAACCTTCAATCCTCAATCCTCAATCCTCAATACTCAATCCTCAATCCTCATTGTTCTATCCTCAATACGCAATCCTCAACCTTCAATCCTCAATCCTCAATCCTCAATCCTCACCCTCAAGCCTCAATCCTCAGTCCTCAAACCTCAATCGTGAAGCCACAATCCTGAACCCCCAATATTCAGCCCTCAGACCTCAACAATCAGGTGTGAATCCTCAATCGTCAATAGAATATCCTCAATTCACAGGTTTCAATACTCAATACTCAGCCTGCAATCTTCAAATCTCTATCCACAAACATCAATTCTCATCACTCAACCCTCAATATTCAACGCACAACCCTCAACCATCAATCCTCAGTCCTCAAAACTCAATCCCTAATCCTCAATCCTGAATCCTCAATCTTCAGCCCTCAGTCCTCAACAATCAATTGTCAATCCTCAGTCCTCCATAGAATATCCTCAATTCACAGTTTTCAATACTCAATCCCTATTCTTCAATCTTCAAATCTCAATCCACAAACATCAATTCTCATCACTCAACCCTCAACACTCAGTCCTCAATCTTCAATCCTCAATCATCAATCCTCAATCTTCAATCCTCAATACTCAATCTTCAATCCTCAATCCTCAATTCTCAATCCTCAATGCTCAATCCTCAATCGTCAATCCTCAATCCCCAATCCTCAATCTTCAATTCTCAATCCTCAATCCTCAATCCTCAGTCCTCAATCCTCGATCCTCAATACTCAATCTTCAATCCTCAATCCTCAATCCTCAATCCTCAATTCTCAATCCTCAATCCTCAATCCTCAATCTTCAATCCTCAATACTCAATCTGCAATACGCAATCCTCAGTCCTCACTCCTCAACCCTCATTCTTCAATCCTCAATACCGAATCCTCAATCTTCAATCCTCAATCTTCAATCATCAATATTCAATCTTCAATCCTCAATCCTCAATCCTCAATACTCAATCCTCAATCCTCAATGTTCTATCCTCAATACGCAATCCTCAATCTTCAATCCACAATCCTCAATCCTCAAACCTCAATCCTCAATCCTCAATCCTTAATCTTCAATCCTCAATACTCAATATTCAATCTTCAATCCTCAATCCTCAATCCTCAATCCTCAATCCTCAATCGTCAATCTTCAATCCTCAATACTCAATCTTCAATCCTCAATCCTCAATCCTCAATCCTCAATACTCAATATTCAATCTTCAATCCTCAATCCTCAATCCTCAATCCTCAATCCTCAATCGTCAATCTTCAATCCTCAATACTCAATCTTCAATCCTCAATCCTCAATCCTCAATCCTCAATCCTCAATCCTCATTCTTCAATCCTCAATACCCAATCCTCAATCTTCAATCCTCAATCCTCAATCCTCAATCCTCAATCCTCAATCCTCAATCGTCAATCGTCAATCCTCAATCCTCAATCCTTAATCTTCAATCCTCAATACTCAATATTCAATCTTCAATCCTCAATCCTCAATCCTCAATCCTCAATCCTCAATCGTCAATCTTCAATCCTCAATACTCAATCTTCAATCCTCAATCCTCAATCCTCAATCCTCAATCCTCAATCCTCATTCTTCAATCCTCAATACCCAATCCTCAATCTTCAATCCTCAATCCTCAATCCTCAATCCTCAATCCTCAATCCTCAATCCCCAATCTTCAATCCTCAGTCCCAAATCCTCAATCTTCAATACTTACTCCTCAATCCTCAATCTTCAATCCTCAATACTTAGTCCTCAATCCTCAATCCTCAATCCTCAATCCTCAATCCTCATTCTTCAATCCTCAATACCCAATCCTCAATCTTCAATCCTCAATCCTCAATCCTCAATTCTCAATCCTCAATCCTCAATCCTCAATCCTCAATCCTCAATTCTCAATGGTCAATCCGCAATACCCAATCCTCAACCTTCTATCCGCAATCCTCAATCCTCAATCCTCAATCCTCAATCCTCAATCCTCAATCCTCAATCTTCAATCCTCAACACTCAATCTTCAATCCTCAATCCTCAATCCTCAATACTCAATCCTCATTCTTCAATCCTCAACACCCAATCCTCAATCTTCAATCCTCAAACCTCAATCCTCAATTCTCAATCCTCATTCCTCAATCCTCAGACCTCAAACATCAATACTCAGCCCTCAGTCCCCGTCCTCAATCCACAACCCTCAATCCTCGATCCTCAATCTTCAATCATCAATATTCAATCTTCAATCCTCAATCCTCAATCCTCAATACTCACTCCTCAATCCTCAATGTTCTATCCTCAATACGCAATCCTCAACATTCAATCCTCAATCCTCAATCCTCAATCCTCAATCCTCAATCCTCAATCCTCAGTCCTGAATCCTCATTCCTGTATCCACAATCCTGTACCCTCAATATTCAGCCCTCAGTCCTCAACAATCAGTTGTGAATCCTCAATCCTCAATAGAATATCCTCAGTTCACAGGTTTCAATACTCAATACTCAGCCTGCAATCTTCAAATCTCTATCCACAAACATCAATTCTCATCACTCAACCCTCAATATTCAACGCACAACCCTCAACCATCAATCCCCAATACTCAACCATCAATCCTCAATTCTCAGACTCAATAGAATATCCTGAATTCTCATGGTTCAGTACTCAATCCACAATATCCAGTAATCAAATCTCAATCCTCAAACATCAATTCTCAACACTCAATCCTCAACACTCAGTCCTCTCTCTTCAATCCTCCATCCTCAATCCTCAATCCTCAAGCGTCAATCCTCAATCCTCAATCTTCAATCCTCAATACTCAATCTTGAATCCTCAATCCTCAATCCTCAATCCTCAATCCTCAATCCTCAATCTTAATCTTCAATCCTCAGTTCTCAATCTTCAATCCTCAATCCTCAATCCTCAATCCTCAATCCTCAATCTTCAATCCTGAATCCTCGATCTTCGATCCCCAATACTCAATCTTCAATCCTCAATCCTCAATCCTCATTCTTCAATCCTCAATCGTCAATCCTCAATCCACAATCCTCAATCTTCAATCCTCAATACTCAATCTTCAGTCCTCAACCCTCAATCCTCAATCCTCAATCCTCAATCCTCAATCCTCAATCGTCAACCTTCAATCCTCAATACTCAATCTTCAATGCTCAATCCTCAATCCTCAATCCTCAATCCTCATTCTTCAATCCTCAATACCCAATCCTCAATCTTCAATCCTCAATCCTCAATCCTCAATCCTCAATCCTCAATCCTCACTCCTCAGTCCTCAGACCTCAAACATCAATACTCAACCCTCAGTCCTCGTCCTCATTCCACAACCCTCAATCCTCGATCCTCAATCTTCAATCATCAATATTCAATTTTCAATCCTCAATCCTCAATCCTCAATACTCAATACTCAATCCTCAATGTTCTATCCTCAATACGCAATCCTCAATCTTCAATCCTCAATCCTCAATCCTCAGTCCTCAATCCTCAATCCTCAATCCTCAATCCTCAGTCCTCAAACCTCAATCCTCAACCCTCAGCCCTCATCCTCAATCCATAATCGACAATCCTCAATCCTCAATCTTCTATCCTCAATACTCAATCTTCAATCCTGAATCCTCAGTCCTCAATGTTCAATCCTCAATCCTCAATTATCAATCTTCTATCCTCAATTCTCAATCTTCGGTCCTCAATCTTGAATCCTCAGTCCCCAATTCTCAATCTTCTATCCTCAATACTCAATCCTCCCATCGTCAATCCTCAATACTCAGTCTGCAATCCTCAATCGTCAATACTCAATCCTCAATCCTCAATCGTCAATCCTCAATACTCAATCTTCAGTCCTCAATCCTCAATCCTCAATCCTCAATCCTCAATCCTCAATCCTCAATCGTCAATCTTCAATCCTCAATACTCAATCTTCAATCCTCAATCCTCAATCCTCAATCCTCAAGGCTCAATCCCCAAACTTAATCTTCAATCCTCAGTACTCAATCATCAAGCCTCAATCCTCAATCCTCAATCCTCAATCCTCTACCTTCAATCCTCAATACTCAATCTTCAATCCTCAATCCTCAATCCTCAATCCTCAATCCTCAATCCTCAATCGTCAATCTTCAATCCTCAATACTCAATCTTCAATCCTCAATCCTCAATACTCAATACTCAATCCTCATTCTACAATCCTCAATACCTAATCCTCAATCTTCAATCCTCAATCTTCAATCATCAATATTCAATCTTCAATCCTCAATCCTCAATCCTCAATACTCAATCCTCAATCCTCAATGTTCTATCCTCAATACGCAATCCTCAATCTTCAATCCACAATCCTCAATCCTCAAACCTCAATCCTCAATCCTCAATCCTCAACCCTCAATCTTAATCTTCAATCCTCAGTACTCAATCTTCAATCCTCAATCCTCAATACTCAATCCTCAATCCTCATTATTCGATCCTCAATACCCAATCCTCAACCTTCAATCCTCAATCCTCAATCCTCAATCCTCAATCCTCAATCTTCAATCCTCGATACTCAATCTTCAATCCTCAATCCTCAGTCCTCAATCCTCAATCCTCAATCCTCAATCCTCAATCCTCAATCCTCAATCGTCAATCTTCAATCCTCAATACTCAATCTTCAATCCTCAATCCTCAATCCTCAATCCTCAATCCTCATTCTTCAATCCTCAATACCCAATCCTCAATATTCAATCCTCAATCCTCAATCCTCAATCCTCAATCCTCAGTCCTCAATCCTCAATCTTCAATCCTCAGTCCCAAATACTCAATCTTCAATACTCACTCCTCAATCCTCAGTCTTCAATCCTCAATGCTCAATCCTCAATCCTCAATCCTCAATCTTCAATCCTCAATACTAAACCTTCAATCCTCAATCCTCAATTCTCAATCCCCAATGCTCAATCCTCAATCGTCAATCCTCAATCCCCAATCCTCAATCTTCAATCTTCAATCCTCAATCCTCAATCCTCAATGTTCAATCCGCAATACCCAATCCTCAATCTTCTATCCGCAATCCTCAATCCTCAATCCTCAATCCTCAATCCTCAATCCTCAATCCTCAATCTTCAATCCTCAATACTCAATCTTCAATCCTCAATCCTCAATCCTCAATCCTCAACCCTCATTCTTCAATCCTCAACACCCAATCCTCAATCTTCTATCCTCAAACCTCAATCCTCAATTCTCAATACTCATTCCTCAATCCTCAGACCTCAAACATCAATACTCAACCCTCAGTCCTCGTCCTCAATCCACAACCCTCAATCCTCGATCCTCAATCTTCAACCATCAATATTCAATCTTCAATCCTCAATCCTCAATCCTCAATACTCAATCCTCAATCCTCATTGTTCTATCCTCAATACGCAATCCTCAACCATCAATCCTCAATCCTCAATCCTCAATCCTCACCCTCAAGCCTCAATCCTCAGTCCTCAAACCTCAATCCTGAATCCACAATCCTGAACCCCCAATATTCAGCCCTCAGACCTCAACAATCAGTTGTGTGTCCTCAATCGTCAATAGAATATCCTCAATTCACAGGTTTCAATACTCAATACTCAGCCTGCAATCTTCAAATCTCTATCCACAAACATCAATTCTCATCACTCAACCCTCAATATTCAACGCACAACCCTCAACCATCAATCCTCAGTCCTCAAAACTCAATCCCTAATCCTCAATCCTGAATCCTCATTCTTCAGCCCTTAGTCCTCAACAATCAATTGTCAATCCTCAGTCCACCATAGAATATCCTCAATTCACAGTTTTCAATACTCAATCCCTATTCTTCAATCTTCAAAACTCAATCCACAAACATCAATTCTCATCACTCAACCCTCAACACTCAGTCCTAAATCTTCAATCCTCAATCCTCAATCCTCAATCTTCAATCCTCAATACTAAACCTTCAATCCTCAATCCTCAATTCTCAATCCCCAATGCTCAATCCTCAATCGTCAATCCTCAATACCCAATCCTCAATCTTCAATCTTCAATCCTCAATCCTCAATCCTCAATGTTCAATCCGCAATACCCAATCCTCAATCTTCTATCCGCTATCCTCAATCCTCAATCCTCAATCCTCAATCCTCAATCCTCAATCCTCAATCTTCAATCCTCAATACTCAATCTTCAATCCTCAATCCTCAATCCTCAATCCTCAACCCTCATTCTTCAATCCTCAACACCCAATCCTCAATCTTCTATCCTCAAACCTCAATCCTCAATTCTCAATACTCATTCCTCAATCCTCAGACCTCAAACATCAATACTCAACCCTCAGTCCTCGTCCTCAATCCACAACCCTCAATCCTCGATCCTCAATCTTCAACCATCAATATTCAATCTTCAATCCTCAATCCTCAATCCTCAATACTCAATCCTCAATCCTCATTGTTCTATCCTCAATACGCAATCCTCAACCATCAATCCTCAATCCTCAATCCTCAATCCTCACCCTCAAGCCTCAATCCTCAGTCCTCAAACCTCAATCCTGAATCCACAATCCTGAACCCCCAATATTCAGCCCTCAGACCTCAACAATCAGTTGTGTGTCCTCAATCGTCAATAGAATATCCTCAATTCACAGGTTTCAATACTCAATACTCAGCCTGCAATCTTCAAATCTCTATCCACAAACATCAATTCTCATCACTCAACCCTCAATATTCAACGCACAACCCTCAACCATCAATCCTCAGTCCTCAAAACTCAATCCCTAATCCTCAATCCTGAATCCTCATTCTTCAGCCCTTAGTCCTCAACAATCAATTGTCAATCCTCAGTCCACCATAGAATATCCTCAATTCACAGTTTTCAATACTCAATCCCTATTCTTCAATCTTCAAAACTCAATCCACAAACATCAATTCTCATCACTCAACCCTCAACACTCAGTCCTAAATCTTCAATCCTCAATCATCAATCCTCAATCTTCAATCCTCAATACTCAATCTTCAATCCTCAATCCTCAATTCTCAATCCTCAATCCTCAATCCTCAATCGTCAGGCTTCAATGCTCAATACTCAATCTTCAATCCTCAATCCTCAATCATCATTCTTCAATCCTCAATACCCAATCCTCAATCTTCAATCCTCAATCCTCAATCCTCAATTCTCAATCCTCAATCCTCAGTCCTCAGGCCTCAAACCTCAATCCTCAACCCTCAGCCCTCATCCTCAATCCTTGATCGACAATCCTCAATCCTCAATCTTCTATCCTCAATACTCAATCTTCAATCCTGAATCCTCAGTCCTCAATGATCAATCCTCAATCCTCAATTATCAATCTTCAATCCTCAATTCTCAATCTTCGGTCCTCAATCTTGAATCCTCAGTCCCCAATTCTCAATCTTCTAACCTCAATCCTCAATCCTCCCATCGTCAATCCTCAGCACTCAGTCTGCAATCCTCAATCGTCAATACTCAATCCTCAATCCTCAATCGTCAGTCCTCAATACTCAATCTTCAATCCTCAATCCTCAATCCTCAATCCTCAATCCTCAATCCTCAACCCTCAATCGTCAATCTTCAATCCTCAATACTCAATCTTCAATCCTCAATCCTCAATCCTCAATCCTCAATCCTCATTCTTCAATCCTCAATACCCAATCCTCAATCTTCAATCCTCAATCCTCATTCCTCAATCCTCAATCCTCAATCCTCAATCCTCATTCTTCAATCCTCAGTCGTCAATCTTCAATCCTCAATACTCAAACTTCAATCCTCAATCTTCAATACTCAATACTCAATCCTCAATGTTCTATCCTCAATACGCAATCCTCAATCTTCAATCCTCAATCCTCAATACTCAATCCTCAATCCTCAATCCTCAATCCTCAATCTTAATCTTCAATCCTCAATCCTCAATCCTCAATACTCAATCCTCAATCCTCATCCTTCAATCCTAAATACCCAATTCTCAGTCTTCAATCCTCAATCCTCAATCCTCAATTCTCAATCCTCGATCCTCAGACCTCAAACAGCAATACTCAACCCTCAGTCCTCGTCCTCAATACACAACCATCAATCCTCAATCCTCAATATTCAATCATCAATATTCAATCTTCAATCCTCAATCCTCAATCCTCAATACTCAATCCTCAATCCTCAATGTTCTATCCTCAATACGCATTCCTCAATCTTCAATCCTCAATCCTCAATCCTCAATCCTCAATCCTCAATCCTCAATCCTCAATACTCACTACTCAATCCTCATTCTTCAATCCTCAATACCCAATCCTCAATCTTCAATCCTCAATCCTCAATCCTCAGACCTCAAACATCAATACTCAACACTCAGTCCTCGTCCTCAACCCACAACCCTCAATCCTCGATCCTCAATCACAATCATCAATATTCAATCTTCAACCCTCTATCCTCAGTCCTCAATACCAAATCCTCAATCCTCAATGTTCTATCCTCAATACGAAATCCTCAATCTTCAATCCTCAATCCTCAATCCTCAATCCTCAATCCTCAACCTTAATCTTCAATCCTCAGTACTCAATCTTCAATCCTCATTCCTCAATCCTCAATCCTCAATCCCCAATCTTCAATCCTCAATACCCAATCCTCAATCTTCAATCCTCAATACTCAGTCTTCAATCCTCAATCCTCAATCCTCAATCCTCAATCCTCATTCTTCAATCCTCAATACCCAATCCTCGATCCTCAATCCTCAATCCTCAATCCTCAATCCTCAATCCTCAATCTTCAATCCTCAATACTCAATCTTCAATCCTCAATCCTCAATCCTCAATCCTCAACACTCATTCTTCAATCCTCAACACCCAATCCCCAATCTTCAATCCTCAAACCTCAATCCTCAATTCTCAATACTCATTCCTCAATCCTCAGACCTCAAACATCAATACTCAACCCTCAGTCCTCGTCCTCAATCCACAACCCTCAATCCTCGATCCTCAATCTTCAATCATCAATATTCAACCTTCAATCCTCAATCCTCAATCCTCAATACTCAATCCTCAATCCTCATTGTTCTATCCTCAATACGCAATCCTCAACCTTCAATCCTCAATCCTCAATCCTCAATCCTCACCCTCAAGCCTCAATCCTCAGTCCTCAAACCTCAATCGTGAAGCCACAATCCTGAACCCCCAATATTCAGCCCTCAGACCTCAACAATCAGGTGTGAATCCTCAATCGTCAATAGAATATCCTCAATTCACAGGTTTCAATACTCAATACTCAGCCTGCAATCTTCAAATCTCTATCCACAAACATCAATTCTCATCACTCAACCCTCAATATTCAACGCACAACCCTCAAACATCAATCCTCAGTCCTCAAAACTCAATCCCTAATCCTCAATCCTGAATCCTCAATCTTCAGCCCTCAGTCCTCAACAATCAATTGTCAATCCTCAGTCCTCCATAGAATATCCTCAATTCACAGTTTTCAATACTCAATCTCTATTCTTCAATCTTCAAATCTCAATCCACAAACATCAATTCTCATCACTCAACCCTCAACACTCAGTCCTCAATCTTCAATCCTCAATCATCAATCCTCAATCTTCAATCCTCAATACTCAATCTTCAATCCTCAATCCTCAATTCTCAATCCTCAATGCTCAATCCTCAATCGTCAATCCTCAATCCCCAATCCTCAATCTTCAATTCTCAATCCTCAATCCTCAATCCTCAGTCCTCAATCCTCGATCCTCAATACTCAATCTTCAATCCTCAATCCTCAATCCTCAATCCTCAATTCTCAATCCTCAATCCTCAATCCTCAATCTTCAATCCTCAATACTCAATCTGCAATACGCAATCCTCAGTCCTCACTCCTCAACCCTCATTCTTCAATCCTCAATACCGAATCCTCAATCTTCAATCCTCAATCCTCAATCCTCAGTTCTCAATCCTCAATCCTGAATCCTTAGACTTCAAACATCAATACTCAACCCTCAGTCCTCGTCCTCAATCCACAACACTCAGTCCTCAATCCTCAATATTCAGTCATTAATATTCAACTTTCAATCCTCAATCCTCAATCCTCTATCCTCAACACTCAATCCTCAATGTTCAATCTTCAATACCCAATCATCAGTCTTCAATCCTCTATCGTCAATCCTCAATCCTCAATCCTCAATCCTCTGTCCTCAAACCTCAATCCTGAATCCTCAACCCGAAATCCTCAATCTTCAGCCCTAAGTCCTCAACAATCAGTTGTGAATCCTCAATCCTCAATAGAATATCCTCAGTTCACAGTTTTCAATACTCAATACTCAATCTGCAATCTTCAGACCTCTATCCACAAACATCAATTCTCATCACTCAACCCTCAATACTCAGTCCCCAATCCCCAATCTTCAATCCTCGATCCTCAATCCTCAATCCTCAACCTTAATCTTCAATCCTCAGTACTCAATCTTCAATCCTCAAACCTAAATCCTCAATACTCAATCCTCACTCTTCAATCCTCAACACCCAATCCTCAATCTTCAATCCTCAATCCTCAATCCTCAATTCTCAATGCTCAATCCTCAATCCTCAGACCTCAAACAGCAATACTCAACCCTCAGTCCTCGTCCTCAATCCACAACCATCAATCCTCAATCCTCAATCTTCAATCATCAGTATTCAATCTTCAGTCCTCAATCCTCAATCCTCAATCCTCAATCCTCAATCCTCAATGTTCAATCCGCAATACCCAATCCTCAATCTTCTATCCGCAATCCTCAATCCTCAATCCTCAATCCTCATTCTTCAATCCTCAATACCCAATCCTCAATCTTCAATCCTCAATACTCAATCTTCAATCCTCAACCCTCAATCCTCAATCCTCAATCCTCAATCCTCAATCCTCAATAGTCAACCTTCAATACTCAATACTCAATCTTCAATGCTCAATCCTCAATCCTCAATCCTCAATCCTCATTCTTCAATCCTCAATACCCAATCCTCAATCTTCAATCCTCAATCCTCAATCCTCAATCCTCAATCCTCAATCCTCACTCCTCAATCCTCAGACCTCAAACATCAATACTCAACCCTCAGTCCTCGTCCTCATTCCACAACCCTCAATCCTCGATCCTCAATCTTCAATCATCAATATTCAATTTTCAATCCTCAATCCTCAATCCTCAATACTCAATACTCAATCCTCAATGTTCTATCCTCAATACGCAATCCTCAATCTTCAATCCTCAATCCTCAATCCTCAATCCTCAATCCTCAATCCTCAATCCTCAATCCTCAATCCTCAATCTTAATCTTCAGTCCTCAACCCTCAATCCTCAATCCTCAATCCTCAATCCTCAATCTTCAATCCTCAATACTCAATCTTCAACCCTCAATCCTCAATCCTCAATCCTCAATCCTCAATCCCCAAACTTAATCTTCAATCCTCAGTACTCAATCATCAAGCCTCAATCCTCAATCCTCAATCCTCAATCCTCTACCTTCAATCCTCAATACTCAATCTTCAATCCTCAATCCTCAATCCTCAATCCTCAATCCTCAATCCTCAATCCTCAATCGTCAATCTTCAATCCTGAATACTCAATCTTCAATCCTCAATCCTCAATACTCAATACTCAATCCTCATTCTACAATCCTCAATACCTAATCCTCAATCTTCAATCCTCAATCTTCAATCATCAATATTCAATCTTCAATCCTCAATCCTCAATCCTCAATACTCAATCCTCAATCCTCAATGTTCTATCCTCAATACGCAATCCTCAATCTTCAATCCACAATCCTCAATCCTCAAACCTCAATCCTCAATCCTCAATCCTCAACCCTCAATCTTAATCTTCAATCCTCAGTACTCAATCTTCAATCCTCAATCCTCAATACTCAATCCTCAATCCTCATTATTCAATCCTCAATACCCAATCCTCAATCTTCAATCCTCAATCCTCAATCCTCAATCCTCAATCCTCAATCTTCAATCCTCAATCCTCAATCCTCAATCCTCAATCCTCAATCTTCAATCCTCGATACTCAATCTTCAATCCTCAATCCTCAATCCTCAATCCTCAATCCTCAATCCTCAATCCTCAATCCTCAATCCTCAATCGTCAATCTTCAATCCTCAATACTCAATCTTCAATCCTCAATCCTCAATCCTCAATCCTCAATCCTCATTCTTCAATCCTTAATACTCAATCCTCAATATTCAATCCTCAATCCTCAATCCTCAATCCTCAATCCTCAGTCCTCAATCCTCAATCTTCAATCCTCAGTCCCAAATCCTCAATCTTCAATACTCACTCCTCAATCCTCAGTCTTCAATCCTCAATGCTCAATCCTCAATCCTCAATCCTCAATCTTCAATCCTCAATACTAAACCTTCAATCCTCAATCCTCAATTCTCAATCCCCAATGCTCAATCCTCAATCGTCAATCCTCAATCCCCAATCCTCAATCTTCAATCCTCAATCCTCAATCCTCAATGTTCAATCCGCAATACCCAATCCTCAATCTTCTATACGGAATCCTCAATCCTCAATCCTCAATCCTCAATCCTCAATCCTCAATCCTCAATCTTCAATCCTCAATACTCAATCCTCAATCCTCAATCCTCAATCCTCAATCCTCAACCCTCATTCTTCAATCCTCAACACCCAATCCTCAATCTTCAATCCTCAAACCTCAATCCTCAATTCTCAATACTCATTCCTCAATCCTCAGACCTCAAACATCAATACTCAACCCTCAGTCCTCGTCCTCAATCCACAACACTCAATCCTCGATCCTCAATCTTCAATCATCAATATTCAATCTTCAATCCTCAATCCTCAATCCTCAATACTCAATCCTCAATCCTCATTGTTCTATCCTCAATACGCAATCCTCAACCATCAATCCTCAATCCTCAATCCTCAATCCTCACCCTCAAGCCTCAATCCTCAGTCCTCAAACCTCAATCCTGAATCCACAATCCTGAACCCCCAATATTCAGCCCTCAGACCTCAATAATCAGTTGTGTGTCCTCAATCGTCAATAGAATATCCTCAATTCACAGGTTTCAATACTCAATACTCAGCCTGCAATCTTCAAATCTCTATCCACAAACATCAATTCTCATCACTCAACCCTCAATATTCAACGCACAACCCTCAACCATCAATCCTCAGTCCTCAAAACTCAATCCCTAATCCTCAATCCTGAATCCTCATTCTTCAGCCCTTAGTCCTGAACAATCAATTGTCAATCCTCAGTCCACCATAGAATATCCTCAATTCACAGTTTTCAATACTCAATCCCTATTCTTCAATCTTCAAAACTCAATCCACAAACATCAATTCTCATCACTCAACCCTCAACACTCAGTCCTCAATCTTCAATCCTCAATCATCAATCCTCAATCTTCAATCCTCAATCCTCAATTCTCAATCCTCAATCCTCAATCCTCAATCGTCAGGCTTCAATGCTCAATACTCAATCTTCAATCCTCAATACTCAATCCTCAATCCTCAATCATCATTCTTCAATCCTCAATACCCAATCCTCAATCTTCAATCCTCAATCCTCAATCCTCAATCCTCAATTCTCAATCCTCAATCCTCAGTCCTCAGGCCTCAAACCTCAATCCTCAACCCTCAGCCCTCATCCTCAATCCTTAATCGACAATCCTCAATCCTCAATCTTCTATCCTCAATACTCAATCTTCAATCCTGAATCCTCAGTCCTCAATGATCAATCCTCAATCCTCAATTATCAATCTTCAATCCTCAATTCTCAATCTTCGGTCCTCAATCTTGAATCCTCAGTCCCCAATTCTCAATCTTCTATCCTCAATGCTCAATCCTCCCACCGTCAATCCTCAACACTCAGTCTGCAATCCTCAATCGTCGATACTCAATCCTCAATCCTCAATCGTCAGTCCTCAATACTCAATCTTCAATCCTCAATCCTCAATCCTCAATCCTCAATCCTCAATCCTCAACCCTCAATCGTCAATCTTCAATCCTCAATACTCAATCTTCAATCCTCAATCCTCAATCCTCAATCCTCAATCCTCATTCTTCAATCCTCAATACTCAATCCTCAATCTTCAATCCTCAATCCTCATTCCTCAATCCTCAATCCTCAATCTTCAATCCTCATTCTTCAATCCTCAATACCCAATCCTCAATATTCAATCCGAAATCCTCAATCCTCAATCCTCAATCCTCAGACATCAAACATCAATACTCAGCCGTCAGTCCTCGTCCTCAAACCACAACCCTCAATCCTCGATCCTCAACCTTCAATCATCAATATTCAATCTTCAATCCTCAATCCTCAATCTTCAATACTCAATACTCAATCCTCAATGTTCTATCCTCAATACGCAATCCTCAATCTTCAATCCACAATCCTCAATACTCAATCCTCAATCCTCAATCCTCAATCCTCAATCTTAATCTTCAATCCTCAATCCTCAATCCTCAATACTCAATCCTCAATCCTCATTCTTCAATCCTCAATACCTAATCCTCAATCTTCAATCCTCAATCCTCAATCCTCAATCCTCAATACTCAATACTCAATCCTCATTCTTCAATCCTCAGTACCCAATCCTCAATCTTCAATCCTCAATCCTCAATTCTCAATCCTCAACCCTCAATCCTCAGACCTCAAACATCAACACTCAACCCTCAGTCCTCGTCCTCAATCCACAACACCCAATACTCAATCCTCAATCTTCAATTCTCAATCCTCAATCCTCAATCCACAATCCTGAATCCTCAATCCTGAATCGTCAACCTCCAGCCCTCAGTCCTCAACAATCAGTTGTCAATCCTCAATCCTCAAGAGAATATCATCAATTCACAGTTTTCAATACTCAATACTCAATCCGCAATCATCAAATCTCTATCCACAAACATCAATTCTCATCACTCAACCCTCAACACTCAGTCTTCAATCCTCAATACTCAATCCTCAATCCTCAATCCTCATTCTTCAATCCTAAATACCCAATTCTCAATCTTCAATCCTCAATCCTCAATCCTCAATTCTCAATCCTCAATCCTCAATCCTCAGACCTCAAACAGCAATACTCAACCCTCAGTCCTCGTCCTCAATCCACAACCATCAATACTCAACCCTCAATATTCAATCATCAATATTCAATCTTCAGTCCTCAATCCTCAATCCTCAATCCTCAATCCTCAATGTTCAATCCGCAATACCCAATCCTCAATCTTCTATCCGCAATCCTCAATCCTCAATGCTCAATCCTCAATCCTCAATCCTGAATATTCAATCCTCAATACTCAATCTTCAATCCTCAATCCTCAATCCTCAATCCTCAATCCTCATTCTTCAATCCTCAACACCCAATCCTCAATCTTCAATCCTCAATCCTCAATCCTCAATTCTCAATCCTCAATCCTCAATCCTCAGACCTCAATCATCAATACTCAACCCTCAGTCCTCGTCCTCAATCCACAACCCTCAATCCTCGATCCTCAATCTTCAATCATCAATATTCAATCTTCAATCCTCAATCCTCAATCCTCAATACTCAATCCTCAATCCTCAATGTTCTATCCTCAATACGCAATCCTCAATCTTCAATCCTCAACCCTCAATCCTCAATCCTCAATCCTCAATCGTCAATCTTAATCTTCAATCCTCAGTACTCAATCTCCAATCCTCAATCCTCAATCCTCAATCCTCAATCCTCAATCTTCAATCCTCAATACTTCATCTTGAATCCTCAATCCTCAATCCTCAATCTTAATCTTCAATCCTCAGTACGCAATCTTCAATCCTCAATCCTCAATCCTCAATCCTCAATCCTCAATCTTCAATCCCCAATACTCAATCTTCAATCCTCAATCCTCAATCCTCAATCCTCAATCCTCAATCCTCAATCCTCAATCGTCAATCTTCAATCCTCAATACTCAATCTTCAATCCTCAATCCTCAATACTCAATACTCAGTCCTCATTCTTCAATTCTCAATACCCAATCCTCAATCTTCAATCCTCAATCCTCAATCCTCAATCCTCAATCCTCAATCTTCAATCATCAATCCTCAATCCTCAATCCTCAATCCTCAATCCTCAATCCTCAATCGTCAACCTTCAATCCTCAATACTCAATCTTCAATCCTCAATCCTCAACCCTCAATCCTCAATCCTCATTCTTCAATCCTCAATACCCAATCCTCAATCTTCAATCCTCAATCCTCAATCCTCAATCCTCAGACCTCAAACATCAATACTCAACACTCAGTCCTCGTCCTCAACCCACAACCCTCAATCCTCGATCCTCAATCTCAATCATCAATATTCAATCTTCAATCCTCAATCCTCAGTCCTCAATACTAAATCCTCAATCCTCAATGTTCAATCCTGAATACGCAATCCTCAATCTTCAATCCTCAATCCTCAATCCTCAATCCTCAATCCTCAATCCTCAATCTTAATCTTCAATCCTCAGTACTCAATCTTCAATCCTCAATCCTCATTCCTCAGTCCTCAAACCTCAATCCTGAATCCACAATCCTGAACCCCCAATATTCAGCCCTCAGACTTCAACAATCAGTTGTGAATCCTCAATCGTCAATAAAATGTCCTCAATTCACAGGTTTCAATACTCAATACTCAGCCTGCAATCTTCAAATCTCTATCCACAAACATCAATTCTCATCACTCAACCCTCAATATTCAACGCACAACCCTCAACCATCAATCCTCAGTCCTCAAAACTCAATCACTAATCCCTAATCCTGAATCCTCAATCTTCAGCCCTCAGTCCTCAACAATCAATTGTCAATCCTCAGTCCTCCATAGAATATCCTCAATTCACAGTTTTCAATACTCAATCCCTATTCTTCAATCTTCAAATCTCAATCCACAAACATCAATTCTCATCACTCAACCCTCAACACTCAGTCCTCAATCTTCAATCCTCAATCATCAATCCTCAATCGTCAATCCTCAATACTCAATCTTCAATCCTCAATCCTCAATCCTCAATCCTCAATCCTCAATCCTCAATCCTCAATCCTCAATCCTCAATCCTCAAACCTCAATCCTCAATCCTCAGTCCTCAAACCTCAATCCTGAATCCACGACCCTGAATCCTCAATCTTCAGCCCTAAGTCCTCAACAAACAGTTGTCAATCCTCAATCCTCAATAGAATATCCTCAATTCACAGTTTTCAATACTCAATACTCAATCTGCAATCTTCAGACCTCTATCCACAAGCATCAATTCTCATCACTCAACCCTCAATACTCAGTCCCCAATCCTCAATCTTCAATCCTCAATCCTCAATCACCAATCCTCAATCTGAATCTTCAATCCTCAATACTCAATCTTCAGTCCTCAATCCTCAAACCTCAATCCTCAATCCTCAATCTTCAATCCTCAATACTCAACCTTCAATCCTCAATCCTCAATCCTCAATCCTTAATCCTCAATACTCAATCCTCAATCGTCAATATTCAATCCTCAATACTCAATCTTCAATCCTCAATCCTCAATACTCAGTACTCAAACCTCATTCTTCAATCCTCAATACCCAATCCTCTATCTTCAATCTTCAATCCTCAATTCTCAATCCTCAACCCTCAATCCTCAGACCTCAAACATCAATACTCAACCCTTAGTCCTCGTCCTCAATCCACAACCCCCAATACTCAATCCTCAATCTTCAATTCTCAATCCTCAATCCTCAATCCACAATCCTGAATCCTCAATCCTGAATCCTCAACCTTCAGCCCTCAGTCCTCAACAATCAGTTGTCAATCCTCAATCCTCAATAGAATATCATCAATTCACAGTTTTCAATCCTCAATCCTCAATCCTCAATCCTCAATCCTCATTCTTCAATCCTCAATACCCAATTCTCAATCTTCAATCCTCAATCCTCAATCCTCAATTCTCAATCCTCAATCCTCAATCCTCAGACCTCAAACAGCAGTAGTCAACCCTCAGTCCTCGTCCCCAATCCACAACCATCAATCCTCAATCCTCAATATTCAAACATCAATATTCAATCTTCAGTCCTCAATCCTCAATCCTCAATCCTCAATCCTCAATGTTCAATCCGCAATACCCAATCCTCAATCTTCTATCCGCAATCCTCTATCCTCAATCCTCAATCCTCAATCCTCAATCCTCAATCCTCAGTCTTCAATCCTCAATACTCAATCTTCAATCCTCAATCCTCAATCCTCAATCCTCAATCCTCAATCTTCAATCCTCAATACTCAATCTTCAATCCTCAATCCTCAATCCTCAATCCTCAATCCTTAATCCTCAATCTTAATCTTCAATCCTCAGTACTCAATTTTCAATCCTCAATCCACAATCCTCAATCCTCAATCCTCAATCTTCTATAACCAATAATCAATCTTCAATCCTCAATCCTCAATCCTCAATCCTCAATCCTCAATCCTCAATCCTCAATCCTCAATCGTCAATCTTCAATCCTCAATACTCAATCTTCAATCCTCAATCCTCAATACTCAACACTCAATCCTCATTCTTCAATCCTCAATACCTAATCCTCAATCTTCAATCCTCAATCCTCAATCCTCAATCCTCAATACTCAATACTCAATCCTCATTCTTCAATCCTCAGTACCCAATCCTCAATCTTCAATCCTCAATCCTCAATTCTCAATCCTCAACCCTCAATCCTCAGACCACAAACATCAACACTCAACCCTCAGTCCTCGTCCTCAATCCACAACACCCAATACTCAATCCTCAATCTTCAATTCTCAATCCTCAATCCTCAATCCACAATCCTGAATCCTCAATGTTCAATCCGCAATACCCAATCCTCAACCTTCTATCCGCAATCATCAATATTCAATCTTCAATCCTCAATCCTCAATCCTCAATACTCAATCCTCAATCCTCAATGTTCTATCCTCAATACGCAATCCTCAATCTTCAATCCTCAATCCTCAATCCTCAATCCTCAATCCTCAATCCTCAATCGTCAATCTTAATCTTCAATCCTCAGTACTCAATCTCCAATCCTCAATCCTCAATTCTCAATCCTCAATCCTCAATCTTCAATCCTGAATACTCAATCTTGAATCCTCAATCCTCAATCCTCAATCCACAATCCTCAATCCTCAATCTTAATCTTCAATCCTCAGTACGCAATCTTCAATCCTCAATCCTCAATCCTCAATCCTCAATCCTCAATCTTCAATGCCCAATACTCAATCTTCAATCCTCAATCCTCAATCCTCAATCCTCAATCCTCAATCCTCAATCCTCAATCGTCAATCTTCAATCCTCAATACTCAATCTTCAATCCTCAATCCTCAATACTCAATACTCAGTCCTCATTCTTCAATTCTCAATACCCAATCCTCAATCTTCAATCCTCAATCCTCAATCCTCAATCCTCAATCCTCAATCTTCAATCATCAATCCTCAATCCTCAATCCTCAATCCTCAATCCTCAATCCTCAATCGTCAACCTTCAATCCTCAATACTCAATCTTCAATCCTCAATCCTCAACCCTCAATCCTCAATCCTCATTCTTCAATCCTCAATACCCAATCCTCAATCTTCAATCCTCAATCCTCAATCCTCAATCCTCAGACATCAAACATCAATACTCAATACTCAGTCCTCGTCCTCAACCCACAACCCTCAATCCTCGATCCTCAATCTCAATCATCAATATTCAATCTTCAATCCTCAATCCTCAATCCTCAATACTCAATCCTCAATCCTCAATGTTCTATCCTCAATCCTCAATCCTCAATCGTCAATCTTCAATCATCAATCCTCAATCCTCAATCCTCAATCCTCAATCCTCAATCCTCAATCGTCAACCTTCAATCCTCAATACTCAATCTTCAATCCTCAATCCTCAACCCTCAATCCTCAATCCTCATTCTTCAATCCTCAATACCCAATCCTCAATCTTCAATCCTCAATCCTCAATCCTCAATCCTCAGACCTCAAACATCAATACTCAACACTCAGTCCTCGTCCTCAACCCACAACCCTCAATCCTCGATCCTCAATCTCAATCATCAATATTCAATCTTCAATCCTCAATCCTCAGTCCTCAATACTAAATCCTCAATCCTCAATCCTCAATCCTCAATCGTCAATCCTCAATCGTCAATCTTCAATCCTCAATACTCAATCTTCAATCCTCAATCCTCAATACTCAATACTCAATCCTCATTCTTCAATCCTCAATACCTAATCCTCAATCTTCAATCCTCAATCCTCAATCCTCAATCCTCAATACTCAATACTCAATCCTCATTCTTCAATCCTCAGTACCCAATCCTCAATCTTCAATCCTCAATCCTCAATTCTCAATCCTCAACCCTCAATCCTCAGACCTCAAACATCAACACTCAACCCTCAGTCCCCGTCCTCAATCCACAACCCTCAATCCTCGATCCTCAATCTTCAATCATCAATATTCAATCTTCAATCCTCAATCCTCAATCCTCAATACTCACTCCTCAATCCTCAATGTTCTATCCTCAATACGCAATCCTCAACATTCAATCCTCAAACCTCAATCCTCAATCCTCAATCCTCAATCCTCAATCCTCAGTCCTGAATCCTCATTCCTGTATCCACAATCCTGTACCCTCAATATTCAGCCCTCAGTCCTCAACAATCAGTTGTGAATCCTCAATCCTCAATAGAATATCCTCAGTTCACAGGTTTCAATACTCAATACTCAGCCTGCAATCTTCAAATCTCTATCCACAAACATCAATTCTCATCACTCAACCCTCAATATTCAACGCACAACCCTCAACCATCAATCCCCAATACTCAACCATCAATCCTCAATTCTCAGACTCAATAGAATATCCTGAATTCTCATGGTTCAGTACTCAATCCACAATATCCAGTAATCAAATCTCAATCCTCAAACATCAATTCTCAACACTCAATCCTCAACACTCAGTCCTCTCTCTTCAATCCTCCATCCTCAATCCTCAATCCTCAAGCGTCAATCCTCAATCCTCAATCTTCAATCCTCAATACTCAATCTTGAATCCTCAATCCTCAATCCTCAATCCTCAATCCTCAATCCTCAATCTTAATCTTCAATCCTCAGTTCTCAATCTTCAATCCTCAATTCTCAATCCTCAATCCTCAATCCTCAATCTTCAATCCTCAATCCTCAATCTTCGATCCCCAATACTCAATCTTCAATCCTCAATCCTCAATCCTCAATCTTCAATCCTCAATCGTCAATCCTCAATCCACAATCCTCAATCTTCAATCCTCAATACTCAATCTTCAATCCTCAACCCTCAATCCTCAATCCTCAATCCTCAATCCTCAATCCTCAATCGTCAACCTTCAATCCTCAATACTCAATCTTCAATGCTCAATCCTCAATCCTCAATCCTCAATCCTCATTCTTCAATCCTCAATACCCAATCCTCAATCTTCAATCCTCAATCCTCAATCCTCAATCCTCAATCCTCAATCCTCACTCCTCAATCCTCAGACCTCAAACATCAATACTCAACCCTCAGTCCTCGTCCTCATTCCACAACCCTCAATCCTCGATCCTCAATCTTCAATCATCAATATTCAATTTTCAATCCTCAATCCTCAATCCTCAATACTCAATACTCAATCCTCAATGTTCTATCCTCAATACGCAATCCTCAATCTTCAATCCTCAATCCTCAATCCTCAATCCTCAATCCTCAATCCTCAATCCTCAATCCTCAATCTTAATCTTCAATCCTCAACCCTCAACCCTCAATCCTCAATCCTCAATCCACAATCCTCAAACCCCAATCTTCAATCCTCAGTCCCAAATCCTCAATCTTCAATACTCACTCGTCAATCCTCAATCCTCAATCCTCAATCGTCAATCTCAATCTTCAATCCTCAGTACTCAATCTCCAATCCTCAATCCTCAATCCTCAATCCTCAATCCTCAATCTTCAATCCTCAATACTCAATCTTGAATCCTCAATCCTCAATCCTCAATCCTCAATCCTCAATCCTCAATCTTAATCTTCAATCCTCAGTTCTCAATCTTCAATCCTCAATCCTCAATCCTCAATCCTCAATCCTCAATCTTCAATCCTCAATCCTCAATCTTCGATCCCCAATACTCAATCTTCAATCCTCAATCCTCAATCCTCAATCTTCAATCCTCAATCGTCAATCCTCAATCCACAATTCTCAATCTTCAATCCTCAATACTCAATCTTCAATCCTCAACCCTCAATCCTCAATACTCAATCCTCAATCCTCAATCCTCAATCGTCAACCTTCAATCCTCAATACTCAATCTTCAATGCTCAATCCTCAATCCTCAATCCTCAATCCTCATTCTTCAATCCTCAATACCCAATCCTCAATCTTCAATCCTCAATCCTCAATCCTCAATCCTCAATCCTCAATCCTCACTCCTCAATCCTCAGACCTCAAACATCAATACTCAACCCTCAGTCCTCGTCCTCATTCCACAACCCTCAATCCTCGATCCTCAATCTTCAATCATCAATATTCAATTTTCAATCCTCAATCCTCAATCCTCAATACTCAATACTCAATCCTCAATGTTCTATCCTCAATACGCAATCCTCAATCTTCAATCCTCAATCCTCAATCCTCAATCCTCAATCCTCAATCCTCAATCCTCAATCCTCAATCTTAATCTTCAATCCTCAACCCTCAATCCTCAATCCTCAATCCTCAATCCTCAATCTTCAATCCTCAATACTCAATCTTCAATCCTCAATCCTCAATCCTCAATCCTCAAGGCTCAATCCCCAAACTTAATCTTCAATCCTCAGTACTCAATCATCAAGCCTCAATCCTCAATCCTCAATCCTCAATCCTCTACCTACAATCCTCAATACTCAATCTTCAATCCTCAATCCTCAATCCTCAATCCTCAATCCTCAATCCTCAATCGTCAATCTTCAATCCTCAATACTCAATCTTCAATCCTCAATCCTCAATACTCAATACTCAATCCTCATTCTACAATCCTCAATACCTAATCCTCAATCTTCAATCCTCAATCTTCAATCATCAATATTCAATCTTCAATCCTCAATCCTCAATCCTCAATACTCAATCCTCAGTCCTCAATGTTCTATCCTCAATACGCAATCCTCAATCTTCAATCCACAATCCTCAATCCTCAAACCTCAATCCTCAATCCTCAATCCTCAACCCTCAATCTTAATCTTCAATCCTCAGTACTCAATCTTCAATCCTCAATCCTCAATACTCAATCCTCAATCCTCATTATTCGATCCTCAATACCCAATCCTCAATCTTCAATCCTCAATCCTCAATCCTCAATCCTCAATCCTCAATCCTCAATCTTCAATCCTCGATACTCAATCTTCAATCCTCAATCCTCAATCCTCAATCCTCAATCCTCAATCCTCAATCCTCAATCCTCAATCCTCAATCGTCAATCTTCAATCCTCAATACTCAATCTTCAATCCTCAATCCTCAATCCTCAATCCTCAATCCTCATTCCTCAATCCTCAATACCCAATCCTCAATATTCAATCCTCAATCCTCAATCCTCAATCCTCAATCCTCAGTCCTCAATCCTCAATCTTCTATCCGCAATCCTCAATCCTCAATCCTCAATCCTCAATCCTCAATCCTCAATCCTCAATCTTCAATCCTCAATACTCAATCTTCAATCCTCAATCCTCAATCCTCAATCCTCAACCCTCATTCTTCAATCCTCAACACCCAATCCTCAATCTTCTATCCTCAAACCTCAATCCTCAATTCTCAATACTCATTCCTCAATCCTCAGACCTCAAACATCAATACTCAACCCTCAGTCCTCGTCCTCAATCCACAACCCTCAATCCTCGATCCTCAATCTTCAATCATCAATATTCAATCTTCAATCCTCAATCCTCAATCCTCAATACTCAATCCTCAATCCTCATTGTTCTATCCTCAATACGCAATCCTCAACCATCAATCCTCAATCCTCAATCCTCAATCCTCACCCTCAAGCCTCAATCCTCAGTCCTCAAACCTCAATCCTGAATCCACAATCCTGAACCCCCAATATTCAGCCCTCAGACCTCAACAATCAGTTGTGTGTCCTCAATCGTCAATAGAATATCCTCAATTCACAGGTTTCAATACTCAATACTCAGCCTGCAATCTTCAAATCTCTATCCACAAACATCAATTCTCATCACTCAACCCTCAATATTCAACGCACAACCCTCAACCATCAATCCTCAGTCCTCAAAACTCAATCCCTAATCCTCAATCCTGAATCCTCATTCTTCAGCCCTTAGTCCTCAACAATCAATTGTCAATCCTCAGTCCACCATAGAATATCCTCAATTCACAGTTTTCAATACTCAATCCCTATTCTTCAATCTTCAAAACTCAATCCACAAACATCAATTCTCATCACTCAACCCTCAACACTCAGTCCTCAATCTTCAATCCTCAATCATCAATCCTCAATCTTCAATCCTCAATACTCAATCTTCAATCCTCAATCCTCAATTCTCAATCCTCAATCCTCAATCCTCAATCGTCAGGCTTCAATGCTCAATACTCAATCTTCAATCCTCAATACTCAATCCTCAATCCTCAATCATCATTCTTCAATCCTCAATACCCAATCCTCAATCTTCAATCCTCAATCCTCAATCCTCAATTCTCAATCCTCAATCCTCAGTCCTCAGGCCTCAAACCTCAATCCTCAACCCTCAGCCCTCATCCTCAATCCTTAATCGACAATCCTCAATCCTCAATCTTCTATCCTCAATACTCAATCTTCAATCCTGAATCCTCAGTCCTCAATGATCAATCCTCAATCCTCAATTATCAATCTTCAATCCTCAATTCTCAATCTTCGGTCCTCAATCTTGAATCCTCAGTCCCCAATTCTCAATCTTCTAACCTCAATCCTCAATCCTCCCATCGTCAATCCTCAGCACTCAGTCTGCAATCCTCAATCGTCAATACTCAATCCTCAATCCTCAATCGTCAGTCCTCAATACTCAATCTTCAATCCTCAATCCTCAATCCTCAATCCTCAATCCTCAATCCTCAACCCTCAATCGTCAATCTTCAATCCTCAATACTCAATCTTCAATCCTCAATCCTCAATCCTCAATCCTCAATCCTCATTCTTCAATCCTCAATACCCAATCCTCAATCTCCAATCCTCAATCCTCATTCCTCAATCCTCAATCCTCAATCCTCAATCCTCATTCTTCAATCCTCAGTCGTCAATCTTCAATCCTCAATACTCAAACTTCAATCCTCAGTCTTCAATACTCAATACTCAATCCTCAATGTTCTATCCTCAATACGCAATCCTCAATCTTCAATCCTCAATCCTCAATACTCAATCCTCAATCCTCAATCCTCAATCCTCAATCTTAATCTTCAATCCTCAATCCTCAATCCTCAATACTCAATCCTCAATCCTCATTATTCAATCCTAAATACCCAATTCTCAGTCTTCAATCCTCAATCCTCAATCCTCAATTCTCAATCCTCGATCCTCAGACCTCAAACAGCAATACTCAACCCTCAGTCCTCGTCCTCAATACACAACCATCAATCCTCAATCCTCAATATTCAATCATCAATATTCAATCTTCAATCCTCAATCCTCAATCCTCAATACTCAATCCTCAATCCTCAATGTTCTATCCTCAATACGCATTCCTCAATCTTCAATCCTCAATCCTCAATCCTCAATCCTCAATCCTTAATCCTCAATCTTAATCTTCAATCCTCAGTACTCAATCTTCAATCCTCAACCCTCAACCCTCAATCCTCAATCCTCAATCTTCAATCCTCAATAGTCAATCTTCAATCCTCAATCCTCAATCCTCTATCCTCAATCCTCAATCCTCAATCCTCAGTCGTCAATCTTCAATCCTCAATACTCAAACTTCAATCCTCAATCCTCAATACTCACTACTCAATCCTCATTCTTCAATCCTCAATACCCAATCCTGAATCTTCAATCCTCAATCCTCAATCCTCAGACCTCAAACATCAATACTCAACACTCAGTCCTCGTCCTCAACCCACAACCCTCAATCCTCGATCCTCAATCACAATCATCAATATTCAATCTTCAACCCTCTTTCCTCAGTCCTCAATACCAAATCCTCAATCCTCAATGTTCTATCCTCAATACGAAATCCTCAATCTTCAATCCTCAATCCTCAATCCTCAATCCTCAATCCTCAACCTTAATCTTCAATCCTCAGTACTCAATCTTCAATCCTCATTCCTCAATCCTCAATCCTCAATCCCCAATCTTCAATCCTCAATACCCAATCCTCAATCTTCAATCCTCAATACTCAGTCTTCAATCCTCAATCCTCAATCCTCAATCCTCAATCCTCATTCTTCAATCCTCAATACCCAATCCTCGATCCTCAATCCTCAATCCTCAATCCTCAATCCTCAATCCTCAATCTTCAATCCTCAATACTCAATCTTCAATCCTCAATCCTCAATCCTCAGTCCTCAACACTCATTCTTCAATCCTCAACACCCAATCCTCAATCTTCAATCCTCAAACCTCAATCCTCAATTCTCAATACTCATTCCTCAATCCTCAGACCTCAAACATCAATACTCAACCCTCAGTCCTCGTCCTCAATCCACAACCCTCAATCCTCGATCCTCAATCTTCAATCATCAATATTCAACCTTCAATCCTCAATCCTCAATCCTCAATACTCAATCCTCAATCCTCATTGTTCTATCCTCAATACGCAATCCTCAACCTTCAATCCTCAATCCTCAATCCTCAATCCTCACCCTCAAGCCTCAATCCTCAGTCCTCAAACCTCAATCCTGAATCCACAATCCTGAACCCCCAATATTCAGCCCTCAGACCTCAACAATCAGTTGTGTGTCCTCAATCGTCAATAGAATATCCTCAATTCACAGGTTTCAATACTCAATACTCAGCCTGCAATCTTCAAATCTCTATCCACAAACATCAATTCTCATCACTCAACCCTCAATATTCAACGCACAACCCTCAACCATCAATCGTCAGTCCTCAAAACTCAATCCCTAATCCTCAATCCTGAATCCTCATTCTTCAGCCCTTAGTCCTCAACAATCAATTGTCAATCCTCAGTCCACCATAGAATATCCTCAATTCACAGTTTTCAATACTCAATCCCTATTCTTCAATCTTCAAAACTCAATCCACAAACATCAATTCTCATCACTCAACCCTCAACACTCAGTCCTCAATCTTCAATCCTCAATCATCAATCCTCAATCTTCAATCCTCAATACTCAATCTTCAATCCTCAATCCTCAATTCTCAATCCTCAATCCTCAATCCTCAATCGTCAGGCTTCAATGCTCAATACTCAATCTTCAATCCTCAATACTCAATCCTCAATCCTCAATCATCATTCTTCAATCCTCAATACCCAATCCTCAATCTTCAATCCTCAATCCTCAATCCTCAATTCTCAATCCTCAATCCTCAGTCCTCAGGCCTCAAACCTCAATCCTCAACCCTCAGCCCTCATCCTCAATCCTTAATCGACAATCCTCAATCCTCAATCTTCTATCCTCAATACTCAATCTTCAATCCTGAATCCTCAGTCCTCAATGATCAATCCTCAATCCTCAATTATCAATCTTCAATCCTCAATTCTCAATCTTCGGTCCTCAATCTTGAATCCTCAGTCCCCAATTCTCAATCTTCTAACCTCAATCCTCAATCCTCCCATCGTCAATCCTCAGCACTCAGTCTGCAATCCTCAATCGTCAATACTCAATCCTCAATCCTCAATCGTCAGTCCTCAATACTCAATCTTCAATCCTCAATCCTCAATCCTCAACCCTCAATCCTCAATCCTCAACCCTCAATCGTCAATCTTCAATCCTCAATACTTAATCTTCAATCCTCAATCCTCAATCCTCAATCCTCAATCCTCATTCTTCAATCCTCAATACCCAATCCTCAATCTTCAATCCTCAATCCTCATTCCTCAATCCTCAATCCTCAATCCTCAATCCTCATTCTTCAATCCTCAGTCGTCAATCTTCAATCCTCAATACTCAAACTTCAATCCTCAATCTTCAATACTCAATACTCAATCCTCAATGTTCTATCCTCAATACGCAATCCTCAATCTTCAATCCTCAATCCTCAATACTCAATCCTCAATCCTCAATCCTCAATCCTCAATCTTAATCTTCAATCCTCAATAGTCAGTCTTCAATCCTCAATCCTCAATCCTCAATCCTCAATCCTCATTCTTCAATCCTCAATACCCAATCCTCGATCCTCAATCCTCAATCCTCAATCCTCAATCCTCAATCCTCAATCTTCAATCCTCAATACTCAATCTTCAATCCTCAATCCTCAATCCTCAGTCCTCAACACTCATTCTTCAATCCTCAACACCCAATCCTCAATCTTCAATCCTCAAACCTCAATCCTCAATTCTCAATACTCATTCCTCAATCCTCAGACCTCAAACATCAATACTCAACCCTCAGTCCTCGTCCTCAATCCACAACCCTCAATCCTCGATCCTCAATCTTCAATCATCAATATTCAACCTTCAATCCTCAATCCTCAATCCTCAATACTCAATCCTCAATCCTCATTGTTCTATCCTCAATACGCAATCCTCAACCTTCAATCCTCAATCCTCAATCCTCAATCCTCACCCTCAAGCCTCAATCCTCAGTCCTCAAACCTCAATCGTGAAGCCACAATCCTGAACCCCCAATATTCAGCCCTCAGACCTCAACAATCAGGTGTGAATCCTCAATCGTCAATAGAATATCCTCAATTCACAGGTTTCAATACTCTATACTCAGCCTGCAATCTTCAAATCTCTATCCACAAACATCAATTCTCATCACTCAACCCTCAATATTCAACGCACAACCCTCAACCATCAATCCTCAGTCCTCAAAACTCAATCCCTAATCCTCAATCCTGAATCCTCAATCTACAGCCCTCAGTCCTCAACAATCAATTGTCAATCCTCAGTCCTCCATAGAATATCCTCAATTCACAGTTTTCAATACTCAATCCCTATTCTTCAATCTTCAAATCTCAATCCACAAACATCAATTCTCATCACTCAACCCTCAACACTCAGTCCTCAATCTTCAATCCTCAATCATCAATCCTCAATCTTCAATCATCAATCCTCAATCCTCAATCCTCAGTCCTCAATCCTCGATCCTCAATACTCAATCTTCAATCCTCAATCCTCAATCCTCAATCCTCAATTCTCAATCCTCAATCCTCAATCCTCAATCTTCAATCCTCAATACTCAATCTGCAATACGCAATCCTCAGTCCTCACTCCTCAACCCTCATTCTTCAATCCTCAATACCGAATCCTCAATCTTCAATCCTCAATCCTCAATCCTCAGTTCTCAATCCTCAATCCTGAATCCTTAGACTTCAAACATCAATACTCAACCCTCAGTCCTCGTCCTCAATCCACAACACTCAGTCCTCAATCCTCAATATTCAGTCATTAATATTCAACCTTCAATCCTCAATCCTCAATCCTCTATCCTCAACACTCAATCCTCAATGTTCAATCTTCAATACCCAATCATCAGTCTTCAATCCTCTATCGTCAATCCTCAATCCTCAATCCTCAATCCTCAATCCTCTGTCCTCAAACCTCAATCCTGAATCCTCAACCGGAAATCCTCAATCTTCAGCCCTAAGTCCTCAACAATCAGTTGTGAATCCTCAATCCTCAATAGAATATCCTCAGTTCACAGTTTTCAATACTCAATACTCAATCTGCAATCTTCAGACCTCTATCCACAAACATCAATTCTCATCACTCAACCCTCAATACTCAGTCCCCAATCCCCAATCTTCAATCCTCAATCCTCAATCCTCAATCCTCAACCTTAATCTTCAATCCTCAGTACTCAATCTTCAATCCTCAAACCTAAATCCTCAATACTCAATCCTCACTCTTCAATCCTCAACACCCAATCCTCAATCTTCAATCCTCAATCCTCAATCCTCAATTCTCAATGCTCAATCCTCAATCCTCAGACCTCAAACAGCAATACTCAACCCTCAGTCCTCGTCCTCAATCCACAACCATCAATCCTCAATCCTCAATCTTCAATCATCAGTATTCAATCTTCAGTCCTCAATCCTCAATCCTCAATCCTCAATCCTCAATCCTCAATGTTCAATCCGCAATACCCAATCCTCAATCTTCTATCCGCAATCCTCAATCCTCATTCCTGAATCCTCAATCCTCAATCCTCAATTTTCAATCCTCAATACTCAATCTTCAATCCTCAATCGTCAATCATCAATCCTCAATCCTCATTCTTCAATCCTCAACACCCAATCCTCAATCTTCAATCCTCAATCCTCAATCCTCAATTCTCAATACTCAATCCTCAATCTTCAATCCTCAATCGTCAATCCTCAATCCACAATCCTCAATCTTCAATCCTCAATACTCAATCTTCAATCCTCAACCCTCAATCCTCAATCCTCAATCCTCAATCCTCAATCCTCAATAGTCAACCTTCAATCCTCAATACTCAATCTTCAATGCTCAATCCTCAATCCTCAATCCTCAATCCTCATTCTTCAATCCTCAATACCCAATCCTCAATCTTCAATCCTCAATCCTCAATCCTCAATCCTCAATCCTCAATCCTCACTCCTCAATCCTCAGACCTCAAACATCAATACTCAACCCTCAGTCCTCGTCCTCATTCCACAACCCTCAATCCTCGATCCTCAATCTTCAATCCTCAATACTCAATCTTCAATCCTCAATCCTCAATCCTCAATCCTCAACACTCATTCTTCAATCCTCAACACCCAATCCTCAATCTTCAATCCTCAAACCTCAATCCTCAATTCTCAATACTCATTCCTCAATCCTCAGACCTCAAACATCAATACTCAACCCTCAGTCCTCGTCCTCAATCCACAACCCTCAATCCTCGATCCTCAATCTTCAATCATCAATATTCAACCTTCAATCCTCAATCCTCAATCCTCAATACTCAATCCTCAATCCTCATTGTTCTATCCTCAATACGCAATCCTCAACCTTCAATCCTCAATCCTCAATCCTCAATCCTCATTCTTCAATCCTCAATACCCAATCCTCAATCTTCAATCCTCATTCCTCATTCCTCAATCCTCAATCCTCAATCCCCAATCCTCATTCTTCAATCCTCAATACCCAATCCTCAATATTCAATCCGCAATCCTCAATCCTCAATCCTCAATCCTCAGACATCAAACATCAATACTCAGCCGTCAGTCCTCGTCCTCAACCCACAACCCTCAATCCTCGATCCTCAACCTTCAATCATCAATATTCAATCTTCAATCCTCAATCCTCAATCTTCAATACTCAATACTCAATCCTCAATGTTCTATCCTCAATACGCAATCCTCAATCTTCAATCCTCAATCCTCAATCCTCAATCCTCAATCTTAATCTTCAATCCTCAATCCTCAATCCTCAATACTCAATCCTCAATCCTCATCCTTCAATCCTAAATACCCAATTCTCAGTCTTCAATCCTCAATCCTCAATCCTCAATTCTCAATCCTCGATCCTCAGACCTCAAACAGCAATACTCAACCCTCAGTCCTCGTCCTCAATACACAACCATCAATCCTCAATCCTCAATATTCAATCATCAATATTCAATCTTCAATCCTCAATCCTCAATCCTCAATACTCAATCCTCAATCCTCAATGTTCTATCCTCAATACGCATTCCTCAATCTTCAATCCTCAATCCTCAATCCTCAATCCTCAATCCTCAATCCTCAATCTTAATCTTCAATCCTCAGTACTCAATCTTCAATCCTCAATCCTCAATCCTCAATCCTCAATCCTCAATCTTCAATCCTCAATAGTCAATCTTCAATCCTCAATCCTCAATCCTCTATCCTCAATCCTCAATCCTCAATCCTCAGTCGTCAATCTTCAATCCTCAATACTCAAACTTCAATCCTCAATCCTCAATACTCACTACTCAATCCTCATTCTTCAATCCTCAATACCCAATCCTCAATCTTCAATCCTCAATCCTCAATCCTCAGACCTCAAACATCAATACTCAACACTCAGTCCTCGTCCTCAACCCACAACCCTCAATCCTCGATCCTCAATCACAATCATCAATATTCAATCTTCAACCCTCTATCCTCAGTCCTCAATACTAAATCCTCAATCCTCAATGTTCTATCCTCAATACGAAATCCTCAATCTTCAATCCTCAATCGTCAATCCTCAATCCTCAATCCTCAACCTTAATCTTCAATCCTCAGTACTCAATCTTCAATCCTCATTCCTCAATCCTCAATCCTCAATCCCCAATCTTCAATCCTCAATACCCAATCCTCAATCTTCAATCCTCGATACTCAGTCTTCAATCCTCAATCCTCAATCCTCAATCCTCAATCCTCATTCTTCAATCCTCAATACCCAATCCTCGATCCTCAATCCTCAATCCTCAATCCTCAATCCTCAATCCTCAATCTTCAATCCTCAATACTCAATCTTCAATCCTCAATCCTCAATCCTCAATCCTCAACACTCATTCTTCAATCCTCAACACCCAATCCTCAATCTTCAATCCTCAAACCTCAATCCTCAATTCTCAATACTCATTCCTCAATCCTCAGACCTCAAACATCAATACTCAACCCTCAGTCCTCGTCCTCAATCCACAATCCTCAACCTTCAATCCTCAATACTCAATTTTCAATCCTCAATCCTCAATCCTCAATCCTCAATTCGCAATCCTCAATAGTCAATCTTCAATCCTCAATACTCAATATACAGTCCTCAATCCTCAATCCTCAATCCTCAATCCTCATTCTTCGATCCTCAATACCCAATCCTCAATCTTCGATCCTCAATCCTCAATCCTCAATTCTCAATCCTCAATCCTCTGTCCTTAGTCCTCAAACCTCAATCCTCAGCCCTCAGCCCTCATCCTCAATCCTCAATCCTCAATCCTCAACCCTCAATCTTCAATCCTCAATACTCAATCTTCAATCCTCAATCCTCAGTCCTCAAACCTCAATTCTGAATCCTCAATCCTCAATCCTCAATCCTCAATCCTCAATCCTCATTCTTCGATCCTCAATACCCAATCCTCAATCTTCAATCCTCAATCGTCAATCCTCAATCCTCAATTCTCAATCCTCAATCCTCAATCCTCAATCCTCAATCTTCAATCCCCAATCCTCAATCCTCAATCCTCAATCCTCAATATTCAATCCTCAATCGTCAATCTTCAATCCTCAACCCTCAATCTTCAATCCTCAATACTCAATCTTCAATCCTCAATCCTCAGTCCTCAAACCTCAATTCTGAATCCTCAATCCTCAATCCTCAATCCTCAATCCTCAATCCTCAATCCTCATTCTTCGATCCTCAATACCCAATCCTCAATCTTCAATCCTCAATCCTCAATCCTCAATCTTCAATCCTCAAACCTCTATCCTCAATCCTCAATGTTCAAACCTCAATACCCAATCCTCAGTCTTCAATCCTCAATCCTCAATCCTCAATCCTCAATCCTCAATCCTCAATCCTCAATCCTCAGTCCTCAGACCTCAATCCTGAATCCTCAATCCTGAATCCTCAATCTTCAGCCGTCAGTCCTCAACAATCAGTGGTCCATCCTCAATCCTCAATAGGATATCATGATTTCACAGTTTTCAATACTCAATACTCAACCTGCAATCTTCAAATCTCTATCCACAAACATCAATCCTCATCACTCAACCCTCAACACTCAGTCCCCAATCCTCAATATTCAAGCCTCAATCCTCAATCCTCAATCCACAATCCTCAACCTTCAATCCTCAATACTCAATCTTCAATCCTCAATCCCCAACCCTCAATCCTCAATTCGCAATCCTCAATAGTCGATCTTCAACCCTCAATACTCAATATTCAATCCTCAATCCTCAATCCTCAATCCTCAATCATCATTCTTCAATCCTCAATACCCTATCCTCAATCTTCAATCCTCAATCCTCAATCATCAATACCCAATCCTCAATCTTCAATCCTCAATCCTCAATCCTCAATTCTCAATCCTCAGTCCTCAATCCTCAGACCTCAAACATAAATATTCAACCCTCAGTCCTCGTCCTCAATCCACAACCCGCAATCCTCAATCCTCAATCCTCAATCCTCAATCTTCAATCCTCAATCCTCAATCCTCAATTCTCAATCCTCAATCCTCAATCCTCAATCCTCAATCTTCAATCCCCAATCCTCAATCCTCAATCCTCAATCCTCAATATTCAATCCTCAATCGTCAATCTTCAATCCTCAATACTCAATCTTCAATCCTCGATCCTCTGTCCTCAATCCTCAATCCTCATTCTTCAATCCTCAATACCCAATCCTCAATCTTAAATCCTCAATCCTCAATTCGCAATCCTCAATCCTCAATCCTCAGGCCTCAAGTATCGATACTCAACCCTCAGTCCTCGTCCTCAATCCACGACCTTCAATCCTCAATCCTCAATCTTCATTCATCAATATTCAACCTTCAATCCTCAATCCTCAATCCTCAATCCTCAATCCTCAATCCTCAATGTTCAATCCTCAATACCCGATCCTCAGTCTTCAATCCTCAATCCTCAATCCTCAATCGTCAATCCTCAATCCTCAATCCTCAGTCCTCAAACCTCAATCCTGAATCCTCAATCCTGAATCCTCAATCTTCAGCCCTCAGTCCTCAACAATCAGTGGTCGATCCTCAATCCTCAATAGAATATCATGAATTCACAGTTTTCAATACTCAATACTCAACCTACAATCTTCAAATCTCTATCCAGAAGCATAAATTCTCATCACTCAACCCTCATCACTCGGTATTCAATGATCAATCCTCATCCTCAATTCTGAATCTTCAATCCTCAATACTGAATATTCAATTCGCAATCCTCAATCCCCAATCCTCAATCCTCAATCCTCAGTCCTGAGTCTTCAATCCTCAATTCTCAATCTTCAATCCTCAATCCGCAATCCTCAATCCTCATTCGTCAATCCTCAATACCCAATCCTCAATCTTCAATCCTCAATCCTCAATTCTCAATTCTCAATTCTCAATCCTCAATCCTCAGACCTCAGACATCAATATTCAACACTCAGTCCTCGTCCTCAACCCACAACCCTCAATCCTCAACCCTCAACCTTTAATCATCAATATTCAATCTTCAACCTTCAATCCTCGATCCTCAATCCTCAGTCCTCAATCCTCAATCTTCACTCCTCAAACCTCAATCCTCAATCCTCAATGTTCAAACCTCAATACCCAATCCTCAGTCTTCAATCCTCAATCCTCAGTCCCCAATCCTCAATCCTCAATCTTCAATCCTCAATACTCAATCTTCAATCCTCAATCCTCAATCCTGAATCCTCAATCCTCAATCCTCAATCCTCAATCCTCAATCCTCAATCCTCAATCCTCAATCCTCAATCCTCAATCCTCAATCCTCAATCCTCAATCCTCAATCCTCAGTCCTCAAGCCTCAATCGTGAATCCTCAATCCTGAATCCTCAACCTTCAGCCCTCAGTCCTCAAAAATCAGTGGTCAATCCTCAATCCTCAATAGAATATCATGAATTCACAGTTTTCAATACTCAATACTCAACCTGCAATCTTCAAATGTCTATCCACAAACATCAAATCTCATCACTCAACCCTCAACTCTGAGTCCCCAATCCTCAATATTCAAGCCTCAATCCTCAATCCTCAGTCCACAATCCTCAACCTTCAATCCTCAATACTCAATTTTCAATCCTCAATCCTCAATCCTCAATCCTCAATTCGCAATCCTCAATAGTCAATCTTCAATCCTCAATACTCAATATACAGTCCTCAATCCACAATCCTCAATCCTCAATCCTCATTCTTCGATCCTCAATACCCAATCCTCAATCTTCGATCCTCAATCCTCAATCCTCAATTCTCAATCCTCAATCCTCTGTCCTTAGTCCTCAAACCTCAATCCTCAGCCCTCAGCCCTCATCCTCAATCCTCAATCCTCAATACTCAACCCTCAATCTTCAATCCTCAATACTCAATCTTCAATCCTCAATCCTCAGTCCTCAAACCTCAATTCTGAATCCTCAATCCTCAATCCTCAATCCTCAATCCTCAATCCTCATTCTTCGATCCTCAATACCCAATCCTCAATCTTCAATCCTCAATCGTCAATCCTCAATTCTCAATCCTCAATCCTCTGTCCTTAGTCCTCAAACCTCAATCCTCAACCCTCAATCTTTAATCATCAATATTCAATCTTCAATCCTCAATCCTCGATCCTCAATCCTCAATCCTCAATCCTCAATCTTCAATCCTCAAACCTCTATCCTCAATCCTCAATCTTCAATCCTCAATCCTCAATCCTCAATTCTCAATCCTCAATCCTCAATCCTCAATCCTCAATCTTCAATCCCCAATCCTCAATCCTCAATCCTCAATCTTAATCTTCAGTCCTCAGTACTCAATCTTCAATCCTCAATCCTCAATCCTCAATCATCAATCCTCAATACTCAATCTTCAATCCTCAATCCTCAATCCTCAATCCTCAATCCTCAATCCTCAATCCTCAATCGTCAATCTTCAATCCTCAATACTCAATCTTGAATCCTCAATCCTCTGTCCTCAATCCTCAATCCTCATTCTTCAATCCTCAATACCCAATCCTCAATCTTAAATCCTCAATCCTCAATTCGCAATCCTCAATCCTCAATCCTCAGGCCTCAAGTATCAATACTCAACCCTCAGTCCTCGTCCTCAATCCACGACCTTCAATCCTCAATCCTCAATCTTCATTCATCAATATTCAACCTTCAATCCTCAATCCTCAATCCTCAATCCTCAATCCTCAATCCTCAATGTTCAGTCCTCAACACCCAATCCTCAATCTTCAATCCTCAAACCTCAATCCTCAATTCTCAATACTCATTCCTCAATCCTCAGACCTCAAACATCAATACTCAACCCTCAGTCCTCGTCCTCAATCCACAATCCTCAACCTTCAATCCTCAATACTCAATTTTCAATCCTCAATCCTCAATCCTCAATCCTCAATTCGCAATCCTCAATAGTCAATCTTCAATCCTCAATACTCAATATACAGTCCTCAATCCTCAATCCTCAATCCTCAATCCTCATTCTTCGATCCTCAATACCCAATCCTCAATCTTCGATCCTCAATCCTCAATCCTCAATTCTCAATCCTCAATCCTCTGTCCTTAGTCCTCAAACCTCAATCCTCAGCCCTCAGCCCTCATCCTCAATCCTCAATCCTCAATCCTCAACCCTCAATCTTCAATCCTCAATACTCAATCTTCAATCCTCAATCCTCAGTCCTCAAACCTCAATTCTGAATCCTCAATCCTCAATCCTCAATCCTCAATCCTCAATCCTCATTCTTCGATCCTCAATACCCAATCCTCAATCTTCAATCCTCAATCGTCAATCCTCAATCCTCAATTCTCAATCCTCAATCCTCAATCCTCAATCCTCAATCTTCAATCCCCAATCCTCAATCCTCAATCCTCAATCCTCAATATTCAATCCTCAATCGTCAATCTTCAATCCTCAACCCTCAATCTTCAATCCTCAATACTCAATCTTCAATCCTCAATCCTCAGTCCTCAAACCTCAATTCTGAATCCTCAATCCTCAATCCTCAATCCTCAATCCTCAATCCTCAATCCTCATTCTTCGATCCTCAATACCCAATCCTCAATCTTCAATCCTCAATCCTCAATCCTCAATCTTCAATCCTCAAACCTCTATCCTCAATCCTCAATGTTCAAACCTCAATACCCAACCCTCAGTCTTCAATCCTCAATCCTCAATCCTCAATCCTCAATCCTCAATCCTCAATCCTCAATCCTCAGTCCTCAGACCTCAATCCTGAATCCTCAATCCTGAATCCTCAATCTTCAGCCCTCAGTCCTCAACAATCAGTGGTCCATCCTCAATCCTCAATAGGATATCATGATTTCACAGTTTTCAATACTCAATACTCAACCTGCAATCTTCAAATCTCTATCCACAAACATCAATCCTCATCACTCAACCCTCAACACTCAGTCCCCAATCCTCAATATTCAAGCCTCAATCCTCAATCCTCAATCCACAATCCTCAACCTTCAATCCTCAATACTCAATCTTCAATCCTCAATCCCCAACCCTCAATCCTCAATTCGCAATCCTCAATAGTCGATCTTCAACCCTCAATACTCAATATTCAATCCTCAATCCTCAATCCTCAATCCTCAATCATCATTCTTCAATCCTCAATACCCTATCCTCAATCTTCAATCCTCAATCCTCAATCATCAATACCCAATCCTCAATCTTCAATCCTCAATCCTCAATCCTCAATTCTCAATCCTCAGTCCTCAATCCTCAGACCTCAAACATAAATATTCAACCCTCAGTCCTCGTCCTCAATCCACAACCCGCAATCCTCAATCCTCAATCCTCAATCCTCAATCTTCAATCCTCAATCCTCAATCCTCAATTCTCAATCCTCAATCCTCAATCCTCAATCCTCAATCTTCAATCCCCAATCCTCAATCCTCAATCCTCAATCCTCAATATTCAATCCTCAATCGTCAATCTTCAATCCTCAATACTCAATCTTCAATCCTCGATCCTCTGTCCTCAATCCTCAATCCTCATTCTTCAATCCTCAATACCCAATCCTCAATCTTAAATCCTCAATCCTCAATTCGCAATCCTCAATCCTCAATCCTCAGGCCTCAAGTGTCGATACTCAACCCTCAGTCCTCGTCCTCAATCCACGACCTTCAATCCTCAATCCTCAATCTTCATTCATCAATATTCAACCTTCAATCCTCAATCCTCAATCCTCAATCCTCAATCCTCAATCCTCAATGTTCAATCCTCAATACCCGATCCTCAGTCTTCAATCCTCAATCCTCAATCCTCAATCGTCAATCCTCAATCCTCAATCCTCAGTCCTCAAACCTCAATCCTGAATCCTCAATCCTGAATCCTCAATCTTCAGCCCTCAGTCCTCAACAATCAGTGGTCGATCCTCAATCCTCAATAGAATATAATGAATTCACAGTTTTCAATACTCAATACTCAACCTACAATCTTCAAATCTCTATCCAGAAGCATAAATTCTCATCACTCAACCCTCATCACTCGGTATTCAATGATCAATCCTCATCCTCAATTCTGAATCTTCAATCCTCAATACTGAATATTCAATTCGCAATCCTCAATCCCCAATCCTCAATCCTCAATCCTCAGTCCTGAGTCTTCAATCCTCAATTCTCAATCTTCAATCCTCAATCCGCAATCCTCAATCCTCATTCGTCAATCCTCAATACCCAATCCTCAATCTTCAATCCTCAATCCTCAATTCTCAATTCTCAATTCTCAATCCTCAATCCTCAGACCTCAGACATCAATATTCAACACTCAGTCCTCGTCCTCAACCCACAACCCACAATCCTCAACCCTCAACCTTTAATCATCAATATTCAATCTTCAACCTTCAATCCTCGATCCTCAATCCTCAGTCCTCAATCCACAATCTTCTCTCCTCAAACCTCAATCCTCAATCCTCAATGTTCAAACCTCAATACCCAATCCTCAGTCTTCAATCCTCAATCCTCAGTCCCCAATCCTCAATCCTCAATCTTCAATCCTCAATACTCAATCTTCAATCCTCAATCCTCAATCCTGAATCCTCAATCCTCAATCCTCAATCCTCAATCCTCAATCCTCAATCCTCAATCCTCAATCCTCAATCCTCAATCCTCAATCCTCAATCCTCAATCCTCAATCCTCAGTCCTCAAGCCTCAATCGTGAATCCTCAATCCTGAATCCTCAACCTTCAGCCCTCAGTCCTCAAAAATCCGTGGTCAATCCTCAATCCTCAATAGAATATCATGAATTCACAGTTTTCAATACTCAATACTCAACCTGCAATCTTCAAATCTCTATCCACAAACATCAAATCTCATCACTCAACCCTCAACTCTGAGTCCCCAATCCTCAATATTCAAGCCTCAATCCTCAATCCTCAGTCCACAATCCTCAACCTTCAATCCTCAATACTCAATTTTCAATCCTCAATCCTCAATCCTCAATCCTCAATTCGCAATCCTCAATAGTCAATCTTCAATCCTCAATACTCAATATACAGTCCTCAATCCACAATCCTCAATCCTCAATCCTCATTCTTCGATCCTCAATACCCAATCCTCAATCTTCGATCCTCAATCCTCAATCCTCAATTCTCAATCCTCAATCCTCTGTCCTTAGTCCTCAAACCTCAATCCTCAGCCCTCAGCCCTCATCCTCAATCCTCAATCCTCAATCCTCAACCCTCAATCTTCAATCCTCAATACTCAATCTTCAATCCTCAATCCTCAGTCCTCAAACCTCAATTCTGAATCCTCAATCCTCAATCCTCAATCCTCAATCCTCAATCCTCATTCTTCGATCCTCAATACCCAATCCTCAATCTTCAATCCTCAATCGTCAATCCTCAATTCTCAATCCTCAATCCTCTGTCCTTAGTCCTCAAACCTCAATCCTCAACCCTCAATCTTTAATCATCAATATTCAATCTTCAATCCTCAATCCTCGATCCTCAATCCTCAATCCTCAATCCTCAATCTTCAATCCTCAAACCTCTATCCTCAATCCTCAATCTTCAATCCTCAATCCTCAATCCTCAATTCTCAATCCTCAATCCTCAATCCTCAATCCTCAATCTTCAATCCCCAATCCTCAATCCTCAATCCTCAATCTTAATCTTCAGTCCTCAGTACTCAATCTTCAATCCTCAATCCTCAATCCTCAATCATCAATCCTCAATACTCAATCTTCAATCCTCAATCCTCAATCCTCAATCCTCAATCCTCAATCCTCAATCCTCAATCGTCAATCTTCAATCCTCAATACTCAATCTTGAATCCTCAATCCTCTGTCCTCAATCCTCAATCCTCATTCTTCAATCCTCAATACCCAATCCTCAATCTTAAATCCTCAATCCTCAATTCGCAATCCTCAATCCTCAATCCTCAGGCCTCAAGTATCAATACTCAACCCTCAGTCCTCGTCCTCAATCCACGACCTTCAATCCTCAATCCTCAATCTTCATTCATCAATATTCAACCTTCAATCCTCAATCCTCAATCCTCAATCCTCAATCCTCAATCCTCAATGTTCAGTCCTCAATACCCGATCCTCAGTCTTCAATCCTCAATCCTCAATCCTCAATCCTCAATCCTCAATCCTCAATCCTCAATCCTCAGTCCTCAATCCTGAATCCTCAATCCTGAATCCTCAACCTTCAGTCCTCAGTCCTCAACAATCAGTCGTCCATCCTCAATCCTCAATAGAATATCATGATTTCACAGTTTTCAATACTCAATACTCAATCTGCAATCTTCAAATCTCTATCCAGAAGCATAAATTCTCATCACTCAACCCTCATCACTCAGTATTCAATTTTCAATCCTCATCCTCAATTCAGAATCTTCAATCCTCAATACTGAATATTCAATTCGCAATCCTCAATCCCCAATCCTCAATCCTCAATCCTCAGTCCTGAATCTTCAATCCTCAATTCTCAATCTTCAATCCTCAATCCGCAATCCTCAATCCTCATTCGTCAATCCTCAATACCCAATCCTCAATCTTCAATCCTCAATCCTCAATTCTCAATTCTCAATTCTCAATCCTTAATCCTCAGACCTCAGACATCAATATTCAACACTCAGTCCTCGTCCTCAACCCACAACCCTCAATCCTCAACCCTCAACCTTTAATCATCAATATTCAATCTTCAACCTTCAATCCTCGATCCTCAATCCTCAGTCCTCAATCCTCAATCTTCACTCCTCAAACCTCAATCCTCAATCCTCAATCCTCAATGTTCAAACCTCAATACCCAATCCTCAGTCTTCAACCCTCAATCCTCAGTCCCCAATCCTCAATCCTCAATCTTCAATCCTCAATACTCAATCTTCAATCCTCAATCCTCAATCCTGAATCCTCAATCCTCAATCCTCAATCCTCAATCCTCAATCCTCAATCCTCAATCCTCAATCCTCGATCCTCAATCCTCAATCCTCAATCCTCAATCCTCAGTCCTCAAGCCTCAATCGTGAATCCTCAATCCTGAATCCTCAACCTTCAGCCCTCAGTCCTCAACAATCAGTGGTCAATCCTCAATCCTCAATAGAATATCATGAATTCACAGTTTTCAATACTCAATACTCAACCTGCAATCTTCAAATCTCTATCCACAAACATCAATTCTCATCACTCAACCCTCAACACTGAGTCCCCAATCCTCAATATTCAAGCCTCAATCCTCAATCCTCAATCCACAATCCTCGACCTTCAATCCTCAATACTCAATTTTCAATCCTCAATCCTCAATCCTCAATCCTCAATTCGCAATCCTCAATAGTCAATCTTCAATCCTCAATACTCAATTTACAGTCCTCAATCCACAATCCTCAATCCTCAATCCTCATTCTTCGATCCTCAATACCCAATCCTCAATCTTCGATCCTGAATCCTCAATCCTCAATTCTCAATCCTCAATCCTCTGTCCTTAGTCCTCAAACCTCAATCCTCAGCCCTCAGCCCTCATCCTCAATCCTCAATCCTCAATCCTCAACCCTCAATCTTCAATCCTCAATACTCAATCTTCAATCCTCAATCCTCAGTCCTCAAACCTCAATTCTGAATCCTCAATCCTCAATCCTCAATCCTCAATCCTCAATCCTCATTCTTCGATCCTCAATACCCAATCCTCAATCTTCAATCCTCAATCGTCAATCCTCAATTCTCAATCCTCAATCCTCTGTCCTTAGTCCTCAAACCTCAATCCTCAACCCTCAATCTTTAATCATCAATATTCAATCTTCAATCCTCAATCCTCGATCCTCAATCCTCAATCCTCAATCCTCAATCTTCAATCCTCAAACCTCTATCCTCAATCCTCAATCTTCAATCCTCAATCCTCAATCCTCAATTCTCAATCCTCAATCCTCAATCCTCAATCCTCAATCTTCAATCCCCAATCCTCAATCCTCAATCCTCAATCCTCAATATTCAATCCTCAATCGTCAATCTTCAATCCTCAATACTCAATTTTCAATCCTCAATCCTCAATCCTCAATCCTCGATTCGCAATCCTCAATAGTCAATCTTCAATCCTCAATACTCAATATACAGTCCTCAATCCTCAATCCTCAATCCTCAATCCTCATTCTTCGATCCTCAATACCCAATCCTCAATCTTCGATCCTCAATCCTCAATCCTCAATTCTCAATCCTCAATCCTCTGTCCTTAGTCCTCAAACCTCAATCCTCAGCCCTCAGCCCTCATCCTCAATCCTCAATCCTCAATCCTCAACCCTCAATCTTCAATCCTCAATACTCAATCTTCAATCCTCAATCCTCAGTCCTCAAACCTCAATTCTGAATCCTCAATCCTCAATCCTCAATCCTCAATCCTCAATCCTCATTCTTCGATCCTCAAGACCCAATCCTCAATCTTCAATCCTCAATCGTCAATCCTCAATCCTCAATACTCAATCCTCAATCATCAATCCTCAATCCTCAATCTTCAATCCCCAATCCTCAATCCTCAATCCTCAATCCTCAATATTCAATCCTCAATCGTCAATCTTCAATCCTCAACCCTCAATCTTCAATCCTCAATACTCAATCTTCAATCCTCAATCCTCAGTCCTCAAACCTCAATTCTGAATCCTCAATCCTCAATCCTCAATCCTCAATCCTCAATCCTCATTCTTCGATCCTCAATACCCAATCCTCAATCTTCAATCCTCAATCCTCAATCCTCAATCTTCAATCCTCAAACCTCTATCCTCAATCCTCAATGTTCAAACCTCAATACCCAATCCTCAGTCTTCAATCCTCAATCCTCAATCCTCAATCCTCAATCCTCAATCCTCAATCCTCAATCCTCAGTCCTCAGACCTCAATCCTGAATCGTCAATCCTGAATCCTCAATCTTCAGCCCTCAGTCCGCAACAATCAGTGGTCCATCCTCAATCCTCAATAGAATATCATGATTTCACAGTTTTCAATACTCAATACTCAACCTGCAATCTTCAAATCTCTATCCACAAACATCAATCCTCATCACTCAACCCTCAACACTCAGTCCCCAATCCTCAATATTCAAGCCTCAATCCTCAATCCTCAATCCACAATCCTCAACCTTCAATCCTCAATACTCAATCTTCAATCCTCAATCCCCAACCCTCAATCCTCAATTCGCAATCCTCAATAGTCGATCTTCAACCCTCAATACTCAATATTCAATCCTCAATCCTCAATCCTCAATCCTCAATCATCATCCTTCAATCCTCAATACCCTATCCTCAATCTTCAATCCTCAATCCTCAATCATCAATACCCAATCCTCAATCTTCAATCCTCAATCCTCAATTCTCAATCCTCAGTCCTCAATCCTCAGACCTCAAACATAAATATTCAACCCTCAGTCCTCGTCCTCAATCCACAACCCGCAAACCTCAATCCTCAATCCTCAATCCTCAATCTTCAATCCTCAATCCTCAATCCTCAATTCTCAATCCTCAATCCTCAATCCTCAATCCTCAATCTTCAATCCCCAATCCTCAATCGTCAATCCTCAATCCTCAATATTCAATCCTCAATCGTCAATCTTCAATCCTCAATACTCAATCTTCAATCCTCGATCCTCTGTCCTCAATCCTCAATCCTCATTCTTCAATCCTCAATACCCAATCCTCAATCTTAAATCCTCAATCCTCAATTCGCAATCCTCAATCCTCAATCCTCAGGCCTCAAGTATCGATACTCAGCCCTCAGTCCTCGTCCTCAATCCACGACCTTCAATCCTCAATCCTCAATCATCATTCATCAATATTCAACCTTCAATCCTCAATCCTCAATCCTCAATCCTCAATCCTCAATCCTCAATGTTCAATCCTCAATACCCGATCCTCAGTCTTCAATCCTCTATCCTGAATCCTCAATCGTCAATCCTCAATCCTCAATCCTCAGTCCTCAAACCTCAATCCTGAATCCTCAATCCTGAATCCTCAATCTTCAGCCCTCAGTCCTCAACAATCAGTGGTCGATCCTCAATCCTCAATAGAATATCATGAATTCACAGTTTTCAATACTCAATACTCAACCTGCAATCTTCAAATCTCTATCCAGAAGCATAAATTCTCATCACTCAACCCTCATCACTCGGTATTCAATGTTCAATCCTCATCCTCAATTCTGAATCTTCAATCCTCAATACTGAATATTCAATTCGCAATCCTCAATCCCCAATCCTCAATCCTCAATCCTCAGTCCTGAATCTTCAATCCTCAATTCTCAATCTTCAATCCTCAATCCGCAATCCTCAATCCTCATTCGTCAATCCTCAATACCCAATCCTCAATCTTCAATCCTCAATCCTCAATTCTCAATTCTCAATTCTCAATCCTCAATCCTCAGACCTCAGACATCAATATTCAACACTCAGTCCTCGTCCTCAACCCACAACCCTCAATCCTCAACCCTCAACCTTTAATCATCAATATTCAATCTTCAACCTTCAATCCTCGATCCTCAATCCTCAGTCCTCAATCCTCAATCTTCACTCCTCAAACATCAATCCTCAATCCTCAATGTTCAAACCTCAATACCCAATCCTCAGTCTTCAATCCTCAATCCTCAGTCCCCAATCCTCAATCCTCAATCTTCAATCCTCAATACTCAATCTTCAATCCTCAATCCTCAATCCTGAATCCTCAATCCTCAATCCTCAATCCTCAATCCTCAATCCTCAATCCTCAATCCTCAATCCTCAATCCTCAATCCTCAATCCTCAATCCTCAATCCTCAATCCTCAATCCTCAAACCTCAATCCTCAGTCCTCAAGCCTCAATCGTGAATCCTCAATCCTGAATCCTCAACCTTCAGCCCTCAGTCCTCAACAATCAGTGGTCAATCCTCAATCCTCAATAGAATATCATGAATTCACAGTTTTCAATACTCAATACTCAACCTGCAATCTTCAAATCTCTATCCACAAACATCAATTCTCATCACTCAACCCTCAACTCTGAGTCCCCAATCCTCAATATTCAAGCCTCAATCCTCAATCCTCAATCCACAATCCTCAACCTTCAATCCTCAATACTCAATTTTCAATCCTCAATCCTCAATCCTCAATCCTCAATTCGCAATCCTCAATAGTCAATCTTCAATCCTCAATACTCAATATACAGTCCTCAATCCACAATCCTCAATCCTCAATCCTCATTCTTCGATCCTCAATACCCAATCCTCAATCTTCGATCCTCAATCCTCAATCCTCAATTCTCAATCCTCAATCCTCTGTCCTTAGTCCTCAAACCTCAATCCTCAGCCCTCAGCCCTCATCCTCAATCCTCAATCCTCAATCCTCAACCCTCAATCTTCAATCCTCAATACTCAATCTTCAATCCTCAATCCTCAGTCCTCAAACCTCAATTCTGAATCCTCAATCCTCAATCCTCAATCCTCAATCCTCAATCCTCATTCTTCGATCCTCAATACCCAATCCTCAATCTTCAATCCTCAATCGTCAATCCTCAATTCTCAATCCTCAATCCTCTGTCCTTAGTCCTCAAACCTCAATCCTCAACCCTCAATCTTTAATCATCAATATTCAATCTTCAATCCTCAATCCTCGATCCTCAATCCTCAATCCTCAATCCTCAATCTTCAATCCTCAAACCTCTATCCTCAATCCTCAATCTTCAATCCTCAATCCTCAATCCTCAATTCTCAATCCTCAATCCTCAATCCTCAATCCTCAATCTTCAATCCCCAATCCTCAATCCTCAATCCTCAATCCTCAATATTCAATCGTCAATCGTCAATCTTCAATCCTCAATACTCAATCTTCAATCCTCGATCCTCTGTCCTCAATCCCCAATCCTCATTCTTCAATCCTCAATACCCAATCCTCAATCTTAAATCCTCAATCCTCAATTCGCAATCCTCAATCCTCAATCCTCAGGCCTCAAGTATCGATACTCAACCCTCAGTCCTCGTCCTCAATCCACGACCTTCAATCCTCAATCCTCAATCTTCATTCATCAATATTCAACCTTCAATCCTCAATCCTCAATCCTCAATCCTCAATCCTCAATCTCAATGTTCAATCCTCAATACCCGATCCTCAGTCTTCAATCCTCAATCCTCAATCCTCAATCCTCAATCCTCAATCCTCAATCCTCAGTCCTCAAACCTCAATCCTGAATCCTCAACCCTGAATCCTCAATCTTCAGCCCTCAGTCCTCAACAATCAGTGGTCGATCCTCAATCCTCAATAGAATATCATGAATTCACAGTTTTCAATACTCAATACTCAACCTGCAATCTTCAAATCTCTATCCACAAACATCAATTCTCATCACTCAACCCTCAACACTCAGTCCCCAATCCTCAATATTCAAGCCCAATCCTCAATATTCAATCCTCAATCCTCAATCCTTAATCCTCAACCCTCTTTCTTCGATCCTCAATACCCAATCCTCAATCTTCAATCCTCAATCCTCAATCCTCAATTCTCAATCCTCAATCCTCCGTCCTTAGTCCTCAAACCTCAATCCTCAACACTCAGCCCTCATCCTCAATCCTCAATCCTCAATCCTCAATCTTCAATCTTCAATCCTCAATACTCAATCTTCAATCCTCAATCCTCAGTCCTCAAACCTCAATTCTGAATCCTCAATCCTGAATCCTCAATCTTCAGCCCTCAGTCCTCAACATTCAGTTGTCAATCCTCAATCCTCAATAGAATATCCTGAATTCACAGTTTTCAATACTCAATACTCAATCTGCAATCTTCAAATCTCTATCCAGAAACATAAATTCTCATCACTCAACCCTCAACACTCAGTACTCAATGTTCAATCCTCATCCTCAATTCTCAATCCTCAATCCTCAGTCCTCAGTCCGCAAACCTCAATCCTCAACCCTCAGCCCTCATCCTCAATCCTCAATCCTCAATCCTCAATCCTCAATTCTCAATCTTCAATCCTCAATACTCAATCTTCAATCCTCAATGCTCAGTCCTCAAATTTCAATTCTGAATCCTCAATCCGGAACCCTCAATCTTCAGCCCTCAGTCCTCAACAATCTGTTGCCAATCCTCAATCCTCAATAGAATATACTCAATTCACAGTTTTCAATACTCAATACTCAATCTGCAATCTTCAAATCTCTATCCACAAACATCAATTCTCATCACTCAACCCTCAACACTCAGTCCTCAATGTTCAACCCTCAATCCTCAATTCCCAATCTTCAATCCTCAATACTGAACCTTCAACCCTCAATCCTCAATCCTCAGTCCTCAATCCTCAATCCTCACTCTTAATCTTCAATCCTCAGTACTCAATCTTCAATCCTCAATCCTCAATCCTCAATCCTCGATCCTCAACCTTCAATCCTCAATACTCAATCTTCAATCCTCAATCCTCAATCCTCAATCCTGAATCCTCAATCCTCAATCTTAATCTTCAATCCTCAGTACTCAATCTTCAATCCTCAATCCTCAATCCTCAATCTTCAATCCTCAATACTCAATCTTCAATCCTCAATCCTCAATCCTCAATCCTCAATCCTCAATCCTCAATCCTCAATCGTCAATCTTCAATCCTCAATACTCTATCTTCAATCCTCAATGCTCAGTCCTCTAATTTCAATTCTGAATCCTCAATCCGGAACCCTCAATCTTCAGTCCTCAGTCCTCAACATTCAGTTGTCAATCCTCAACCCTCAATAGAATATACTCATTTCACAGTTTTCAATACTCAATACTCAATCTGCAATCTTCAAATCTCTATCCACAAACATCAATTCTCATCACTCAACCCTCAACACTCAGTCCTCAATGTTCAATCCTCAATCCTGAATACTCAATCTTCAATCCTCAATACTGAACCTTCAATCCTCAATCCTCCATCCTCAGTCCTCAATCCTCAATCCTCAATCTTAATCTTCAATCCTCAGTACTCAATCTTCAATCCTCAATCCTCAATCCTCAATCCTCAATCCTCAATCCTCAATCTTCAATCCTCAATACTCAATCTTCAATCCTCAATCCTCAATCCTCAATCCTCAATCCTCAATCCTCAATCCTCAATCCTCAATCTTAATCTTCAATCCTCAATCATCAATCCTCAATCCTCAATCTTTAATCCACAATACTCAATCTCCAATCCTCAATCCTCAATCCTCAATCCTCAATCCTCAATCCTCAATCCTCAATCGTCAATCTTCAATCCTCAATACTCAATCTTCAATCCTCAATCCTCTGTCCTCAATCCTCAATCCTCATTCTTCAATCCTCAATACCCAATCCTCAATCTTAAATGCTCAATCCTCAATTCGCAATCCTCAATCCTCAATCCTCAGGCCTCAAGTATCAATACTCAACCCTCAGTCCTCGTCCTCAATCCATGACCTTCAATCCTCAATCCTCAATCAGCATTCATCAATATTCAACCTTCAATCCTCAATCCTCAATCCTCAATCCTCAATCCTCAATCCTCAATCCTCAATGTTCAATCCTCAATACCCGATCCTCAGTCTTCAATCCTCAATCCTCAATCCTCAATACTCGATCTTCAATCCTCAATCCACAGTCCTCAAACCTCAATTCTGAATCCTCAATCCTGAATCCTCAATCTTCAGCCCTCAGTCCTCAACATTCAGTTGTCAATCCTCAATCCTGAATAGAATATCCTCAATTCACAGTTTTTAATACTCAATACTCAATCTGCAATCTTCAAATCTCTATCCAGAAACATAAATTCTCATCACTCAACCCTCAACACTCAGTACTCAATGTTCAATCCTCATCCTCAATTCTGAGTCTTCAATCCTCAATACTGAATCTTCAATTCGCAATCCTCAATCCCCAATCCTCAATCCTCAATCCTCAATCCTCAATCTTCAATCCTCAATCCGAAATCCTCAATCCTCATTCGTCAATCCTCAATACCCAACCCTCAATCTTCAATCCTCAATCCTCAATTCTCAATTCTCAATCCTCAATCCTCAGACCTCAGACATCAATATTCAACACTCAGTCCTCGTCCTCAATCCACAACCCTCAATCCTCAACCCTCAATCTTTAATCATCAATATTCAATCTTCAATCCTCAATCCTCGATCCACATTCTTCAATCCTCAATACCCAATCCTCAATCTTCAATCCTCAACCTTCAGCCCTCAGTCCTCAACAATCAGTTGTCAATCCTCAATCCTCAATAGAATATCATGATTTCACAGTTTTCAATACTCAATACTCAACCTGCAATCTTCAAATCTCTATCCACAAACATCAATCCTCATCACTCAACCCTCAACACTCAGTCCCCAATCCTCAATATTCAAGCCTCAATCCTCAATCCTCAATCCACAATCCTCAACCTTCTATCCTCAATACTCAATCTTCAATCCTCAATCCCCAACCCTCAATCCTCAATTCGCCATCCTCAATAGTCGATCTTCAATCCTCAATACTCAATATTCAATCCTCAATCCTCAATCCTCAATCCTCAATCATCATTCTTCAATCCTCAATACCCTATCCTCAATCTTCAATCCTCAATCCTCAATCCTCAATACCCAATACTCAATCTTCAATCCTCAATCCTCAAGCCTCAATTCTCAATCCTCAGTCCTCAATCCTCAGACCTCAAACATAAATATTCAACCCTCAGTCCTCGTCCTCAATCCACAACCCGCAATCCTCAATCCTCAATCCTCAATCCTCAATCTTCAATCCTCAATCCTCAATCCTCAATCCTCAATCCTCAATCCTCAATCCTCAATCCTCAATCCTCAATCTTCAATCCCCAATCCTCAATCCTCAATCCTCAATCCTCAATATTCAATCCTCAATCGTCAGTCTTCAATCCTCAATACTCAATCTTCAATCCTCAATCCCCTGTCCTCAATCCTCAATCCTCATTCTTCAATCCTCAATACCCAATCTTCAATCCTCAATCCTCATTCCTCAGTTCGCAATCCTCAAACCTCAATCCTCAGACCTCAGGCATCAACACTCAACCCTCAGTCCTCGTTCTCAATCCAAAACCCTCAATCCTCAATCCTCAATCTTCATTCATCAATATTCAACCCTCAATCCTCAATCCTCAATCCTCAATCCTCAATCCTCAATCCTCAATGTTCAATCCTCAACAGCCAATCCTCAATCTTCAATCCTCAATCCTCAATCCTCAATTCTCAATCCTCAATCCTCAACACTCAGTCCTCTCTCCTCAAACCTCAATCCTGAATCCTCAATCCTGAATCCTCAAGCTTCAGTCCTCAGTCCTCAACAACCAGTTGTCAATCCTCAATCCTCAATAGAATATCATCAATTCACAGTTTTCAATACTCAATACTCAATCTGCAATCTTCAAATCTCTATCCACAAACATCAATTCTCATCATTCAACCCTCAACACTCAGTCCCCAATCCTAAATATTCAATGCTAAATCCTCAATCCTCAATCCACAATCCTCAACCTTCAATCCCCATTACTCAATCTTCAATCCTCAATCCTCAATACTCAATCCTCAATTCTCAATCCTCGATCGTCAATCTTCAATCCCCAATACTGAATCTTCAATCCTCAATCCTCAATCCTCAATCCTCAATCCTCAATCCTCATTCTTCAATCCTCAATACCCAATTCTCAATCTTCAGCCCTCAATCCTCAACCCTCAATTCTCAACCCTCAATCCTCAGTCCTCAGTCCTCAAACCTCAATCCTCAACCCTCAGCCCTCATCCTCAATCCTCAATCCTCAATCCTCAATCCTCAATTCTCAATCTTCAATCCTCAATACTCAATCTTCAATCCTCAATGCTCAGTCCTCCAATTTCAGTTCTGAATCCTCAATCCGGAACCCTCAATCTTCAGCCCTCATTCCTCAACAATCGGTTGTCAATCCTCAATCCTCAATAGAATATACTCAATTCACAGTTTTCAATACTCAATACTCAATCTGCAATCTTCAAATCTCTATCCACAAACATCAATTCTCATCACTCAACCCTCAACACTCAGTCCTCAATGTTCAACCCTCAATCCTCAATTCTCAATCTTCAATCCTCAATACTGAACCTTCAATCCTCAATCCTCAATCCTCAGTCCTCAACCCTCAATCCTCACTCTTATTCTTCAATCCTCAGTACTCAATCTTCAATCCTCAATCCTCAATCCTCAATCCTCAATCCTCAATCTTCAATCCTCAATACACAATCTTCAATCCTCAATCCTCAATCCCCAATCCTCAATCCTCAGTCCTCAATCTTAATCTTCAATCCTCAGTACTCAATCTTCAATCCTCAATCCTCAATCCTCAATCTTCAATTCTCATTACTCAATCTTCAATCCTCAATCCTCAATCCTCAATCCTCAATCCTCAGTCCTCAAACCTCAATCCTGAATCCTCGATCTTCAGCCCTCAGTCCTCAACAATCAGTGGTCAATCCTCAATCCTCAATAGAATATCATGAATTCAATGTTTTCAATACTCAATACTCAACCTGCGATCTTCAAATCTCTATCCACAAACATCAATTCTCATCACTCAACCCTCAACACTCAGCCCCAATCTTCAATATTCAAGCCTCAATCCTCAATCCTCAATCCACAATCCTCAACCTTCAATCCTCAATACTCAATCATCAATCCTCAATCCTCAATCCTCAATACTCAATTCGCAATCCTCAATAGTCAATCTTCAATCCTCAATAATCAATATTCAATCCTCAATCCTCAATCCTCAATCCTCAATCCTCAATCCTCAATCCTCATTCTTCGATCCTCAATACCCAATCCTCAATCTTCAATCCTCAATCCTCAATTCTCAATTCTCAATCCTCAATCCTCAGGCCTCAGACATCAATATTCAACACTCAGTCCTCGTCCTCATTCCACAACCCCCAATCCTCAACCCTCAATCTTTAATCATCAATATTCAATCCTCAACCCTCAACACTCGATCCTCAATCCTCAATCCTCAACACTCAATCTTCACTCCTCAAACCTCAATCCTCAATCGTCAATGTTCAAACCTCAATACCCAACCCTCAGTCTTCAATCCTCAATCCTCAGTCCCCAATCCTCAATATTCAAGCCTCAATCCTCAATCCTCAATCCACAATCCTCAACCTTCAATCCTCAATCCTCAACCTTCAGCCCTCAGTCCTCAACAATCAGTGGTCCATCCTCAATCCTCAATAGAATATCATGATATCACAGTTTTCAATACTCAATACTCAATCTGCAATCTTCAAATCTCTATCCAGAAGCATAAATTCTCATCACTCAACCCTCATCACTCAGTATTCAATTTTCAATCCTCATCCTCAATTCAGAATCTTCAATCCTCAATACTGAATATTCAATTCGCAATCCTCAATCCCCAATCCTCAATCCTCAATCCTCAGTCCTGAATCTTCAATCCTCAATTCTCAATCTTCAATCCTCAATCCGCAATCCTCAATCCTCATTCGTCAATCCTCAATACCCAATCCTCAATCTTCAATCCTCAATCCTGAATTCTCAATTCTCAATTCTCAATCCTCAATCCTCAGACCTCAGACATCAATATTCAACACTCAGTCCTCGTCCTCAACCCACAACCCTCAATCCTCAACCCTCAACCTTTAATCATCAATATTCAATCTTCAACCTTCAATCCTCGATCCTCAATCCTCAGTCCTCAATCCTCAATCTTCACTCCTGAAACCTCAATCCTCAATCCTCAATGTTCAAACCTCAATACCCAATCCTCAGTCTTCAACCCTCAATCCTCAGTCCCCAATCCTCAATCCTCAATCTTCAATCCTCAATACTCAATCTTCAATCCTCAATCCTCAATCCTGAATCCTCAATCCTCAATCCTCAATCCTCAATCCTCAATCCTCAATCCTCAATCCTCAATCCTCAATCCTCAATCCTCAATCCTCAATCCTAAGTCCTCAAGCCTCAATCGTGAATCCTCAATCCTGAATCCTCAACCTTCAGCCCTCAGTCCTCAACAATCAGTGGTCAATCCTCAATCCTCAATAGAATATCATGAATTCACAGTTTTCAATACTCAATACTCAACCTGCAATCTTCAAATCTCTATCCACAAACATCAATTCTCATCACTCAACCCTCAACACTGAGTCCCCAATCCTCAATATTCAAGCCTCAATCCTCAATCCTCAATCCACAATCCTCAACCTTCAATCCTCAATACTCAATTTTCAATCCTCAATCCTCAATCCTCAATCCTCAATTCGCAATCCTCAATAGTCAATTTTCAATCCTCAATACTCAATATACAGTCCTCAATCCTCAATCCTCAATCCTCAATCCTCATTCTTCGATCCTCAATACCCAATCCTCAATCTTCGATCCTCAATCCTCAATCCTCAATTCTCAATCCTCAATCCTCTGTCCTTAGTCCTCAAACCTCAATCCTCAGCCCTGAGCCCTCATCCTCAATCCTCAATCCTCAATCCCCAATCCTCAATCCTCAATCCTCAGTCCTGAATCTTCAATCCTCAATTCTCAATCTTCAATCCTCAATCCGCAATCCTCAATCCTCATTCGTCAATCCTCAATACCCAATCCTCAATCTTCAATCCTCAATCCTCAATTCTCAATTCTCAATTCTCAATCCTCAATCCTCAGACCTCAGACATCAATATTCAACACTCAGTCCTCGTCCTCAACCCACAACCCTCAATCCTCAACCCTCAACCTTTAATCATCAATATTCAATCTTCAACCTTCAATCCTCGATCCTCAATCCTCAGTCCTCAATCCTCAATCTTCACTCCTCAAACATCAATCCTCAATCCTCAATGTTCAAACCTCAATACCCAATCCTCAGTCTTCAATCCTCAATCCTCAGTCCCCAATCCTCAATCCTCAATCTTCAATCCTCAATACTCAATCTTCAATCCTCAATCCTCAATCCTGAATCCTCAATCCTCAATCCTCAATCCTCAATCCTCAATCCTCAATCCTCAATCCTCAATCCTCAATCCTCAATCCTCAATCCTCAATCCTCAATCCTCAATCCTCAATCCTCAGTCCTCAAGCCTCAATCGTGAATCCTCAATCCTGAATCCTCAACCTTCAGCCCTCAGTCCTCAACAATCAGTGGTCAATCCTCAATCCTCAATAGAATATCATGAATTCACAGTTTTCAATACTCAATACTCAACCTGCAGTCTTCAAATCTCTATCCACAAACATCAATTCTCATCACTCAACCCTCAACTCTGAGTCCCCAATCCTCAATATTCAAGCCTCAATCCTCAATCCTCAATCCACAATCCTCAACCTTCAATCCTCAATACTCAATTTTCAATCCTCAATCCTCAATCCTCAATCCTCAATTCGCAATCCTCAATAGTCAATCTTCAATCCTCAATACTCAATATACAGTCCTCAATCCACAATCCTCAATCCTCAATCCTCATTCTTCGATCCTCAATACCCAATCCTCAATCTTCGATCCTCAATCCTCAATCCTCAATTCTCAATCCTCAATCCTCTGTCCTTAGTCCTCAAACCTCAATCCTCAGCCCTCAGCCCTCATCCTCAATCCTCAATCCTCAATCCTCAACCCTCAATCTTCAATCCTCAATACTCAATCTTCAATCCTCAATCCTCAGTCCTCAATCCTCATTCGTCAATCCTCAATACCCAATCCTCAATCTTCAATCCTCAATCCTCAATTCTCAATTCTCAATTCTCAATCCTCAATCCTCAGACCTCAGACATCAATATTCAACACTCAGTCCTCGTCCTCAACCCACAACCCTCAATCCTCAACCCTCAACCTTTAATCATCAATATTCAATCTTCAACCTTCAATCCTCGATCCTCAATCCTCAGTCCTCAATCCTCAATCTTCACTCCTCAAACATCAATCCTCAATCCTCAATGTTCAAACCTCAATACCCAATCCTCAGTCTTCAATCCTCAATCCTCAGTCCCCAATCCTCAATCCTCAATCTTCAATCCTCAATACTCAATCTTCAATCCTCAATCCTCAATCCTCAATCCTCAATTCTCAATCTTCAATCCTCAATACTCAATCTTCAATCCTCAATGCTCAGTCCTCAAATTTCAATTCTGAATCCTCAATCCTGAATCCTCAACCTTCAGCCCTCAGTCCTCAACAATCAGTGGTCAATCCTCAATCCTCAATAGAATATCATGAATTCACAGTTTTCAATACTCAATACTCAACCTGCAATCTTCAAATCTCTATCCACAAACATTAATTCTCATCACTCAACCCTCAACTCTGAGTCCCCAATCCTCAATATTCAAGCCTCAATCCTCAATCCTCAATCCACAATCCTCAACCTTCAATCCTCAATACTCAATTTTCAATCCTCAATCCTCAATCCTCAATCCTCAATTCGCAATCCTCAATAGTCAATCTTCAATCCTCAATACTCAATATACAGTCCTCAATCCACAATCCTCAATCCTCAATCCTCATTCTTCGATCCTCAATACCCAATCCTCAATCTTCGATCCTCAATCCTCAATCCTCAATTCTCAATCCTCAATCCTCTGTCCTTAGTCCTCAAACCTCAATCCTCAGCCCTCAGCCCTCATCCTCAATCCTCAATCCTCAATCCTCAACCCTCAATCTTCAATCCTCAATACTCAATCTTCAATCCTCAATCCTCAGTCCTCAAACCTCAATTCTGAATCCTCAATACCCAATCCTCAATCTTCAATCCTCAATCCTCAATTCTCAATTCTCAATTCTCAATCCTCAATCCTCAGACCTCAGACATCAATATTCAACACTCAGTCCTCGTCCTCAACCCACAACCCTCAATCCTCAACCCTCAACCTTTAATCATCAATATTCAATCTTCAACCTTCAATCCTCGATCCTCAATCCTCAGTCCTCAATCCTCAATCTTCACTCCTCAAACATCAATCCTCAATCCTCAATGTTCAAACCTCAATACCCAATCCTCAGTCTTCAATCCTCAATCCTCAGTCCCCAATCCTCAATCCTCAATCTTCAATCCTCAATACTCAATCTTCAATCCTCAATCCTCAATCCTCAATCCTCAATTCTCAATCTTCAATCCTCAATACTCAATCTTCAATCCTCAATGCTCAGTCCTCAAATTTCAATTCTGAATCCTCAATCCTGAATCCTCAACCTTCAGCCCTCAGTCCTCAACAATCAGTGGTCAATCCTCAATCCTCAATAGAATATCATGAATTCACAGTTTTCAATACTCAATACTCAACCTGCAATCTTCAAATCTCTATCCACAAACATTAATTCTCATCACTCAACCCTCAACTCTGAGTCCCCAATCCTCAATATTCAAGCCTCAATCCTCAATCCTCAATCCACAATCCTCAACCTTCAATCCTCAATACTCAATTTTCAATCCTCAATCCTCAATCCTCAATCCTCAATTCGCAATCCTCAATAGTCAATCTTCAATCCTCAATACTCAATATACAGTCCTCAATCCACAATCCTCAATCCTCAATCCTCATTCTTCGATCCTCAATACCCAATCCTCAATCTTCGATCCTCAATCCTCAATCCTCAATTCTCAATCCTCAATCCTCTGTCCTTAGTCCTCAAACCTCAATCCTCAGCCCTCAGCCCTCATCCTCAATCCTCAATCCTCAATCCTCAACCCTCAATCTTCAATCCTCAATACTCAATCTTCAATCCTCAATCCTCAGTCCTCAAACCTCAATTCTGAATCCTCAATCCTCAATCCTCAATCCTCAATCCTCAATCCTCATTCTTCGATCCTCAATACCCAATCCTCAATCTTCAATCCTCAATCGTCAATCCTCAATTCTCAATCCTCAATCCTCTGTCCTTAGTCCTCAAACCTCAATCCTCAACCCTCAATCTTTAATCATCAATATTCAATCTTCAATCCTCAATCCTCGATCCTCAATCTTCAATCCTCAATCCTCAATCTTCAATCCTCAAACCTCTATCCTCAATCCTCAATCTTCAATTCTCAATCCTCAATCCTCAATTCTCAATCCTCAATCCTCAATCCTCAATCCTCAATCTTCAATCCCCAATCCTCAATCCTCAATCCTCAATCCTCAATATTCAATCCTCAATCGTCAATCTTCAATCCTCAATACTCAATCTTCAATCCTCGATCCTCTGTCCTCAATCCCCAATCCTCATTCTTCAATCCTCAATACCCAATCCTCAATCTTAAATCCTCAATCCTCAATTCGCAATCCCCAATCCTCAATCCTCAGGCCTCAAGTATCGATACTCAACCCTCAGTCCTCGTCCTCAATCCACGACCTTCAATCCTCAATCCTCAATCTTCATTCATCAATATTCAACCTTCAATCCTCAATCCTCAATCCTCAATCCTCAATCCTCAATCCTCAATGTTCAATCCTCAATACCCGATCCTCAGTCTTCAATCCTCAATCCTCAATCCTCAATCCTCAATCCTCAATCCTCAATCCTCAGTCCTCAAACCTCAATCCTGAATCCTCAACCCTGAATCCTCAATCTTCAGCCCTCAGTCCTCAACAATCAGTGGTCGATCCTCAATCCTCAATAGAATATCATGAATTCACAGTTTTCAATACTCAATACTCAACCTGCAATCTTCAAATCTCTATCCACAAACATCAATTCTCATCACTCAACCCTCAACACTCAGTCCCCAATCCTCAATATTCAAGCCCCAATCCTCAATATTCAATCCTCAATCCTCAATCCTCAATCCTCAACACTCTTTCCTCGATCCTCAATACCCAATCCTCAATCTTCAATCCTCAATCCTCAATCCTCAATTCTCAATCCTCAATCCTCCGTCCTTGGTCCTCAAACCTCAGTCCTCAACACTCAGCCCTCATCCTCAATCCTCAATCCTCAATCCTCAATCCTCAATCTTCAATCCTCAATACTCAATCTTCAATCCTCAATCCTCAGTCCTCAAACCTCAATTCTGAATCCTCAATCCTGAATCCTCAATCTTCAGCCCTCAGTCCTCAACATTCAGTTGTCAATCCTCAATCCTCAATAGAATATCCTGAATTCACAGTTTTCAATACTCAATACTCAATCTGCAATCTTCAAATCTCTATCCAGAAACAGAAATTCTCATCACTCAACCCTCAACACTCAGTACTCAATGTTCAATCCTCATCCTCAATTCTCAATCCTCAATCCTCAGTCCTCAGTCCGCAAACCTCAATCCTCAACCCTCAGCCCTCATCCTCAATCCTCAATCCTCAATCCTCAATCCTCAATTCTCAATCTTCAATCCTCAATACTCAATCTTCAATCCTCAATGCTCAGTCCTCAAATTTCAATTCTGAATCCTCAATCCGGAACCCTCAATCTTCAGCCCTCAGTCCTCAACAATCTGTTGCCAATCCTCAATCCTCAATAGAATATACTCAATTCACAGTTTTCAATACTCAATACTCAATCTGCAATCTTCAAATCTCTATCCACAAACATCAATTCTCATCACTCAACCCTCAACACTCAGTCCTCAATGTTCAACCCTCAATCCTCAATTCTCAATCTTCAATCCTCAATACTGAACCTTCAATCCTCAATCCTCAATCCTCAGTCCTCAATCCTCAATCCTCACTCTTAATCTTCAATCCTCAGTACTCAATCTTCAATCCTCAATCCTCAATCCTCAATCCTCGATCCTCAACCTTCAATCCTCAATACTCAATCTTCAATCCTCAATCCTCAATCCTCAATCCTGAATCCTCAATCCTCAATCTTAATCTTCAATCCTCAGTACTCAATCTTCAATCCTCAATCCTCAATCCTCAATCTTCAATCCTCAATACTCAATCTTGAATCCTCAATCCTCAATCCTCAATCCTCAATCCTCAATCCTCAATCCTCAATCGTCAATCTTCAATCCTCAATACTCAATCTTCAATCCTCAATGCTCAGTCCTCTAATTTCAATTCTGAATCCTCAATCCGGAGCCCTCAATCTTCAGTCCTCAGTCCTCAACATTCAGTTGTCAATCCTCAACCCTCAATAGAATATACTCATTTCACAGTTTTCAATACTCAATACACAATCTGCAATCTTCAAATCTCTATCCACAAACATCAATTCTCATCACTCAACCCTCAACACTCAGTCCGCAATGTTCAATCCTCAATCCTGAATACTCAATCTTCAATCCTCAATACTGAACCTTCAATCCTCAATCCTCCATCCTCAGTCCTCAATCCTCAATCCTCAATCTTAATCTTCAATCCTCAGTACTCAATCTTCAATCCTCAATCCTCAATCCTCAATCCTCAATCCTCAATCCTCAATCTTCAATCCTCAATACTCAATCTTCAATCCTCAATCCTCAATCCTCAATCCTCAATCCTCAATCCTCAATCCTCAATCTTAATCTTCAATCCTCAATCATCAATCCTCAATCCTCAATCTTTAATCCACAATACTCAATCTCCAATCCTCAATCCTCAATCCTCAATCCTCAATCCTCAATCCTCAATCCTCAATCGTCAATCTTCAATCCTCAATACTCAATCTTCAATCCTCAATCCTCTGTCCTCAATCCTCAATCCTCATTCTTCAATCCTCAATAGCCAATCCTCAATCTTAAATGCTCAATCCTCAATTCGCAATCCTCAATCCTCAATCCTCAGGCCTCAAGTATCAATACTCAACCCTCAGTCCTCGTCCTCAATCCACGACCTTCAATCCTCAATCCTCAATCATCATTCATCAATATTCAACCTTCAATCCTCAATCCTCAATCCTCAATCCTCAATCCTCAATCCTCAATGTTCAATCCTCAATACCCGATCCTCAGTCTTCAATCCTCAATCCTCAATCCTCAATACTCGATCTTCAATCCTCAATCCACAGTCCTCAAACCTCAATTCTGAATCCTCAATCCTGAATCCTCAATCTTCAGCCCTCAGTCCTCAACATTCAGTTGTCAATCCTCAATCCTGAATAGAATATCCTCAATTCACAGTTTTCAATACTCAATACTCAATCTGCAATCTTCAAATCTCTATCCACAAACATCAATTCTCATCACTCAACCCTCAACACTCAGTCCTCAATGTTCAACCCTCAATCCTCAATTCTCAATCTTCAATCCTCAATACTGAACCTTCAATCCTCAATCCTCAATCCTCAGTCCTCAATCCTCAATCCTCACTCTTAATCTTCAATCCTCAGTACTCAATCTTCAATCCTCAATCGTCAATCCTCAATCCTCGATCCTCAACCTTCAATCCTCAATACTCAATCTTCAATCCTCAATCCTCAATCCTCAATCCTGAATCCTCAATCCTCAATCTTAATCTTCAATCCTCAGTACTCAATCTTCAATCCTCAATCCTCAATCCTCAATCTTCAATCCTCAATACTCAATCTTCAATCCTCAATCCTCAATCCTCAATCCTCAATCCTCAATCCTCAATCCTCAATTCTCAATCTTCAATCCTCAATACTCAATCTTCAATCCTCAATGCTCAGTCCTCAAATTTCAATTCTGAATCCTCAATCCGGAACCCTCAATCTTCAGCCCTCAGTCCTCAACAATCTGTTGCCAATCCTCAATCCTCAATAGAATATACTCAATTCACAGTTTTCAATACTCAATACTCAATCTGCAATCTTCAAATCTCTATCCACAAACATCAATTCTCATCACTCAACCCTCAACACTCAGTCCTCAATGTTCAACCCTCAATCCTCAATTCTCAATCTTCAATCCTCAATACTGAACCTTCAATCCTCAATCCTCAATCCTCAGTCCTCAATCCTCAATCCTCACTCTTAATCTTCAATCCTCAGTACTCAATCTTCAATCCTCAATCCTCAATCCTCAATCCTCGATCCTCAACCTTCAATCCTCAATACTCAATCTTCAATCCTCAATCCTCAATCCTCAATCCTGAATCCTCAATCCTCAATCTTAATCTTCAATCCTCAGAACTCAATCTTCAATCCTCAATCCTCAATCCTCAATCTTCAATCCTCAATACTCAATCTTCAATCCTCAATCCTCAATCCTCAATCCTCAATCCTCAATCCTCAATCCTCAATCGTCAATCTTCAATCCTCAATACTCAATCTTCAATCCTCAATGCTCAGTCCTCTAATTTCAATTCTGAATCCTCAATCCGGAGCCCTCAATCTTCAGTCCTCAGTCCTCAACATTCAGTTGTCAATCCTCAACCCTCAATAGAATATACTCATTTCACAGTTTTCAATACTCAATACTCAATCTGCAATCTTCAAATCTCTATCCACAAACATCAATTCTCATCACTCAACCCTCAACACTCAGTCCTCAATGTTCAATCCTCAATCCTGAATACTCAATCTTCAATCCTCAATACTGAACCTTCAATCCTCAATCCTCCATCCTCAGTCCTCAATCCTCAATCCTCAACCTTAATCTTCAATCCTCAGTACTCAATCTTCAATCCTCAATCCTCAATCCTCAATCCTCAATCCTCAATCCTCAATCTTCAATCCTCAATACTCAATCTTCAATCCTCAATCCTCAATCCTCAATCCTCAATCCTCAATCCTCAATCCTCAATCTTAATCTTCAATCCTCAATCATCAATCCTCAATTCTCAATCTTTAATCCACAATACTCAATCTCCAACCCTCAATCCTCAATCCTCAATCCTCAATCCTCAATCCTCAATCCTCAATCGTCAATCTTCAATCCTCAATACTCAATCTTCAATCCTCAATCCTCTGTCCTCAATCCTCAATCCTCATTCTTCAATCCTCAATAGCCAATCCTCAATCTTAAATGCTCAATCCTCAATTCGCAATCCTCAATCCTCAATCCTCAGGCCTCAAGTATCAATACTCAACCCTCAGTCCTCGTCCTCAATCCACGACCTTCAATCCTCAATCCTCAATCATCATTCATCAATATTCAACCTTCAATCCTCAATCCTCAATCCTCAATCCTCAATCCTCAATCCTCAATGTTCAATCCTCAATACCCGATCCTCAGTCTTCAATCCTCAATCCTCAATCCTCAATACTCGATCTTCAATCCTCAATCCACAGTCCTCAAACCTCAATTCTGAATCCTCAATCCTGAATCCTCAATCTTCAGCCCTCAGTCCTCAACATTCAGTTGTCAATCCTCAATCCTGAATAGAATATCCTCAATTCACAGTTTTCAATACTCAATACTCAATCTGCAATCTTCAAATCTCTATCCACAAACATCAATTCTCATCACTCAACCCTCAACACTCAGTCCTCAATGTTCAACCCTCAATCCTCAATTCTCAATCTTCAATCCTCAATACTGAACCTTCAATCCTCAATCCTCAATCCTCAGTCCTCAATCCTCAATCCTCACTCTTAATCTTCAATCCTCAGTACTCAATCTTCAATCCTCAATCGTCAATCCTCAATCCTCGATCCTCAACCTTCAATCCTCAATACTCAATCTTCAATCCTCAATCCTCAATCCTCAATCCTGAATCCTCAATCCTCAATCTTAATCTTCAATCCTCAGTACTCAATCTTCAATCCTCAATCCTCAATCCTCAATCTTCAATCCTCAATACTCAATCTTCAATCCTCAATCCTCAATCCTCAATCCTCAATCCTCAATCCTCAATCCTCAATCGTCAATCTTCAATCCTCAATACTCAATCTTCAATCCTCAATGCTCAGTCCTCTAATTTCAATTCTGAATCCTCAATCCGGAACCCTCAATCTTCAGTCCTCAGTCCTCAACATTCAGTTGTCAATCCTCAACCCTCAATAGAATATACTCATTTCACAGTTTTCAATACTCAATACTCAATCTGCAATCTTCAAATCTCTATCCACAAACATCAATTCTCATCACTCAACCCTCAACACTCAGTCCTCAATGTTCAATCCTCAATCCTGAATACTCAATCTTCAATCCTCAATACTGAACCTTCAATCCTCAATCCTCCATCCTCAGTCCTCAATCCTCAATCCTCAATCTTAATCTTCAATCCTCAGTACTCAATCTTCAATCCTCAATCCTCAATCCTCAATCCTCAATCCTCAATCCTCAATCTTCAATCCTCAATACTCAATCTTCAATCCTCAATCCTCAATCCTCAATCCTCAATCCTCAATCCTCAATCCTCAATCTTAATCTTCAATCCTCAATCATCAATCCTCAATCCTCAATCTTTAATCCACAATACTCAATCTCCAATCCTCAATCCTCAATCCTCAATCCTCAATCCTCAATCCTCAATCCTCAATCGTCAATCTTCAATCCTCAATACTCAATCTTCAATCCTCAATCCTCTGTCCTCAATCCTCAATCCTCATTCTTCAATCCTCAATACCCAATCCTCAATCTTAAATGCTCAATCCTCAATTCGCAATCCTCAATCCTCAATCCTCAGGCCTCAAGTATCAATACTCAACCCTCAGTCCTCGTCCTCAATCCATGACCTTCAATCCTCAATCCTCAATCATCATTCATCAATATTCAACCTTCAATCCTCAATCCTCAATCCTCAATCCTCAATCCTCAATACTCGATCTTCAATCCTCAATCCACAGTCCTCAAACCTCAATTCTGAATCCTCAATCCTGAATCCTCAATCTTCAGCCCTCAGTCCTCAACATTCAGTTGTCAATCCTCAATCCTGAATAGACTATCCTCAATTCACAGTTTTTAATACTCAATACTCAATCTGCAATCTTCAAATCTCTATCCAGAAACATAAATTCTCATCACTCAACCCTCAACACTCAGTACTCAATGTTCAATCCTCATCCTCAATTCTGAGTCTTCAATCCTCAATACTGAATCTTCAATTCGCAATCCTCAATCCCCAATCCTCAATCCTCAATCCTCAATCCTCAATCTTCAATCCTCAATCCGAAATCCTCAATCCTCATTCGTCAATCCTCAATACCCAACCCTCAATCTTCAATCCTCAATCCTCAATTCTCAATTCTCAATCCTCAATCCTCAGACCTCAGACATCAATATTCAACACTCAGTCCTCGTCCTCAATCCACAACCCTCAATCCTCAACCCTCAATCTTTAATCATCAATATTCAATCTTCAATCCTCAATCCTCGATCCACATTCTTCAATCCTCAATACCCAATCCTCAATCTTCAATCCTCAACCTTCAGCCCTCAGTCCTCAACAATCAGTTGTCAATCCTCAATCCTCAATAGAATATCATGATTTCACAGTTTTCAATACTCAATACTCAACCTGCAATCTTCAAATCTCTATCCACAAACATCAATCCTCATCACTCAACCCTCAACACTCAGTCCCCAATCCTCAATATTCAAGCCTCAATCCTCAATCCTCAATCCACAATCCTCAACCTTCTATCCTCAATACTCAATCTTCAATCCTCAATCCCCAACCCTCAATCCTCAATTCGCAATCCTCAATAGTCGATCTTCAATCCTCAATACTCAATATTCAATCCTCAATCCTCAATCCTCAATCCTCAATCATCATTCTTCAATCCTCAATACCCTATCCTCAATCTTCAATCCTCAATCCTCAATCCTCAATACCCAATACTCAATCTTCAATCCTCAATCCTCAATCCTCAATTCTCAATCCTCAGTCCTCAATCCTCAGACCTCAAACATAAATATTCAACCCTCAGTCCTCGTCCTCAATCCACAACCCGCAATCCTCAATCCTCAATCCTCAATCCTCAATCTTCAATCCTCAATCCTCAATCCTCAATCCTCAATCCTCAATCCTCAATCCTCAATCCTCAATCCTCAATCTTCAATCCCCAATCCTCAATCCTCAATCCTCAATCCTCAATATTCAATCCTCAATCGTCAGTCTTCAATCCTCAATACTCAATCTTCAATCCTCAATCCCCTGTCCTCAATCCTCAATCCTCATTCTTCAATCCTCAATACCCAATCTTCAATCCTCAATCCTCATTCCTCAGTTCGCAATCCTCAAACCTCAATCCTCAGACCTCAGGCATCAACACTCAACCCTCAGTCCTCGTTCTCAATCCAAAACCCTCAATCCTCAATCCTCAATCTTCATTCATCAATATTCAACCTTCAATCCTCAATCCTCAATCCTCAATCCTCAATCCTCAATGTTCAATCCTCAACAGCCAATCCTCAATCTTCAATCCTCAATCCTCAATCCTCAATTCTCAATCCTCAATCCTCAACACTCAGTCCTCTCTCCTCAAACCTCAATCCTGAATCCTCAATCCTGAATCCTCAAGCTTCAGTCCTCAGTCCTCAACAACCAGTTGTCAATCCTCAATCCTCAATAGAATATCATCAATTCACAGTTTTCAATACTCAATACTCAATCTGCAATCTTCAAATCTCTATCCACAAACATCAATTCTCATCATTCAACCCTCAACACTCAGTTCCCAATCCTAAATATTCAATGCTAAATCCTCAATCCTCAATCCACAATCCTCAACCTTCAATCCCCATTGCTCAATCTTCAATCCTCAATCCTCAATACTCAATCCTCAATTCTCAATCCTCGATCGTCAATCTTCAATCCCCAATACTCAATCTTCAATCCTCAATCCTCAATCCTCAATCCTCATTCTTCAATCCTCAATACCCAATTCTCAATCTTCAGCCCTCAATCCTCAACCCTCAATTCTCAACCCTCAATCCTCAGTCCTCAGTCCTCAAACCTCAATCCTCAACCCTCAGCCCTCATCCTCAATCCTCAATCCTCAATCCTCAATTCTCAATCTTCAATCCTCAATACTCAATCTTCAATCCTCAATGCTCAGTCCTCCAATTTCAGTTCTGAATCCTCAATCCGGAACCCTCAATCTTCAGCCCTCATTCCTCAACAATCGGTTGTCAATCCTCAATCCTCAATAGAATATACTCAATTCACAGTTTTCAATACTCAATACTGAATCTGCAATCTTCAAATCTCTATCCACAAACATCAATTCTCATCACTCAACCCTCAACACTCAGTCCTCAATGTTCAACCCTCAATCCTCAATTCTCAATCTTCAATCCTCAATACTGAACCTTCAATCCTCAATCCTCAATCCTCAGTCCTCAATCCTCAATCCTCACTCTTATTCTTCAATCCTCAGTACTCAATCTTCAATCCTCAATCCTCAATCCTCAATCCTCAATCCACGACCTTCAATCCTCAATCCTCAATCATCATTCATCAATATTCAACCTTCAATCCTCAATCCTCAATCCTCAATCCTCAATCCTCAATCCTCAATGTTCAATCCTCAATACCCGATCCTCAGTCTTCAATCCTCAATCCTCAATCCTCAATACTCGATCTTCAATCCTCAATCCACAGTCCTCAAACCTCAATTCTGAATCCTCAATCCTGAATCCTCAATCTTCAGCCCTCAGTCCTCAACATTCAGTTGTCAATCCTCAATCCTGAATAGAATATCCTCAATTCACAGTTTTCAATACTCAATACTCAATCTGCAATCTTCAAATCTCTATCCACAAACATCAATTCTCATCACTCAACCCTCAACACTCAGTCCTCAATGTTCAACCCTCAATCCTCAATTCTCAATCTTCAATCCTCAATACTGAACCTTCAATCCTCAATCCTCAATCCTCAGTCCTCAATCCTCAATCCTCACTCTTAATCTTCAATCCTCAGTACTCAATCTTCAATCCTCAATCGTCAATCCTCAATCCTCGATCCTCAACCTTCAATCCTCAATACTCAATCTTCAATCCTCAATCCTCAATCCTCAATCCTGAATCCTCAATCCTCAATCTTAATCTTCAATCCTCAGTACTCAATCTTCAATCCTCAATCCTCAATCCTCAATCTTCAATCCTCAATACTCAATCTTCAATCCTCAATCCTCAATCCTCAATCCTCAATCCTCAATCCTCAATCCTCAATCGTCAATCTTCAATCCTCAATACTCAATCTTCAATCCTCAATGCTCAGTCCTCTAATTTCAATTCTGAATCCTCAATCCGGAACCCTCAATCTTCAGTCCTCAGTCCTCAACATTCAGTTGTCAATCCTCAACCCTCAATAGAATATACTCATTTCACAGTTTTCAATACTCAATACTCAATCTGCAATCTTCAAATCTCTATCCACAAACATCAATTCTCATCACTCAACCCTCAACACTCAGTCCTCAATGTTCAATCCTCAATCCTGAATACTCAATCTTCAATCCTCAATACTGAACCTTCAATCCTCAATCCTCCATCCTCAGTCCTCAATCCTCAATCCTCAATCTTAATCTTCAATCCTCAGTACTCAATCTTCAATCCTCAATCCTCAATCCTCAATCCTCAATCCTCAATCCTCAATCTTCAATCCTCAATACTCAATCTTCAATCCTCAATCCTCAATCCTCAATCCTCAATCCTCAATCCTCAATCCTCAATCTTAATCTTCAATCCTCAATCATCAATCCTCAATCCTCAATCTTTAATCCACAATACTCAATCTCCAATCCTCAATCCTCAATCCTCAATCCTCAATCCTCAATCCTCAATCCTCAATCGTCAATCTTCAATCCTCAATACTCAATCTTCAATCGTCAATCCTCTGTCCTCAACCCTCAATCCTCATTCTTCAATCCTCAATACCCAATCCTCAATCTTAAATGCTCAATCCTCAATTCGCAATCCTCAATCCTCAATCCTCAGGCCTCAAGTATCAATACTCAACCCTCAGTCCTCGTCCTCAATCCATGACCTTCAATCCTCAATCCTCAATCATCATTCATCAATATTCAACCTTCAATCCTCAATCCTCAATCCTCAATCCTCAATCCTCAATCCTCAATGTTCAATCCTCAATACCCGATCCTCAGTCTTCAATCCTCAATCCTCAATCCTCAATACTCGATCTTCAATCCTCAATCCACAGTCCTCAAACCTCAATTCTGAATCCTCAATCCTGAATCCTCAATCTTCAGCCCTCAGTCCTCAACATTCAGTTGTCAATCCTCAATCCTGAATAGACTATCCTCAATTCACAGTTTTTAATACTCAATACTCAATCTGCAATCTTCAAATCTCTATCCAGAAACATAAATTCTCATCACTCAACCCTCAACACTCAGTACTCAATGTTCAATCCTCATCCTCAATTCTGAGTCTTCAATCCTCAATACTGAATCTTCAATTCGCAATCCTCAATCCCCAATCCTCAATCGTCAATCCTCAATCCTCAATCTTCAATCCTCAATCCGAAATCCTCAATCCTCATTCGTCAATCCTCAATACCCAACCCTCAATCTTCAATCCTCAATCCTCAATTCTCAATTCTCAATCCTCAATCCTCAGACCTCAGACATCAATATTCAACACTCAGTCCTCGTCCTCAATCCACAACCCTCAATCCTCAACCCTCAATCTTTAATCATCAATATTCAATCTTCAATCCTCAATCCTCGATCCACATTCTTCAATCCTCAATACCCAATCCTCAATCTTCAATCCTCAACCTTCAGCCCTCAGTCCTCAACAATCAGTTGTCAATCCTCAATCCTCAATAGAATATCATGATTTCACAGTTTTCAATGCTCAATACTCAACCTGCAATCTTCAAATCTCTATCCACAAACATCAATCCTCATCACTCAACCCTCAACACTCAGTCCCCAATCCTCAATATTCAAGCCTCAATCCTCAATCCTCAATCCACAATCCTCAACCTTCTATCCTCAATACTCAATCTTCAATCCTCAATCCCCAACCCTCAATCCTCAATTCGCAATCCTCAATAGTCGATCTTCAATCCTCAATACTCAATATTCAATCCTCAATCCTCAATCCTCAATCCTCAATCATCATTCTTCAATCCTCAATACCCTATCCTCAATCTTCAATCCTCAATCCTCAATCCTCAATACCCAATACTCAATCTTCAATCCTCAATCCTCAATCCTCAATTCTCAATCCTCAGTCCTCAATCCTCAGACCTCAAACATAAATATTCAACCCTCAGTCCTCGTCCTCAATCCACAACCCGCAATCCTCAATCCTCAATCCTCAATCCTCAATCTTCAATCCTCAATCCTCAATCCTCAATCCTCAATCCTCAATCCTCAATCCTCAATCCTCAATCCTCAATCTTCAATCCCCAATCCTCAATCCTCAATCCTCAATCCTCAATATTCAATCCTCAATCGTCAGTCTTCAATCCTCAATACTCAATCTTCAATCCTCAATCCCCTGTCCTCAATCCTCAATCCTCATTCTTCAATCCTCAATACCCAATCTTCAATCCTCAATCCTCATTCCTCAGTTCGCAATCCTCAAACCTCAATCCTCAGACCTCAGGCATCAACACTCAACCCTCAGTCCTCGTTCTCAATCCAAAACCCTCAATCCTCAATCCTCAATCTTCATTCATCAATATTCAACCTTCAATCCTCAATCCTCAATCCTCAATCCTCAATCCTCAATGTTCAATCCTCAACAGCCAATCCTCAATCTTCAATCCTCAATCCTCAATCCTCAATTCTCAATCCTCAATCCTCAACACTCAGTCCTCTCTCCTCAAACCTCAATCCTGAATCCTCAATCCTGAATCCTCAAGCTTCAGTCCTCAGTCCTCAACAATCAGTCGTCAATCCTCAATCCTCAATAGAATATCATCAATTCACAGTTTTCAATACTCAATACTCAATCTGCAATCATCAAATCTCTATCCACAAACATCAATTCTCATCATTCAACCCTCAACACTCAGTCCCCAATCCTCAATATTCAATCCTCAATCCTCAGTCCTCAATCCACAATCCTCAACCTTCAATCCTCAATACTCAATCTTCAATCCTGAATCCTCAATACTCAATCCTCAATTCTCAATCCTCGATCGTCAACCTTCAATCCTCAATACTCAATCTTCAATCCTCAATCCTCTGTCCTCAATCCTCAATCCTCATTCTTCAATCCTCAATACCCAATCCTCAATACCCAATCCTCAATCTTAAATCCTCAATCCTAAATTCGCAAACCTCAATCCTCAATCCTCAGGCCTCAAGTATCAATACTCAACCCACAGTCCTCGTCCTCAATCCACGACCTTCAATCCTCAATCCTCAATCTTCATTCATCAATATTCAATCCTCAATCCTCAATCCTCAATCCTCAATGTTCAATCCTCAACAGCCAATCCTCAATCTTCAATCCTCAATCCTCAATCCCCAATTCTCAATCCTCAATCCTCAATCCTCAATCCTCAATCCTCAATCCTCAGTCCTCAAACCTCAATCCTGAATCCTCAATCCTGAATCCTCAATCTTCAGCCCTCAGACCTCAACAATCAGTGGTCCATCCTCAATCCTCAATAGAATATCATGATTTCACAGATTTCAATACTCAATACTCAACCTGCAATCTTCAAATCTCCAACCACATACATCAATCCTCATCACTCAACCCTCAACACTCAGTCCCCAATCCTCAATATTCAAGCCTCAATCCTCAATCCACAATCCTCAACCTTCAATCCTCAATACTCAATCTTCAATCCTCAATTCCCAGCCCTCAATCCTCAATCCGCAGCCCTCAATAGTCGATCTTCAATCCTCAATACTCAATATTCAATCCTCAATTCTCAATCCATAATCCTCAATCATCATTCTTCAATCCTGAATCATCATTCCTCAATCCTCAATACCCTATCCTCAATCTTCAATCCTCAATCCTCAATCCTCAATACCCAATCCTCAATCTTCAATACTCAATCCTCAATCCTCAATTCTCAATCCTCAACCCTCAATCCTCAGACCTCAATCATAAATATTCAACCCTCAGTCCTCGTCCTCAGTCCACAACCCTCAATCCTCAATCCTCAATCCTCAATCCTCAATCCTCAATCCTCAATCCTCAATCCTCAATCCTCAATCCTCAATACTCAATCCTCAATCTTCAATCCTCAATACTCAATCTTCAATCCTCAATACCCAATCCTCAATCTTCAACCCTCAATCCTCAATCCTCAATTCTCAATCCTCAATCCTCAGTCCTCAGTCCTCAAACCTCAATCCTCAACCCTCAGCCCTCATCCTCAATCCTCAATCCTCAATCCTCAATCCTCAATCCTCAACCTTCAATCCCCAAAACTCAATTTTCAATCCTCAATCCTCAATCGTCAATCCTCAACTCGCAATCCTCAATAGTCAATCTTCAATCCTCAATACTCAATATACAGTCCTCAATCCTCAATCCTCAATCCTCAATCCTCATTCTTCGATCCTCAATACCCAATCCTCAATCTTTGATCCTCAATCCTCAATCCTCAATTCTCAATCCTCAATCCTCTGTCCTTAGTCCTCAAACCTCAATCCTCAGCCCTCAGCCCTCATCCTCAATCCTCAATCCTCAATCGTCAACCCTCAATCTTCAATCCTCAATACTCAATCTTCAATCCTCAATCCTCAGTCCTCAAACCTCAATTCTGAATCCTCAATCCTCAATCCTCAATCCTCAATCCTCAATCCTCATTCTTCGATCCTCAATACCCAATCCTCAATCTTCAATCCTCAATCGTCAATCCTCAATTCTCAATCCTCAATCCTCTGTCCTTAGTCCTCAAACCTCAATCCTCAACCCTCAATCTTTAATCATCAATATTCAATCTTCAATCCTCAATCCTCGATCCTCAATCCTCAATCCTCAATCCTCAATCTTCAATCCTCAAACCTCTATCCTCAATCCTCAATGTTCAAACCTCAATACCCAATCCTCAGACTTCAATCCTCAATCCTCAATCCTCAATCCTCAATCCTCAATCCTCAATCCTCAATCCTCAGTCCTCAGACCTCAATCCTGAATCCTCAATCCTGAATCCTCAATCTTCAGCCCTCAGTCCTCTACAATCAGTGGTTCATCCTCAATCCTCAATAGAATATCATGATTTCACAGTTTTCAGTACTCAATACTCAACCTGCAATCTTCAAATCTCTATCCACAAACATCAATCCTCATCACTCAACCCTCAACACTCAGTCCCCAATCCTCAATATTCAAGCCTCAATCCTCAATCCTCAATCCACAATCCTCAACCTTCAATCCTCAATACTCAATCTTCAATCCTCAATCCCCAACCCTCAATCCTCAATTCGCAATCCTCAATAGTCGATCTTCAACCCTCAATACTCAATATTCAATCCTCAATCCTCAATCCTCAATCCTCAATCCTCATTCTTCGATCCTCAATACCCAATCCTCAATCTTCAATCCTCAATCCTCAATCCTCAATCTTCAATCCTCAAACCTCTATCCTCAATCCTCAATGTTCAAACCTCAATACCCAATCCTCAGTCTTCAATCCTCAATCCTCAATCCTCAATCCTCAATCCTCAATCCTCAATCCTCAATCCTCAGTCCTCAGACCTCAATCCTGAATCCTCAATCCTGAATCCTCAATCTTCAGCCCTCAGTCCTCAACAATCAGTGGTCCATCCTCAGTCCTCAATAGAATATCATGATTTCACAGTTTTCAATACTCAATACTCAACCTGCAATCTTCAAATCTCTATCCACAAACATCAATCCTCATCACTCAACCCTCAACACTCAGTCCTCAATCCTCAATATTCAAGCCTCAATCCTCAATCCTCATTCCACAATCCTCAACCTTCAATCCTCATTACTCAATCTTCAATCCTCAATCCCCAACCCTCAATCCTCAATTCGCTATCCTCAATAGTCGACCTTCAACCCTCAATACTCAATATTCAATCCTCAATCCTCAATCCTCAATCCTCAATCATCATTCTTCAATCCTCAATACCCTATCCTCAATCTTCAATCCTCAATCCTCAATCATCAATACCCAATCCTCAATCTTCAATCCTCAATCCTCAATCCTCAATTCTCAATTCTCAATCCTCAATCCTCAGACCTCAGACATCAATATTCAACACTCAGTCCTCGTCCTCAATCCACAACCCTCAATCCTCAACCCTCAATCTTTAATCATCAATATTCAATCTTCAATCCTCAATCCTCGATCCACATTCTTCAATCCTCAATACCCAATCCTCAATCTTCAATCCTCAACCTTCAGCCCTCAGTCCTCAACAATCAGTTGTCAATCCTCAATCCTCAATAGAATATCATGATTTCACAGTTTTCAATGCTCAATACTCAACCTGCAATCTTCAAATCTCTATCCACAAACATCAATCCTCATCACTCAACCCTCAACACTCAGTCCCCAATCCTCAATATTCAAGCCTCAATCCTCAATCCTCAATCCACAATCCTCAACCTTCTATCCTCAATACTCAATCTTCAATCCTCAATCCCCAACCCTCAATCCTCAATTCGCAATCCTCAATAGTCGATCTTCAATCCTCAATACTCAATATTCAATCCTCAATCCTCAATCCTCAATCCTCAATCATCATTCTTCAATCCTCAATACCCTATCCTCAATCTTCAATCCTCAATCCTCAATCCTCAATACCCAATACTCAATCTTCAATCCTCAATCCTCAATCCTCAATTCTCAATCCTCAGTCCTCAATCCTCAGACCTCAAACATAAATATTCAACCCTCAGTCCTCGTCCTCAATCCACAACCCGCAATCCTCAATCCTCAATCCTCAATCCTCAATCTTCAATCCTCAATCCTCAATCCTCAATCCTCAATCCTCAATCCTCAATCCTCAATCCTCAATCCTCAATCTTCAATCCCCAATCCTCAATCCTCAATCCTCAATCCTCAATATTCAATCCTCAATCGTCAGTCTTCAATCCTCAATACTCAATCTTCAATCCTCAATCCCCTGTCCTCAATCCTCAATCCTCATTCTTCAATCCTCAATACCCAATCTTCAATCCTCAATCCTCATTCCTCAGTTCGCAATCCTCAAACCTCAATCCTCAGACCTCAGGCATCAACACTCAACCCTCAGTCCTCGTTCTCAATCCAAAACCCTCAATCCTCAATCCTCAATCTTCATTCATCAATATTCAACCTTCAATCCTCAATCCTCAATCCTCAATCCTCAATCCTCAATGTTCAATCCTCAACAGCCAATCCTCAATCTTCAATCCTCAATCCTCAATCCTCAATTCTCAATCCTCAATCCTCAACACTCAGTCCTCTCTCCTCAAACCTCAATCCTGAATCCTCAATCCTGAATCCTCAAGCTTCAGTCCTCAGTCCTCAACAATCAGTCGTCAATCCTCAATCCTCAATAGAATATCATCAATTCACAGTTTTCAATACTCAATACTCAATCTGCAATCATCAAATCTCTATCCACAAACATCAATTCTCATCATTCAACCCTCAACACTCAGTCCCCAATCCTCAATATTCAATCCTCAATCCTCAGTCCTCAATCCACAATCCTCAACCTTCAATCCTCAATACTCAATCTTCAATCCTGAATCCTCAATACTCAATCCTCAATTCTCAATCCTCGATCGTCAACCTTCAATCCTCAATACTCAATCTTCAATCCTCAATCCTCTGTCCTCAATCCTCAATCCTCATTCTTCAATCCTCAATACCCAATCCTCAATACCCAATCCTCAATCTTAAATCCTCAATCCTAAATTCGCAAACCTCAATCCTCAATCCTCAGGCCTCAAGTATCAATACTCAACCCACAGTCCTCGTCCTCAATCCACGACCTTCAATCCTCAATCCTCAATCTTCATTCATCAATATTCAATCCTCAATCCTCAATCCTCAATCCTCAATGTTCAATCCTCAACAGCCAATCCTCAATCTTCAATCCTCAATCCTCAATCCCCAATTCTCAATCCTCAATCCTCAATCCTCAATCCTCAATCCTCAATCCTCAGTCCTCAAACCTCAATCCTGAATCCTCAATCCTGAATCCTCAATCTTCAGCCCTCAGACCTCAACAATCAGTGGTCCATCCTCAATCCTCAATAGAATATCATGATTTCACAGATTTCAATACTCAATACTCAACCTGCAATCTTCAAATCTCCAACCACATACATCAATCCTCATCACTCAACCCTCAACACTCAGTCCCCAATCCTCAATATTCAAGCCTCAATCCTCAATCCACAATCCTCAACCTTCAATCCTCAATACTCAATCTTCAATCCTCAATTCCCAGCCCTCAATCCTCAATCCGCAGCCCTCAATAGTCGATCTTCAATCCTCAATACTCAATATTCAATCCTCAATTCTCAATCCATAATCCTCAATCATCATTCTTCAATCCTGAATCATCATTCCTCAATCCTCAATACCCTATCCTCAATCTTCAATCCTCAATCCTCAATCCTCAATACCCAATCCTCAATCTTCAATACTCAATCCTCAATCCTCAATTCTCAATCCTCAACCCTCAATCCTCAGACCTCAATCATAAATATTCAACCCTCAGTCCTCGTCCTCAGTCCACAACCCTCAATCCTCAATCCTCAATCCTCAATCCTCAATCCTCAATCCTCAATCCTCAATCCTCAATCCTCAATCCTCAATACTCAATCCTCAATCTTCAATCCTCAATACTCAATCTTCAATCCTCAATACCCAATCCTCAATCTTCAACCCTCAATCCTCAATCCTCAATTCTCAATCCTCAATCCTCAGTCCTCAGTCCTCAAACCTCAATCCTCAACCCTCAGCCCTCATCCTCAATCCTCAATCCTCAATCCTCAATCCTCAATCCTCAACCTTCAATCCCCAAAACTCAATTTTCAATCCTCAATCCTCAATCGTCAATCCTCAACTCGCAATCCTCAATAGTCAATCTTCAATCCTCAATACTCAATATACAGTCCTCAATCCTCAATCCTCAATCCTCAATCCTCATTCTTCGATCCTCAATACCCAATCCTCAATCTTTGATCCTCAATCCTCAATCCTCAATTCTCAATCCTCAATCCTCTGTCCTTAGTCCTCAAACCTCAATCCTCAGCCCTCAGCCCTCATCCTCAATCCTCAATCCTCAATCGTCAACCCTCAATCTTCAATCCTCAATACTCAATCTTCAATCCTCAATCCTCAGTCCTCAAACCTCAATTCTGAATCCTCAATCCTCAATCCTCAATCCTCAATCCTCAATCCTCATTCTTCGATCCTCAATACCCAATCCTCAATCTTCAATCCTCAATCGTCAATCCTCAATTCTCAATCCTCAATCCTCTGTCCTTAGTCCTCAAACCTCAATCCTCAACCCTCAATCTTTAATCATCAATATTCAATCTTCAATCCTCAATCCTCGATCCTCAATCCTCAATCCTCAATCCTCAATCTTCAATCCTCAAACCTCTATCCTCAATCCTCAATGTTCAAACCTCAATACCCAATCCTCAGACTTCAATCCTCAATCCTCAATCCTCAATCCTCAATCCTCAATCCTCAATCCTCAATCCTCAGTCCTCAGACCTCAATCCTGAATCCTCAATCCTGAATCCTCAATCTTCAGCCCTCAGTCCTCTACAATCAGTGGTTCATCCTCAATCCTCAATAGAATATCATGATTTCACAGTTTTCAGTACTCAATACTCAACCTGCAATCTTCAAATCTCTATCCACAAACATCAATCCTCATCACTCAACCCTCAACACTCAGTCCCCAATCCTCAATATTCAAGCCTCAATCCTCAATCCTCAATCCACAATCCTCAACCTTCAATCCTCAATACTCAATCTTCAATCCTCAATCCCCAACCCTCAATCCTCAATTCGCAATCCTCAATAGTCGATCTTCAACCCTCAATACTCAATATTCAATCCTCAATCCTCAATCCTCAATCCTCAATCATCATTCTTCAATCCTCAATACCCTATCCTCAATCTTCAATCCTCAATCCTCAATCATCAATACCCAATCCTCAATCTTCAATCCTCAATCCTCAATCCACAATTCTCAATCCTCAGTCCTCAATCCTCAGACCTCAAACATAAATATTCAACCCTCAGTCCTCGTCCTCAATCCACAACCCGCAATCCTCAATCCTCAATCCTCAATCCTCAATCTTCAATCCTCAATCCTCAATCCTCAATTCTCAATCCTCAATCCTCAATCCTCAATCCTCAATCTTCAATCCCCAATCCTCAATCCTCAATCCTCAGTCCTCAATATTCAATCCTCAATCGTCAGTCTTCAATCCTCAGTCCTCAATCCTCATTCCTCACTCTTAATCTTCAATCCTCAGTACTCAATCTTCAATCCTCAATCCTCAATCCTCAATCCTCAATCCTCAATCTTCAATCCTCAATACTCAATCTTCAATCCTCAATCCTCAATCCTCAATCCTGAATCCTCAATCCTCAATCTTAATCTTCAGTCCTCAGTACTCAACCTTCAATCCTCAATCCTCAATCCTCAATCTTCAATCCTCAATACTCAATCTTCAATCCTCAATCCTCAATCCTCAATCCTCAATCCTCAATCCTCAATCCTCAATTCGCAATCCTCAATAGTCAATTTTCAATCCTCAATACTCAATATACAGTCCTCAATCCTCAATCCTCAATCCTCAATCCTCATTCTTCGATCCTCAATACCCAATCCTCAATCTTCGATCCTCAATCCTCAATCCTCAATTCTCAATCCTCAATCCTCTGTCCTTAGTCCTCAAACCTCAATCCTCAGCCCTGAGCCCTCATCCTCAATCCTCAATCCTCAATCCTCAACCCTCAATCTTCAATCCTCAATACTCAATCTTCAATCCTCAATCCTCAGTCCTCAAACCTCAATTCTGAATCCTCAATCCTCAATCCTCAATCCTCAATCCTCAATCCTCATTCTTCGATCCTCAATATCCAATCCTCAATCTTCAATCCTCAATCGTCAATCCTCAATCCTCAATTCTCAATCCTCAATCCTCAATCCTCAATCCTCAATCTTCAATCCCCAATCCTCAATCCTCAATCCTCAATCCTCAATATTCAATCCTCAATCGTCAATCTTCAATCCTCAACCCTCAATCTTCAATCCTCAATACTCAATCTTCAATCCTCAATCCTCAGTCCTCAAACCTCAATTCTGAATCCTCAATCCTCAATCCTCAATCCTCAATCCTCAATCCTCATTCTTCGATCCTCAATACCCAATCCTCAATCTTCAATCCTCAATCCTCAATCCTCAATCTTCAATCCTCAAACCTCTATCCTCAATCCTCAATGTTCAAACCTCAATACCCAATCCTCAGTCTTCAATCCTCAATCCTCAATCCTCAATCCTCAATCCTCAATCCTCAATCCTCAATCCTCAGTCCTCAGACCTCAATCCTGAATCCTCAATCCTGAATCCTCAATCTTCAGCCCTCAGTCCTCAACAATCAGTGGTCCATCCTCAATCCTCAATAGAATATCATGATTTCACAGTTTTCAATACTCAATACTCAACCTGCAATCTTCAAATCTCTATCCACAAACATCAATCCTCATCACTCAACCCTCAACACTCAGTCCTCAATCCTCAATATTCAAGCCTCAATCCTCAATCCTCAATCCACAATCCTCAACCTTCAATCCTCATTACTCAATCTTCAATCCTCAATCCCCAACCCTCAATCCTCAATTCGCTATCCTCAATAGTCGACCTTCAACCCTCAATACTCAATATTCAATCCTCAATCCTCAATCCTCAATCCTCAATCATCATTCTTCAATCCTCAATACCCTATCCTCAATCTTCAATCCTCAATCCTCAATCATCAATACCCAATCCTCAATCTTCAATCCTCAATCCTCAATCCTCAATTCTCAATCCTCAGTCCTCAATCCTCAGACCTCAAACATAAATATTCAACCCTCAGTCCTCGTCCTCAATCCACAACCCGCAATCCTCAATCCTCAATCCTCAATCCTCAATCTTCAATACTCAATCCTCAATCCTCAATTCTCAATTCTCAATCCTCAATCCTCAATCCTCAATCTTCAATCCCCAATCCTCAATCCTCAATCCTCAAACCTCAATATTCAATCCTCAATCGTCAATCTTCAATCCTCAATACTCAATCTTCAATCCTCGATCCTCTGTCCTCAATCCTCAATCCTCATTCTTCAATCCTCAATACCCAATCCTCAATCTTAAATCCTCAATCCTCAATTCGCAATCCTCAATCCTCAATCCTCAGGCCTCAAGTATCGATACTCAACCCTCAGTCCTCGTCCTCAATCCACGACCTTCAATCCTCAATCCTCAATCTTCATTCATCAATATTCAACCTTCAATCCTCAATCCTCAATCCTCAATCCTCAATCCTCAATCCTCAATGTTCAATCCTCAATACCCGATCCTCAGTCTTCAATCCTCAATCCTCAATCCTCAATCCTCAATCCTCAATCCTCAATCCTCAGTCCTCACACCTCAATCCTGAATCCTCAATCCTGAATCCTCAATCTTCAGCCCTCAGTCCTCAACAATCAGTGGTCGATCCTCAATCCTCAATAGAATATCATGAATTCACAGTTTTCAATACTCAATACTCAACCTGCAATCTTCAAATCTCTATCCAGAAGCATAAATTCTCATCACTCAACCCTCATCACTCGGTATTCAATGTTCAATCCTCATCCTCAATTCTGAATCTTCAATCCTCAATACTGAATATTCAATTCGCAATCCTCAATCCCCAATCCTCAATCCTCAATCCTCAGTCCTGAATCTTCAATCCTCAATTCTCAATCTTCAATCCTCAATCCGCAATCCTCAATCCTCATTCGTCAATCCTCAATACCCAATCCTCAATCTTCAATCCTCAATCCTCAATTCTCAATTCTCAATTCTCAATCCTCAATCCTCAGACCTCAGACATCAATATTCAACACTCAGTCCTCGTCCTCAACCCACAACCCTCAATCCTCAACCCTCAACCTTTAATCATCAATATTCAATCTTCAACCTTCAATCCTCGATCCTCAATCCTCAGTCCTCAATCCTCAATCTTCACTCCTCAAACCTCAATCCTGAATCCTCAATGTTCAAACCTCAATACCCAATCCTCAGTCTTCAATCCTCAATCCTCAGTCCCCAATCCTCAATCCTCAAGCTTCAATCCTCAATACTCAATTTTCAATCCTCAATCCTCAATCCTGAATCCTCAATCCTCAATCCTCAATCCTCAATCCTCAATCCTCAATCCTCAATCCTCAATCCTCAATCCTCAACCCTCAATCCTCAATCCTCAATCCTCAATCCTCAATCCTCAGTCCTCAAGCCTCAATCGTGAATCCTCAATCCTGAATCCTCAACCTTCAGCCCTCAGTCCTCAACAATCAGTGGTCAATCCTCAATCCTCAATAGAATATCATGAATTCACAGTTTTCAATACTCAATACTCAACCTGCAATCTTCAAATCTCTATCCACAAACATCAATTCTCATCACTCAACCCTCAACTCTGAGTCCCCAATCCTCAATATTCAAGCCTCAATCCTCAATCCTCAATCCACAATCCTCAACCTTCAATCCTCAATACTCAATTTTCAATCCTCAATTCTCAATCCTCAATCCTCAATTCGCAATCCTCAATAGTCAATCTTCAATACTCAATACTCAATATATAGTCCTCAATCCTCAATCCTCAATCCTCAATCCTCATTCTTCGATCCTCAGTACCCAATCCTCAATCTTCGATCCTCAATCCTCAATCCTCAATTCTCAATCCTCAATCCTCTGTCCTTAGTCCTCAAACCTCAATCCTCAGCCCTCAGCCCTCATCCTCAATCCTCAATCCTCAATCCTCAACCCTCAATCTTCAATCCTCAATACTCAATCTTCAATCCTCAATCCTCAGTCCTCAATCCTCAATGCTCAGTCCTCAAATTTCAATTCTGAATCCTCAATCCGGAACCCTCAATCTTCAGCCCTCAGTCCTCAACAATCTGTTGCCAATCCTCAATCCTCAATAGAATATACTCAATTCACAGTTTTCAATACTCAATACTCAATCTGCAATCTTCAAATCTCTATCCACAAACATCAATTCTCATCACTCAACCCTCAACACTCAGTCCTCAATGTTCAACCCTCAATCCTCAATTCTCAATCTTCAATCCTCAATACTGAACCTTCAATCCTCAATCCTCAATCCTCACTCTTAATCTTCAATCCTCAGTACTCAATCTTCAATCCTCAATCCTCAATCCTCAATCCTCGATCCTCAACCTTCAATCCTCAATACTCAATCTTCAATCCTCAATCCTCAATACTCAATCGTGAATCCTCAATCCTCAATCTTAATCTTCAATCCTCAGTACTCAATCTTCAATCCTCAATCCTCAATCCTCAATCTTCAATCCTCAATACTCAATCTTCAATCCTCAATACTCAATCCTCAATCCTCAATCCTCAATCCTCAATCCTCAATCGTCAATCTTCAATCCTCAATACTCAATCTTCAATCCTCAATGCTCAGTCCTCTAATTTCAATTCTGAATCCTCAATCCGGAACCCTCAATCTTCAGTCCTCAGTCCTCAACATTCAGTTGTCAGTCCTCAACCCTCAATAGAATATACTCATTTCACAGTTTTCAATACTCAATACTCAATCTGCAATCTTCAAATCTCTATCCACAAACATCAATTCTCATCACTCAACCCTCAACACTCAGTCCTCAATGTTCAATCCTCAATCCTGAATACTCAATCTTCAATCCTCAATACTGAAGCTTCAATCCTCAACCCTCCATCCTCAGTCCTCAATCCTCAATCCTCAATCTTAATCTTCAATCCTCAGTACTCAATCTTCAATCCTCAATCCTCAATCCTCAATCCTCAATCCTCAATCCTCAATCTTCAATCCTCAATACTCAATCTTCAATCCTCAATCATCAATCCTCAATCCTCAATCCTCAATCCTCAATCTTCAATCCTCAATACTCAATCTCCAATCCTCAATCCTCAATCCTCAATCCTCAATCCTCAATCCTCAATCCTCAATCGTCAATCTTCAATCCTCAATACTCAATCTTCAATCCTCAATCCTCTGTCCTCAATCCTCAATCCTCATTCTTCAATCCTCAATACCCAATCCTCAATCTTAAATGCTCAATCCTCAATTCGCAATCCTCAATCCTCAATCCTCAGGCCTCAAGTATCAATACTCAACCCTCAGTCCTCGTCCTCAATCCACGACCTTCAATCCTCAATCCTCAATCATCATTCATCAATATTCAACCTTCAATCCTCAATCCTCAATCCTCAATCCTCAATCCTCAATCCTCAATGTTCAATCCTCAATACCCGATCCTCAGTCTTCAATCCTCAATCCTCAATCCTCAATACTCGATCTTCAATCCTCAATCCACAGTCCTCAAACCTCAATTCTGAATCCTCAATCCTGAATCCTCAATCTTCAGCCCCCAGTCCTCAACATTCAGTTGTCAATCCTCAATCCTGAATAGAATATCCTCAATTCACAGTTTTCAATACTCAATACTCAATCTGCAATCTTCAAATCTCTATCCAGAAACATAAATTCTCATCACTCAACCCTCAACACTCAGTACTCAATGTTCAATCCTCATCCTCAATTCTGAGTCTTCAATCCTCAATACTGAACCTTCAATTCGCAATCCTCAATCCCCAATCCTCAATCCTCAATCCTCAATCCTCAATCTTCAATCCTTAATCCGAAATCCTCAATCCTCATTCGTCAATCCTCAATACCCAATCCTCAATCTTCAATCCTCAATCCTCAATTCTCAATTCTCAACCCTCAATCCTCAGACCTCAGACATCAATATTCAACACTCAGTCCTCGTCCTCAATCCACAACACTCAATCCTCAACCCTCAATCTTTAATCATCAATATTCAATCTTCAATCCTCAATCCTCGATCCACATTCTTCAATCCTCAATACCCAATCCTCAATCTTCAATCCTCAACCTTCAGCCCTCAGTCCTCAACAATCAGTTGTCAATCCTCAATCCTCAATAGAATAACATGATTTCACAGTTTTCAATACTCAATACTCAACCTGCAATCTTCAAATCTCTATCCACAAACATCAATCCTCATCACTCAACCCTCAACACTCAGTCCCCAATCCTCAATATTCAAGCCTCAATCCTCAATCCTCAATCCACAATCCTCAACCTTCTATCCTCAATACTCAATCTTCAATCCTCAATCCCCAACGCTCAATCCTCAACTCGCAATCCTCAATAGTCGATCTTCAATCCTCAATACTCAATATTCAATCCTCAATCCTCAATCCTCAATCCTCAATCATCATTCTTCAATCCTCAATACCCTATCCTCAATCTTCAATCCTCAATCCTCAATCCTCAATACCCAATACTCAATCTTCAATCCTAAATCCTCAATCCTCAATTCTCAATCCTCAGTCCTCAATCCTCAGACCTCAAACATAAATATTCAACCCTCAGTCCTCGTCCTCAATCCACAACCCGCAATCCTCAATCCTCAATCCTCAATCCTCAATCTTCAATCCTCAATCCTCAATCCTCAATCCTCAATCCTCAACCCTCAATCCTCAATCCTCATCTTCAATCCCCAATCCTCAATCCTCAATCCTCAATCCTCAATATTCAATCCTCAATCGTCAATCTTCAATCCTCAATACTCAATCTTCAATCCTCAATCCCCTGTCCTCAATCCTCAATCCTCATTCTTCAATCCTCAATACCCAATCTTCAATCCTCAATCCTCATTCCTCAGTTCGCAATCCTCAATCCTCAATCCTCAGACCTCAGGCATCAACACTCAACCCCCAGTCCTCGTTCTCAATCCACAACCCTCAATCCTCAATCCTCAATCTTCAATCATCAATATTCAACTTTCAATCCTCAATCCTCAATCCTCACTCCTCAATCCTCAATGTTCCATCTTCAACAGCCAATCCTCAATCTTCAATCCTCAATCCTCAATCCTCAATTCTCAATCCTCAATCCTCAACCCTCAGTCCTCTCTCCTCAAACCTCAATCCTGAATCCTCAATCCTGAATCCTCAACCTTCAGCCCTCAGTCCTCAACAATCAGTAGTCAATCCTCAATCCTCAATAGAATATCATCAATTCACAGTTTTCAATACTCAATACTCAATCTGCAATCTTCAAACCTCTATCCACAAACATCAATTCTCATCATTCAACCCTCAACACTCAGTCCCCAATCCTCAATATTGAATCCTCAATCCTCAATCCTCAATTCCCAATTCTCAATCCTCAGTCCTCAGTCCTCAAACCTCAATCCTCAACCCTCAGCCCTCATCCTCAATCCTCAATCCTCAATCCTCAATTCTCAATCTTCAATCTTCAATACTCAATCTTCAATCCACAATGCTCAGTCCTCAAATTTCAATTCTGAATCCTCAATCCGGAACCCACAATCTTCAGCCCTCAGTCCTCAACAATCAGTTGTCAATCCTCAATCCTCAATAGAATATACTCAATTCATAGTTTTCAATACTCAATACTCAATCTGCAATCTTGAAATCTCTATCCACAAACATCAATTCTCATCACTCAACCCTCAACACTCAGTCCTCAATGTTCAATCCTCAATCCTCAATACTCAATCTTCAATCCTCAATACTGAACCTTCAATCCTCAATCCTCCATCCTCAGTCCTCAATCCTCAATCCTCAATCTTAATCTTCAATCCTCAGTACTCAATCTTCAATCCTCAATCCTCAATCCTCAATCCTCAATCCTCAATCCTCAATCCTCAATCCTCAATCCTCAATCCTCAATCGTCAATCTTCAATCCTCAATACTCAATCTTCAATCCTCAATCCTCTGTCCTCAATCCTCAATCCTCAATCCTCAATCCTCAATCCTCAATCCTCAATATTCAATCCTCAATACTCAATATTCAATCCTCAATCCTCAATACTCAATCCCCAATCCTCATTCTTCAATCCTCAATCCTCAATCCTCAATTCTCAATCCTCAATCCTCTGTCCTTAGTCCTCAAACCTCAATCCTCAACCCTCAGCCCTCATCCTCAATCCTCAATCCTCAATCCTCAATCCTCAATCTTCAATCCTCAATACTAAATCTTCAATCCTCAATCCTCACACCTCAAACCTCAATTCTGAATCCTCAATCCTGAATCCTCAATCTTCAGCCCTCAGTCCTCAACATTCAGTTGTCAATCCTCAATCCTCAATAGAATATCCTCAATTCACAGTTTTCAATACTCAATACTCAATCTGCAATCTTCAAATCTCTATCCAGAAACATAAATTCTCATCGCTCAACCCTCAACACTCAGTACTCAATGTTCAATCCTCATCCTCAATTCTGAATCTTCAATCCTCAATACTGAATCTTCAATTCGCAATCCTCAATCCCCAATCCTCAATCCTCAATCGTCAATCCTCAATCTTCAATCCTCAATACTCAATCTTCAATCCTCAATCCGCAATCCTCAATCCTCATTCGTCAATCCTCAATACCCAATCCTCAATCTTCAATCCTCAATCCTCAATTCTCAATTCTCAATCCTCAATCCTCAGACCTCAGACATCAATATTCAACACTCAGTCCTCGTCCTCAATCCACAACCCTCAATCCTCAACCCTCAATCTTTAATCATCAATATTCAATCTTCAATCCTCAATCCTCGATCCTCAATCCTCAATCCTCAATCCTCAATCTTCACTCCTCAAACCTCAATCCTCAATCCTCAATGTTCAAACCTCAATACCCAATCCTCAGTCTTCAATCCTCAATCCTCAATCCTCAATCCTCAATCCTCAATCCTCAATCCTCAGTCCTCAAACCTCAATCCTGAGTCCTCAATCCTGAATCCTCAATCTTCAGGCCTCAGTCCTCAACAATCAGTGGTCCATCCTCAATCCTCAATAGAATATCATGATTTCACAGCTTTCAATACTCAATACTCAACCTGCAATCTTCAAATCTCTATCCACAAACATCAATCCTCATCACTCAACCCTCAACACTCAGTCCCCAATCCTCAATATTCAAGCCTCAATCCTCAATCCTCAATCCACAATCCTTAACCTTCAATCCTCAATACTCAATCTTCAATCCTCAATCCCCAACCCTCAATCCTCAATTCGCAATCCTCAATAGTCGATCTTCAATCCTCAATACTCAATATTCAATCCTCAATCCTCAATCCTCAATCCTCAATCATCATTCTTCAATCCTCAGTACCCTATCCTCAATCTTCAATCCTCAATCCTCAATCCTCAATACCCAATCCTCAATCTTCAATCCTCAATCCTCAATCCTCAATTGTCAATCCTCAATCCTCAGTCCTCAGACCTCAATCATAAATATTCAACCCACAGTCCTCGTCCTCAATCCACAACACTCAATCCTCAATCCTCAATCCTCAATCCTCAATCTTCAATCCTCAATCCTCAATCCTCAATCCTCAATCCTCAATCGTCAATCCTCAATCTTCAATCCTCAATACTCAATCATCAATCCTCAATCCTCAATCCTCAATCCTCAATCCTCAATCCTCAATCCTCAATATTCAATCCTCAATACTCAATATTCAATCCTCAATCCTCAATACTCAATCCCCAATCCTCAATCTTCAATCCTCAATCCTCAATCCTCAATTCTCAATCCTCAATCCTCAATCCTCAGACCTCAACCATAAATATTCAACCCTCAGTCCTCGTCCTCAATCCACAACCCTCAATCCTCAATCCTCAATCCTCAATCCTCAATCTTCAATCCTCAATCCTCAATCCTCAATCCTCAATCCTCAATCGTCAATCCTCAATCTTCAATCCTCAATACCCAATCATCAATCCTCAATCCTCAATCCTCAATCCTCAATCCTCAATCCTCAATCCTCAATATTCAATCCTCAATCCTCAATACTCAGTCCTCAATCCTCAATGTTCAATCCTCAACTGCCAATCCTCAATCTTCAATCCTCAATCCTCAATCCTCAATTCTCAATCCTCAATCCTCAATCCTCAGTCCTCTCTCCTGAAACCTCAATCCTGAATCCTCAATCCTGAATCCTCAAGCTTCAGCACTCAGTCCTCAGCAATCAGATGTCAATCCTCAATCCTCAATAGAATATCATCAATCCACAGTTTTCAATACTCAATACTCATTCTGCAATCTTCAAATCTCCATCCACAAACATCAATTCTCATCATTCAACCCTCAACACTCAGTCCCCAATCCTCAATATTCAATGCTCAATCCTCAATCCTCAATCCGCAATCCTCAACCTTCAATCCTCAATACTCAATCTTCAATGATCAATCCTCAATTCTCAATCTTCAATCCTCAATACTGAACCTTCAATCCTCAATCCTCAATCCTCAGTCCTCAACCCTCAATACTCACTCTTAATCTTCAATCCTCAGTACTCAATCTTCAATCCTCAATCCTCAATCCTCAATCCTCAATCTTCAATCCTCAATACTCAATCTTCAATCCTCAATCCTCAATCCTCAATCCTCAATCCTCAATCCTCAATTCTCAATCCTCAATCCTCAATCCTCAATATTCAACACACAACCCTCATACATCAATCCTCAATCCTCAACCATCAATCCTCAATTCTCAATACTCAATAGAATATACTGAATTCTCATGGTTGAATACTCATTCCAAAATATTCAATAATCAAATCTCAATCCTCAAACATCAATCCTCAACACTCAATCCTCAACACTCAGTCCTCTCTCTTCAATCCTCCATCCTCAATCCTCAATCCTCAAGCGTCAATCCTCAATCCTCGATCCTCAACCCTCAATCCTCAGTCCTCAAACCTCAATCCTGAATACTCAATCCTGAATCCTCAATCTTCAGCCCTCAGTCCTCAACAATCGGTGGTCAATCCTCAATCCTCAATACAATATCATGAACTCACAGTTTTCAATACTCAATACTCAACCTGCAATCTTCAAATCTCTATCCACAAACATCAATTCACAACACTCAACCCTCAACACTCAGTCCCCAATCCTCAATATTCAAGCCTCAATCCTCAATCCTCAATCCACAATCCTCAACATTCAATCCTCAATACTCAATCTTGAATCCTCAATCCTCAATCCTCAATCCTCAATTCGCAATTCTCAATAGTCAATCTTCAATCCTCAATACTCAATATTCAATCCACAATCCTCAATCCTCAATCCTCAATCCTCATTCTTCGATCCTCAATACCAAATCCTCAATCTTCAATCCTCAATGCTCAATCCTCAATTCTCAACCCTCAATCCTCTGTCCTTAGTCCTCAAACCTCAATCCTCAACCCTCAGCCCTCATCCTCAATCCTCAATCCTCAATCCTCAACCCTCAATCCTCAATCCTCAATGTTCAAACCTCAATACCCAATCCTCAGTCTTCAATCCTCAATCCTCAATCCTCAATCCTCAATCCTCAATCCTCAATCCTCAATCCTCAGTCCTCAGACCTCAATCCTGAATCCTCAATCCTGAATCCTCAATCTTCAGCCCTCAGTCCTCAACAATCAGTGGTCCATCCTCAATCCTCAATAGAATATCATGATTTCACAGTTTTCAATACTCAATACTCAACCTGCAATCTTCAAATCTCTATCCACAAACATCAATCCTCATCACTCAACCCTCAACACTCAGTCCCCAATCCTCAATATTCAAGCCTCAATCCTCAATCCACAATCCTCAACCTTCAATCCTCAATACTCAATCTTCAATCCTCAATCCCCAACCCTCAATCCTCAATTCGCAATCCTCAATAGTCGATCTTCATTCCTCAATACTCAATATTCAATCCTCAATCCTCAATCCTCAATCCTCAATCATCATTCTTCAATCCTCAATACCCTATCCTCAATCTTCAATCCTCAATCCTCAATCCTCAATACCCAATCCTCAATCTTCAATCCTCAATCCTCAATCCTCAATTCTCAATCCTCAATCCTCAATCCTCAGACCTCAACCATAAATATTCAACCCTCAGTCCTCGTCCTCAATCCACAACCCGCAATCCTCAATCCTCAATCCTCAATCCTCAATCTTCAATCCTCAGTCCTCAATCCTCAATCCTCAATCCTCAATCCTCAATCCTCAATCCTCAATCTTCAATCCCCAATCCTCAATCCTCAATTCGCAATCCTCAATCCTCAATCCTCAATATTCAATCCTCAGTACTCAATATTCAATCCTCAATCCTCAATACTCAATCCCCAATCCTCATTCTTCAATCCTCATTCTTCAATCCTCATTCTTCAATCCTCAATACCCAATCCTCAATCTTCAATCCTCAATCCTCAATCCTCAGTTCGCAATCCTCAATCCTCAATCCTCAGACCTCAGGCATCAACACTCAACCCTCAGTCCTCGTTCTCAATCCATAACCCTCAATCCTCTATCCTCAATCTTCGTTCATCAATATTCAACCTTCAATCCTCAATCCTCAATACTCAGTCCTCAATCCTCAATGTTCAATCCTCAACAGCCAATCCTCAATCTTCAATCCTCAATCCTCAATCTTCAATTCTCAATCCTCAATCCTCAATCCTCAGTCCTCTCTCCTGAAACCTCAATCCTGAATCCTCAATCCTGAATCCTCAAGCTTCAGCACTCAGTCCTCAGCAATCAGATGTCAATCCTCAATCCTCAATAGAATATCATCAATTCACAGTTTTCAATACTCAATACTCAACCTGCAATCTTCAAATCTCCATCCACAAACATCAATTCTCATCATTCAACCCTCAACACTCAGTCCCCAATCCTCAATATTCAATGCTCAATCCTCAATCCTCAATCCACAATCCTCAACCTTCAATCCTCAATACTCAATCTTCAATGCTCAATCCTCAATTCTCAATCTTCAATCCTCAATACTGAACCTTCAATCCTCAATCCTCAATCCTCAGTCCTCAACCCTCAATACTCACTCTTAATCTTCAATCCTCAGTACTCAATCTTCAATCCTCAATCCTCAATCCTCAATCCTCAATTCTCAATCTTCAATCCTCAATACTCAATCTTCAATCCTCAATCCTCAATCCTCAATCCTCAATCCTCAATCCTCAATTCTCAATCCTCAACCCTCAGTCCTCAAACCTCAATCCTGAATCCTCAATCCTGAATCCTCAATCTTCAGCCCTCAGACCTCAACAATCAGTGGTCCATCCTCAATCCTCAATAGAATATCATGATTTCACAGTTTTCAATACTCAATACTCAACCTGCAATCTTCAAATCTCTATCCACATACATCAATACTCATCACTCAACCCTCAACACTCAGTCCCCAATCCTCAATATTCAAGCCTCAATCCTCAATCCACAATCCTCAACCTTCAATCCTCAATACTCAATCTTCAATCCTCAATCCCCAGCCCTCAATCCTCAATCCGCAGTCCTCAATAGTCGATCTTCAATCCTCAATACTCAATATTCAATCCTCAATTCTCAATCCATAATCCTCAATCATCATTCTTCAATCCTCAATCATCATTCTTCAATCCTCAATACCCTATCCTCAATCTTCAATCCTCAATCCTCAATCCTCAATACCCAATCCTCAGTCTTCAATCCTCAATCCTCAATCCTCAATCCTCAGACCTCAATCATAAATATTCAACCCTCAGTCCTCGTCCTCAATCCACAACCCTCAATCCTCAATCCTCAATCCTCAATCCTCAATCTTCAATCCTCAATCCTCAATCCTCAATCCTCAATCCTCAATACTCAATCCTCAATCTTCAATCCTCAATACTCAATCTTCAATCCTCAAACCTCAATCCTCAATCCTCAATCCTCAATCCTCAATATTCAATCCTCAATACTCAATATTCAATCCTCAATCCTCAATACTCAATCCCCAATCCTCATTCTTCAATCCTCATTCTTCAATCCTCAATACCCAATCCTCAATCTTCAATCCTCAATCCTCAATCCTCAGTTCGCAATCCTCAATCCTCAATCCTCGGACCTCAGGCATCAACACTCAACCCTCAGTCCTCGTTCTCAATCCACAACCCTCAATCCTCAATCCTCAATCTTCATTCATCAATATTCAACATTCAATCCTCAATCCTCAATCCACAATCCTCAATCCTCAATGTTCAATCCTCAACAGCCAATCCTCAATCTTCAATCCTCAATCCTCAATCCTCAATTCTCATTCCTCAATCCTCAATCATCGGTCCTCTCTCATCAAACCTCAATCCTGAATCCTCAATCCTGAATCCTCAAGCTTCAGCCCTCAGTCCTCAACAATCAGTTGTCAATCCTCAATCCTCAATAGAATATCATCAATTCACAGTTTTCAATACTCAATACTCAATCTGCAATCTTCAAATCTCTATCCACAAACATCAATTCTCATCATTCAACCCTCAACACTCAGTCCTCAATGTTCAACCCTCAATCCTCAATTATCAATCTTCTATCCTCAATACTGAACCTTCAATCCTCAATCCTCATTCTGCGATCCTCAATACCCAATCCTCAATCTTCAATCCTCAATCCTCAGTCCTCAAACCTCAATTCTGAATCCTCAATCCTGAATCCTCAATCTTCAGCCCTCAGTCCTCAACATTCAGTTGTCAATCCTCAATCCTCAATACAATATCCTCAACTCACAGTTTTCACTACTCAATACTCAATCTGCAATCTTCAAATCTCTATCCAGAAACATAAATTCTCATCACTCAACCCTCAACACTCAGTACTCAATGTTCAATCCTCATCCTCAATTCTGAATCTTCAATCCTCAATACTGAATCTTCAGTTCGCAATCCTCAATCCCCAATCCTCAATCCTCAATCCTCAATCCTCAATCATCAACCCTCAATACTCAATCTTCAATTATCAATCCGCAATCCTCAATCCTCATTCGTCAATCCTCAATACCCAATCCCCAATCTTCAATCCTCAATCCTCAATTCTCAATTCTCAATCCTCAATCCTCAGACCTCAGACATCAATATTCAACACTCAGTCCTCGTCCTCAATCCACAACCCTCAATCCTCAACCCTCAATCTTTAATCATCAATATTCAATCTTCAATCCTCAATCCTCGATCCTCAATCCTCAATCCTCAATCCTCAATCTTCACTCCTCAAACCTCAATCCTCAATCCTCAATGTTCAAACCTCAATACCCAATCCTCAGTCTTCAATCCTCAATCCTCAATCCTCAATCCTCAATCCTCAATCCTCAATCCTCAGTCCTCAAACCTCAATCCTGAATCCTCAATCCTGAATCCTCAATCTTCAGGCCTCAGTCCTCAACAATCAGTGGTCCATCCTCAATCCTCAATAGAATATCATGATTTCACAGCTTTCAATACTCAATACTTAACCTGCAATCTTCAAATCTCTATCCACAAACATCAATCCTCATCACTCAACCCTCAACACTCAGTCCCCAATCCTCAATATTCAAGCCTCAATCCTCAATCCTCAATCCACAATCCTTAACCTTCAATCCTCAATACTCAATCTTCAATCCTCAATCCCCAACCCTCAATCCTCAATTCGCAATCCTCAATAGTCGATCTTCAATCCTCAATACTCAATATTCAATCCTCAATCCACAATCCTCAATCCTCAATCATCATTCTTCAATCCTCAATACCCTATCCTCAATCTTCAACCCTCAATCCTCAATCCTCAATACCCAATCCTCAATCTTCAATCCTCAATCCTCAATCCTCAATTCTCAATCCTCAATCCTCAGTCCTCAGACCTCAATCATAAATATTCAACCCTCAGTCCTCGTCCTCAATCCACAACACTCAATCCTCAATCCTCAATCCTCAATCCTCAATCTTCAATCCTCAATCCTCAATCCTCAATCCTCAATCCTCAATCCTCAATCGTCAATCTTCAATCCTCAATACTCAATCTTCAATCCTCAATCCTCTGTCGTCAATCCTCAATCCTCATTCTTCAATCCTCAATACCCAATCCTCAATCTTAAATCCTCAATCCTCAATTCGCAATCCTCAATCCTCAATCCTCAGGCCTCAAGTATCAATACTCAACCCTCAGTCCTCGTCCTCAACCCACGACCTTCAATCCTCAATCCTCAATCTTCATTCATCAATATTCAACCTTCAATCCTCAATCCTCAATCCTCAATCCTCAATCCTCAATCCTCAATGTTCAATCCTCAATACCCGATCCTCAGTCCCCAATCCTCAATCCTCAATCCTCAATCCTCAATCCTCAATCCTCAATCCTCAGTCCTCAAACCTCAATCCTGAATCCTCAATCCTGAATCTTCAATCTTCAGCCCTCAGTCCTCAACAATCAATGGTCAAACCTCAATCCTCAATAGAATATCATGAATTCACAGTCTTCAATACTCAATACTCAACCTGCAATCTTCAAATCTCTATCCACAAACATCAATTCTCATCACTCAACGCTCAACACTCAGTCCCCAATCCTCAATATTCAAGCCGCAATCCTCAATCCTCTATCCACAATCCTCAACCTTCAATCCTCAATACTCAATCTTCAATCCTCAATCCTCAATCCTCAATCCCCAATTCGCAATCCTCAATACTCAATCTTCAATCCTCAGTACTCAATATTCAATCCTCAATCCTCAATCCTCAATCCTCAATCCTCATTCTTCGATCCTCAATACCCAATCCTCAATCTTCAATCCTCAATCCTCAATCCTCAATTCTCAATCCTCAATCCTCTGTCCTTAGTCCTCAAACCTCAATCCTCAACCCTCAGCCCTCATCCTCAATCCTCAATCCTCAATCCTCAATTCTCAATCTTCAATCCTCAATACTAAATCTTCAATCCTCAATCCTCACACCTCAAACCTCAATTCTGAATCCTCAATCCTGAATCCTCAATCTTCAGCCCTCAGTCCTCAACATTCAGTTGTCAATCCTCAATCCTCAATAGAATATCCTCAATTCACAGTTTTCATTACTCAATACTCAATCTGCAATCTTCAAATCTCTATCCAGAAACATAAATTCTCATCGCTCAAACCTCAACACTCAGTACTCAATGTTCAATCCTCATCCTCAATTCTGAATCTTCAATCCTCAATACTGAATCTTCAATTCGCAATCCTCAATCCCCAATCCTCAATCCTCAATCGTCAATCCTCAATCTTCAATCCTCAATACTCAATCTTCAATCCTCAATCCGCAATCCTCAATCCTCATTCGTCAATCCTCAATACCCAATCCTCAATCTTCAATCCTCAATCCTCAATTCTCAATTCTCAATCCTCAATCCTCAGACCTCAGACATCAATATTCAACACTCAGTCCTCGTCCTCAATCCACAACCCTCAATCCTCAACCCTCAATCTTTAATCATCAATATTCAATCTTCAATCCTCAATCCTCGATCCTCAATTCTCAATCCTCAATCCTCAATCTTCACTCCTCAAACCTCAATCCTCAATCCTCAATGTTCAAACCACAATACCCAATCCTCAGTCTTCAATCCTCAATCCTCAATCATCAATCCTCAATCCTCAATCCTCAATGTTCAATCCTCAATACCCGATCCTCAGGCTTCAGTCCTCAATCCTCAATCCTCAATCCTCAATCCTCAATCCTCAATCCTCAGTCCTCAAACCTCAATCCTGAATCCTCAATCCTGAATCCTCAATCTTCAGCCCTCAGTCCTCAACAATCAGTGGTCCATCCTCAATCCTCAATAGAATATCATGATTTCACAGTTTACAATACTCAATACTCAACCTACAATCTTCAAATCTCTATCCACAAACATCAATTCTCATCACTCAACCCTCAACACTCAGTCCCCAATCCTCAATATTCAAGCCTCAATCCTCAATCCTCGATCCACAATCCTCAACCTTCAATCCTCAATACTCAATCTTCAATCCTCAATCCCCAACACTCAATCCTCAATTCGCAATCCTCAATAGTCGATCTTCAATCCTCAATACTCAATATTCAATCCTCAATCCTCAATCCTCAATCCTCAATCATCATTCTTCAATCCTCAATACCCTATCCTCAATCTTCAATCCTCAATCCTCAATCCTCAATTCCCAATCCTCAATCTTCAATCCTCAATCCTCAATCCTCAATTCTCAATCCTCAATCCTCAATCCTCAGACCTCAACCATAAATATTCAACCCTCAGTCCTCGTCCTCAATCCACAACCCTCAATCCTCAATCCTCAATCCTCAATCCTCAATCTTCAATCCTCAATCCTCAATCCTCAATCCTCAATCCTCAATCGTCAATCCTCAATCTTCAATCCTCAATACTCAATCATCAATCCTCAATCCTCAATCCTCAATCCTCAATCCTCAATCCTCAATCCTCAATATTCAATCCTCAATACTCAATATTCAATCCTCAATCCTCAATACTCAATCCCCAATCCTCAATCTTCAATCCTCAATCCTCAATCCTCAATTCTCAATCCTCAATCCTCAATCCTCAGACCTCAACCATAAATATTCAACCCTCAGTCCTCGTCCTCAATCCACAACCCTCAATCCTCAATCCTCAATCCTCAATCCTCAATCTTCAATCCTCAATCCTCAATCCTCAATCCTCAATCCTCAATCGTCAATCCTCAATCTTCAATCCTCAATACTCAATCATCAATCCTCAATCCTCAATCCTCAATCCTCAATCCTCAATCCTCAATCCTCAATATTCAATCCTCAATCCTCAATACTCAGTCCTCAATCCTCAATGTTCAATCCTCAACAGCCAATCCTCAATCTTCAATCCTCAATCCTCAATCCTCAATTCTCAATCCTCAATCCTCAATCCTCAGTCCTCTCTCCTGAAACCTCAATCCTGAATCCTCAATCCTGAATCCTCAAGCTTCAGCACTCAGTCCTCAGCAATCAGATGTCAATCCTCAATCCTCAATAGAATATCATCAATTCACAGTTTTCAATACTCAATACTCAATCTGCAATCTTCAAATCTCCATCCACAAACATCAATTCTCATCATTCAACCCTCAACACTCAGTCCCCAATCCTCAATATTCAATGCTCAATCCTCAATCCTCAATCCGCAATCCTCAACCTTCAATCCTCAATACTCAATCTTCAATGATCAATCCTCAATTCTCAATCTTCAATCCTCAATACTGAACCTTCAATCCTCAATCCTCAATCCTCAGTCCTCAACCCTCAATACTCACTCTTAATCTTCAATCCTCAGTACTCAATCTTCAATCCTCAATCCTCAATCCTCAATCCTCAATCTTCAATCCTCAATACTCAATCTTCAATCCTCAATCCTCAATCCTCAATCCTCAATCCTCAATCCTCAATTCTCAATCCTCAATCCTTAATCCTCAATATTCAACACACAACCCTCATACATCAATCCTCAATCCTCAACCATCAATCCTCAATTCTCAATACTCAATAGAATATACTGAATTCTCATGGTTGAATACTCATTCCAAAATATTCAATAATCAAATCTCAATCCTCAAACATCAATCCTCAACACTCAATCCTCAACACTCAGTCCTCTCTCTTCAATCCTCCATCCTCAATCCTCAATCCTCAAGCGTCAATCCTCAATCCTCGATCCTCAACCCTCAATCCTCAGTCCTCAAACCTCAATCCTGAATACTCAATCCTGAATCCTCAATCTTCAGCCCTCAGTCCTCAACAATCGGTGGTCAATCCTCAATCCTCAATACAATATCATGAACTCACAGTTTTCAATACTCAATACTCAACCTGCAATCTTCAAATCTCTATCCACAAACATCAATTCACAACACTCAACCCTCAACACTCAGTCCCCAATCCTCAATATTCAAGCCTCAATCCTCAATCCTCAATCCACAATCCTCAACATTCAATCCTCAATACTCAATCTTGAATCCTCAATCCTCAATCCTCAATCCTCAATTCGCAATTCTCAATAGTCAATCTTCAATCCTCAATACTCAATATTCAATCCTCAATCCTCAATCCTCAATCCTCAATCCTCATTCTTCGATCCTCAATACCCTATCCTCAATCTTCAATCCTCAATCCTCAATCCTCAATACCCAATCCTCAATCTTCAATCCTCAATCCTCAATCCTCAATTCTCAATCCTCAGTCCTCAATCCTCAGACCTCAAACATAAATATTCAACCCTCAGTCCTCGTCCTCAATCCACAACCCGCAATCCTCAATCCTCAATCCTCAATCCTCAATCTTCAATCATCAGTCCTCAATCCTCAATCCTCAATCCTCAATCCTCAATCCTCAATCCTCAATCTTCAATCCCCAATCCTCAATCCTCAATTCGCAATCCTCAATCCTCAATCCTCAGGCCTCAAGTATCGATACTCAACCCTCAGTCCTCGTCCTCAATCCACGACCTTCAATCCTCAATCCTCAATCTTCATTCATCAATATTCAATATTCAACCTTCAATCCTCAATCCTCAATCCTCAATCCTCAATCCTCAATCCTCAATGTTCAATCCTCAATACCCGATCCTCAGTCTTCAATCCTCAATCCTCAATCCTCAATCCTCAATCCTCAATCCTCAATCCTCAGTCCTCAAACCTCAATCCTGAATCGTCAATCCTGAATCCTCAACCTTCAGCCCTCAGTCCTCAACAATCAGTGGTCCATCCTCAATCCTCAATAGAATATCATGATTTCACAGTTTTCAATACTCAATACTCAACCTGCAATCTTCAAATCTCTATCCACAAACATCAATTCACAACACTCAACCCTCAACACTCAGTCCCCAATCCTCAATATTCAAGCCTCAATCCTCAATCCTCAATCCACAATCCTCAACATTCAATCCTCAATACTCAATCTTGAATCCTCAATCCTCAATCCTCAATCCTCAATTCGCAATCCTCAATAGTCAATCTTCAATCCTCAATACTCAATATTCAATCCTCAATCCTCAATCCTCAATCCTCAATCCTCATTCTTCGACCCTCAATACCAAATCCTCAATCTTCAATCCTCAATGCTCAATCCTCAATTCTCAACCCTCAATCCTCTGTCCTTAGTCCTCAAACCTCAATCCTCAACCCTCAGCCCTCATCCTCAATCCTCAATCCTCAATCCTCAACCCTCAATCCTCAATCCTCAATGTTCAAACCTCAATACCCAATCCTCAGTCTTCAATCCTCAATCCTCAATCCTCAATCCTCAATCCTCAATCCTCAATCCTCAATCCTCAGTCCTCAGACCTCAATCCTGAATCCTCAATCCTGAATCCTCAATCTTCAGCCCTCAGTCCTCAACAATCAGTGGTCCATCCTCAATCCTCAATAGAATATCATGATTTCACAGTTTTCAATACTCAATACTCAACCTGCAATCTTCAAATCTCTATCCACAAACATCAATCCTCATCACTCAACCCTCAACACTCAGTCCCCAATCCTCAATATTCGAGCCTCAATCCTCAATCCACAATCCTCAACCTTCAATCCTCAATACTCAATCTTCAATCCTCAATCCCCAACCCTCAATCCTCAATTCGCAATCCTCAATAGTCGATCTTCAATCCTCAATACTCAATATTCAATCCTCAATCCTCAATCCTCAATCCTCAATCATCATTCTTCAATCCTCAATACCCTATCCTCAATCTTCAATCCTCAATCCTCAATCCTCAATACCCAATCCTCAATCTTCAATCCTCAATCCTCAATCCTCAATTCTCAATCCTCAGTCCTCAATCCTCAGACCTCAAACATAAATATTCAATCCTCAGTCCTCGTCCTCAATCCACAACCCGCAATCCTCAATCCTCAATCCTCAATCCTCAATCTTCAATCCTCAGTCCTCAATCCTCAATCCTCAATCCTCAATCCTCAATCCTCGATCCTCAATCTTCATTCCCCAATCCTCAATCCTCAATTCGCAATCCTCAATCCTCAATCCTCAGGCCTCAAGTATCGATACTCAACCCTCTGTCCTCGTCCTCAATCCACGACCTTCAATCCTCAATCCTCAATCTTCATTCATCAATATTCAACCTTCAATCCTCAATCCTCAATCCTCAATCCTCAATCCTCAATCCTCAATGTTCAATCCTCAATACCCGATTCTCAGTCTTCAATCCTCAATCCTCAATCCTCAGTCCTCAATCCTCAATCCTCAATCCTCAGTCCTCAAACCTCAATCCTGAATCGTCAATCCTGAATCCTCAACCTTCAGCCCTCAGTCCTCAACAATCAGTGGTCCATCCTCAATCCTCAATAGAATATCATGATTTCACAGTTTTCAATACTCAATACTCAACCTGCAATCTTCAAATCTCTATCCACTAACATCAATTCTCATCACTCAACCCTCAACACTCAGTCCCCAATCCTCAATCTTCAATCCTCAATCCTCAATCCTCAATCCTCAATCCTCAATCTTCAATCCTCAATACTCAATCTTCAATCCTAAATCCTCAATCCTCAATCCTCAATCCTCAATCCTCAATCCTGAATTCGCAATCCTCAATAGTCAATCTTCAATCCTCAATACTCAATATTCAATCCTCAATCCTCAATCCTCAATCCTCAATCCTCTTTCTTCGATCCTCAATACCCAATCCTCAATCTTCAATCCTCAATCCTCAATCCTCAATTCTCAATCCTCAATCCTCCGTCCCTAGTCCTCAAACCTCAATCCTCAACCCTCAGCCCTCATCCTCAATCCTCAATCCTCAATCCTCAATCCTCAACCTTCAACCCTCAATACTCAACCTTCAATCCTCAATCCTCAGTCCTCAAACCTCAATTATGAATCCTCAATCCTGAATCCTCAATCTTCAGCCCTCAGTCCTCAACATTCAGTTGTCAATCCTCAATCCTCAATACACAATCTTCAATCCTCAATCCTCAATCCTCAATCCTCAATCCTCATTCTTCAATCCTCAATACCCAATCCTCAATCCTCAATCCTCAATCCTCAATCCTCAACCCTCAATCCTCAATCGTCAATCTTCAATCCTCAATCCTCTGCTCTCAATCCTCAATCCTCAATCCTCAATCTTCAATCCTCAATACTCAATCTTCAATCCTCTATCCTCAATCCTCAATCCTCAATCCTCAATCCTCAGTCTTAATCTTCAATCCTCGGTACACAATCTTCAATCCTCAATCCTCAATCCTCAATCCTCAATCCTCAATCCTCAATCTTCATTCCTCGATACTCAATCTTCAATCCTCAATACTCAATCTTCAATCCTCAATCCTCAATCCTCAATCCTCAATCCTCATTCTTCAATCCTCAATACCCAATCCTCAGTCTTCAACCCTCAATCCTCAATCCTCCATTCTCAATCCTCAATCCTCAGTCCTCAGTCCTCAAACCTCAATCCTCAACCCTCAGCCGTCATCCTCAATCCTCAATCCTGAATCCTCAATTCTCAATCTTCAATCCTCAATACTCAATCTTCAATCATCAATGCTCAGTCCTCAAACCTCAATCCTGAATCCTCAATCCTGAATCCTCAATCTTCAGCCCTCAGTCCTCAACAATCAGTGGTCTATCCTCAATCCTCGATAGAATATCATGATTTCACAGTTTTCAATACTCAATACTCAACCTGCAATCTTCAAATCTCTATCCACAAATATCAATCCTCATCACTCAACCCTCAACACTCAGTCCCCAATCCTCAATATTCAAGCCTCAATCCTCAATCCTCAATCCACAATCCTCAACCTTCAATCCTCAATACTCAATCTTCAATCCTCAATCCCCAAACCTCAATCCTCAATTCGCAATCCTCAATAGTGGATCTTCAATCCTCAATACTCAATATTCAATCCTCAATCCTCAATCCTCAATCCTCAATCATCATTCTTCAATCCTCAATACCCTATCCTCAATCTTCAATCCTCAATCCTCAATCCTCAATACCCAATCCTCAATCTTCAATCCTCAATCCTCAATCCTCAATTCTCAATTCTCAATCCTCAATCCTCAGACCTCAACCATAAATATTAAACCCTCAGTCCTCGTCCTCAATCCACAACCCTCAATCCTCAATCCTCAATCCTCAATCCTCATTCTTCAATCCTAAATCCTCAATCCTCAATCCTCAATCCTCAATCTTCAATCCTCAATACTCCATCTTCAATCCTCAATCCTCAATCCTCAATCCTCAATCCTCAATCCTCAATCCTCAATCTTCGTTCCTCAATACTCAATCTTCAATCCTCAATCCTCAATCCTCAATCCTCAATCCTCAATATTCAATCCTCAATACTCAATATTCAATCCTCAATCCTCAATACTCAATCCCCAATCTTCATTCTTCAATCCTCATTCTTCATTCCTCAATACCCAATCCTCAATCTTCAATCCTCAATCCTCAATCCTCAGATCGCAATCCTCAATCCTCAATACCCAATCCTCATTCTTCAATCCTCAATACCCAATCCTCAATCTTCAGCCCTCAATCCTCAATCCTCAATACCCAATCCTCAATCTTCAATCCCCAATCCTCAATCCTCAGTTCGCAATCCTCACTCCTCAATCCTCGGACCTCAGGCATTAACACTCAACCCCCAGTCCTCGTTCTCAATCCACAACCCTCAATCCACAATCCTCAATCTTCAATCATCAATATTCAACTTTCAATCCTCAATCCTCAATGCTCACTCCTCAATCCTCAATGTTCCATCTTCAACAGCCAATCCTCAATCTTCAATCCTCAATCCTCAATCCTCAATTCTCAATCCTCAATCCTCAACCCTCAGTCCTCTCTCCTCAAACCTCAATCCTGAATCCTCAATCCTGAATCCTCAACCTTCAGCACTCAGTCCTCAACAATCAGTTGTCAATCCTCAATCCTCAATAGAATATCATCAATTCACAGTTTTCAATACTCAATACTCAATCTGCAATCTTCAAACCTCTATCCACAAACATCAATTCTCATCATTCAACCCTCAACACTCAGTCCCCAATCCTCAATATTGAATCCTCAATCCTCAATCCTCAATCCACAATCCTCAACCTTCAATCCCCATTACTCAATCTTCAATCCTCAATCCTCAATACTCAATCCTCAATTCTCAATCTTCGATCGTCAATCTTCAATTCACAATACTCAATCTTCAATCCTCAATCCTCAATCCTCAATCCTCAATCCTCATTCTTCAATCCTCAATACCCAATCCTCAATCTTCAGCCCTCAATCCTCAATCCTCAATTCTCAATCCTCAATCCTCAGTCCTCAGTCCTCAAACCTCAATCCTCAACCCTCAGCCCTCATCCTCAATCCTCAATCCTCAATCCTCAATTCTCAATCTTCAATCCTCAATACTCAATCTTCAATCCTCAATGCTCAGTCCTCCAATTTCAATTCTGAATCCTCAATCCGGAACCCTCAATCTTCAGCCCTCAGTCCTCAACAACCAGTTGTCAATCCTCAATCCTCAATAGAATATCATGAATTCAAAGTTTTCAATACTCAATACTCAACCTGCAATCTTCAAATCTCTATCCACAAACATCAATTCTCATCACTCAACCCTCAACACTCAGCCCCAATCCTCAATATTCAAGCCTCAATCCTCAATCCTCAATCCACAATCCTCAACCTTCAATCCTCAATACTCAATCTTCAATCCTCAATCCTCAATCCTCAATCCTCAATTCGCAATCCTCAGTAGTCAATCTTCAATCCTCAATAATCAATATTCAATCCTCAATCCTCAATCCTCAATCCTCAATCCTCAACCTTCAATCCTCAATACTCAATCTTCAATCCTCAATCCTCAATCCTCAATCCTCAATTCGCAATCCTCAGTAGTCAATCTTCAATCCTCAATAATCAATATTCAATCCTCAATCCTCAATCCTCAATCCTCAATCCTCAATCCTCATTCTTCGATCCTCAATACCCAATCCTCAATCTTCAATCCTCAATCCTCAATTCTCAATTCTCAATCCTCAATCCTCAGACCTCAGACATCTAAATTCAACACTCAGTCCTCGTCCTCAATCACAACCCTCAATCCTCAACCCTCAATCTTTAATCATCAATATTCGATCTTCAACCCTCAACACTCGATCCTCAATCCTCAATCCTCAATCCTCAATCTTCACTCCTCAAACCTCAATCATCAATCGTCAATGTTCAAACCTCAATACCCAACCCTCAGTCTTCAATCCTCAATCCTCAGTCCCCAATCCTCAATATTCAAGCCTCAATACTCAATCCTCAATCCACAATCCTCAACCTTCAATCCTCAATACTCAATCTTTAATCCTCAATCCCCAACCCTCAATCCTCAATCCGCAATCCTCAATAGTCGATCTTCAATCCTCAATACTCAATATTCAATCCTCAATCCTCAATCCTCAATCCTCAATCATCATCCTTCAATCCTCGATACCCTATCCTCAATCTTCAATCCTCAATCCTCAATCCTCAATACCCAATCCTCAATCTTCAATCCTCAATCCTCAATCCTCAATTCTCAATCCTCAATCCTCAATCCTCAGACCTCAAACATAAACATTCAACCCTCAGTCCTCGTCCTCAATCCACAATCCTCAATCCTCAACACTCTATCCTCAATCCTCAATCTTCAATCCTCAATCCTCAATCCTCAATCCTCAATCCTCAATCCTCAATCCTCAATCTTCAATCCTCAATACTCAATCTTCAATCCTCAATCCTCAATCCTCAATCCTCAACGCTCAATCCTCAATATTCAATCCTCAATACTCAATATTCAACCCTCAATCCTCAATACACAATCCCCAATCCTCATTCTTCAATACTCATTCTTCAATCCTCAATACCCAATCCTCAATCTTCAATCCTCAATCCTCAATAATCAGTTCGCAATCCTCAATCCTCAATCCTCGGACCTCAGGCATCAACACTCAACCCTCAGTCCTCGCTCTCAATCCACAACCCTCAATCCTCAATCCTCAATCTCCATTCATCGATATTCAACCTTCAATCCTCAATCCTCAATCCTCAATCCTCAATCCTCAATGTTCAATCCTCAACAGCCAATCCTCAATCTTCAATCCTCAATCCTCAATCCTCAATTCACAATCCTCAATCCTTAATCCTCAGTCCTCTCTCCTCAAACCTCAATCCTGAATCCTCGATCCTGAATCCTCAAGCTTCAGCACTCAGTCCTCAACAATCAGTTGTCAATCCTCAATCCTCAATAGAATATCATCAATTCACAGTTTTCAATACTCAATACTCAATCTGCAATCATCAAATCTCTATCCACAAACATCAATTCTCATCATTCAACCCTCAACACTCAGTCCCCAATCCTCAATATTCAATCCTCAATCCTCAGTCCTCTATCCACAATCCTCAACATTCAATCCTCAATACTCAATCTTCAATCCTGAATCCTCAATACTCAATCCTCAATTCTCAATCCTCGATCGTCAATCTTCAATCCTCAATACTCAATCTTCAATCCTCAATCCTCAATCCTCAATCATCAATCCTCATTCTTCAATCCTCAATACCCAATCTTCAATCTTCAACCCCCAATCCTCAATCCTCAATTCTCAATCCTCAATCCTCAGTCCTCAGTCCTCAAACCTCAATCCTCAACCCTCAGCCCTCATCCTCAATCCTCAATCCTAAATCCTCAATCCTCAATCCTCAATCCGCAATACTCGATCGTCAATCTTCAATCCTCAATACTCAATCTTCAATCCTCAATCCTCTGTCCTCAATCCTCAATCCTCATTCTTCAATCCTCAATACCCAATCCTCAATCTTAAATCCTCAATCCTCAATTCGCAACCCTCAATCCTCAATCCTCTGGCCTCAAGTATCAATAATCAACCCTCAGCCCTCGTCCTAAATCCACGACATTCAATCCTCAATACTCAATCTTCATTCATCAATATTCAATCCTCAATCCTCAATCCTCAATTCTCAATGTTCAATCCTCAACAGCCAATCCTCAATCTTCAATCCTCAATCCTCAATCCTCAATTCTCAATCCTCAGTCCTCAATCCTCAAGCCTCAATCCTCAATACTCAGTCCTCAAACCTCAATCCTGAATCCTCAATCCTGAATCCTCAATCTTCAGCCCTCAGTCCTCAACAATCAGTGGTCCATCCTCAATCCTCAATAGAATTTCATGATTTCACAGTTTTCAATACTCAATACTCAATCTGCAATCTTCAAATCTCTATCCACAAACATCAATTCTCATCATTCAACCCTCAACACTCAGTCCCCAATCCTCACTATTCAATCCTCAATCCTCAATCCTCAATCCACAATCCTCAACCTTCAATCCTCAATACTCAATCTTCAATCCTCAATCCTCAATACTCAATCCTCAATTCTCAATCCTCGATCGTCAATCTTGAATCCTCAATTCTCAATCTTCAATCCCCAATACTCAATCTTCAATCCTCAATGCTCAGTCCTCAAATTTCAATTCTGAATCCTCAATCCGGAACCCTCAATCTTCAGCCCTCAGTCCTCAACAATCGGTTGTCAATCCTCAATCCTCAATAGAATATCTCAATTCACAGTTTTCAATACTCAATACTCAATCTGCAATCTTCAAACCTCTATCCACAAACATCAATTCTCATCACTCAACCCTCAACACTCAATCCTCAATCTTCAATCTTCAGTACTCAATCTTCAATCCTCAATCCTGAATCCTCAATCCTCAATCCTCAATCTTCAATCCTCAATACTCAATCTTCAATCCTCAATCCTCAATCCTCTATCCTCAATCCTCAATCCTCAATCCTCAATCGTCAATCTTCAATCCTCAATACTCAATCTCCAATCCTCAATCCTCTGTCCTCAATCCTCAATGCTGAATCTTCAATTCTCAATACCCAATCCTCAATCTTAAATCCTCAATCCTCAATTCGCAATCCTCAATCCTCAATCCTCAGGCCTCAAGTATCAATACTCAACCCTCAGTCCTCGTCCTCAATCCACGACCTTCAATCCTCAATCCTCAATCGTCATTCATCAATATTCAACCTTCAATTCTCAATCCTCAATCCTCAATCCTCAATCCTCAATCCTCAATCCTCAATCCTCAGTCCTCAAACCTCAATCCTGAATCCTCAATCCTGAATCCTCAATCTTCAGCCCTCAGTCCTCAACAATCTGTGGTCAATCCTCAATCCTCAATAGAATATCATGAATTCACAGTTTTCAATACTCAATACTCAACCAGCAATCTTCAAATTTCTATCCACAAACATCAATTCTCATCACTCAACCCTCAACACTCAGCCCCAATCCTCAATATTCATGCCTCAATCCTCAATTCTCAATCCACAATCCTCAACCTTCAATCCTCAATTCTCAATCTTCAATCCCCAATCCTCAATCCTCAATCCTCAATTCGCAATCCTCAATAGTCAATCTTCAATCCTCAATATTCAATATTCAATCCTCAATCCTCAATCCTCAATCCTCAATCCTCATTCTTCGATCCTCAATACCCAATCCTTAATCTTCAATCCTCAATCCTCAATCCTCAATTCTCAATCCTCAATCCTCTGTCCTTAGTCCTCAAATCTCAATCCTCAACCCTCAGCCCTCATCCTCAATCCTCAATCCTGAATCCTCAATCCTCAATCCTCAATCCTCAACCCTCAGTCCTCTCTCCTCAAACTTCAATCCTGAATCCTCAAGCCTGAATCCAGAAGCTTCAGCCCTCAGTCCTCAACAATCAGTGGTCATTCCTCAAGCCTCAATAGAATATCATGAATTCACAGTTTTCAATACTCAATACTCAACCTGCAATCTTCAAATCTCTATCCACAAACATCAATCCTCATCACTCAACCCTCAACACTCAGTCCCCAATCCTCAATATTCAAGCCTCAATCCTCAATCCACAATCCTCATCCTTCAATCCTCAATACTCAATCTTCAATCCTCAATCCCCAACCCTGAATCCTGAATCCGCAATCCTCAATAGTCGATCTTCAACCCTCAATCCTCAATCCTCAATCCTCAATCCTCATTCTTCAATCCTCAATACCCAATCCTCAATCTTCAGCCCTCAATCCTCAATCCTCAATACCCAATCCTCAATCTTCAATCCCCAATCCTCAATCCTCAGTTCGCAATCCTCAATCCTCAATCCTCAGACCTCAGGCATTAACACTCAACCCCCAGTCCTCGTTCTCAATCCACAACCCTCAATCCTCAATCCTCAATCTTGAATCATCAATATTCAACTTTCAATCCTCAATCCTCAATGCTCACTCCTCAATCCTCAATGTTCCATCTTCAACAGCCAATCCTCAATCTTCAATCCTCAATCCTCAATCCTCAATTCTCAATCCTCAATCCTCAACCCTCAGTCCTCTCTCCTCAAACCTCAATCCTGAATCCTCAATCCTGAATCCTCAACCTTCAGCACTCAGTCCTCAACAATCAGTTGTCAATCCTCAATCCTCAATAGAATATCATCAATTCACAGTTTTCAATACTCAATACTCAATCTGCAATCTTCAAACCTCTATCCACAAACATCAATTCTCATCATTCAACCCTCAACACTCAGTCCCCAATCCTCAATATTGAATCCTCAATCCTCAATCCTCAATCCACAATCCTCAACCTTCAATCCCCATTACTCAATCTTCAATCCTCAATCCTCAATACTCAATCCTCAATTCTCAATCCTCGATCGTCAATCTTCAATTCACAATACTCAATCTTCAATCCTCAATCCTCAATCCTCAATCCTCAATTCTCATTCTTCAATCCTCAATACCCAATCCTCAATCTTCAGCCCTCAATCCTCAATCCTCAATTCTCAATCCTCAATCCTCAGTCCTCAGTCCTCAAACCTCAATCCTCAACCCTCAGCCCTCATCCTCAATCCTCAATCCTCAATCCTCAATTCTCAATCTTCAATCCTCAATAATCAATCTTCAATCCTCAATGCTCAGTCCTCCAATTTCAATTCTGAATCCTCAATCCGGAACCCTCAATCTTCAGCCCTCAGTCCTCAACAACCGGTTGTCAATCCTCAATCCTCAATAGAATATACTCAATTCACAGTTTTCAATACTCAATACTCAATCTGCAATCTTCAAATCTCTATCCACAAACATCAATTCTCATCACTCAACCCTCAACACTCAGTACTCAATGTTCAACCCTCAATCCCCAATTCTCAATCTTCAATCCTCAATGCTGAACCTTCAATCCTCAATCCTCAATCCTCAGTCCTCAATCCTCAATCCTCACTCTTAATCTTCAATCCTCAGTACTCAACCTTCAATCCTCAATCCTCAACCCTCAATCCCCAATCCTCAATCTTCAATCCTCAATACACAATCTTCAATCCTGAATCCTCAATCCACAATCCTCAATCCTCAGTCCTCACTCTTAATCTTCAATCCTCAGTACTCAATCCTCAATCCTCAATCCTCAATCCTCAATCTTCAATTCTCAATACTCAATCTTCAACCCTTAATCCTCAATCCTCAATCCTCAATCCTCAGTCCTCAAACCTCAATCCTGAATCCTCAATCTTCAGCCCTCAGTCCTCAACAATCAGTGGTCAATCCTCAATCCTCAATAGAATATCATGAATTCAAAGTTTTCAATACTCAATACTCAACCTGCAATCTTCAAATCTCTATCCACAAACATCAATTCTCATCACTCAACCCTCAACACTCAGCCCCAATCCTCAATATTCAAGCCTCAATCCTCAATCCTCAATCCACAATCCTCAACCTTCAATCCTCAATACTCAATCTTCAATCCGCAATCCTCAATCCTCAATCCTCAATTCGCAATCCTCAGTAGTCAATCTTCAATCCTCAATAATCAATATTCAATCCTCAATCCTCAATCCTCAATCCTCAATCCTCAATCCTCATTCTTCGATCCTCAATACCCAATCCTCAATCTTCAATCCTCAATCCTCAATTCTCAATTCTCAATCCTCAATCCTCAGACCTCAGACATCTAAATTCAACACTCAGTCCTCGTCCTCAATCCACAACCCTCAATCCTCAACCCTCAATCTTTAATCATCAATATTCGATCTTCAACCCTCAACACTCGATCCTCAATCCTCAATCCTCAATCCTCAATCTTCACTCCTCAAACCTCAATCATCAATCGTCAATGTTCAAACCTCAATACCCAACCCTCAGTCTTCAATCCTCAATCCTCAGTCCCCAATCCACAATATTCAAGCCTCAATCCTCAATCGTCAATCCACAATCCTCAACCTTCAATCCTCAATACTCAATCTTCAATCCTCAATCCCCAACCCTCAATCCTCAATCCGCAATCCTCAATAGTCGATCTTCAATCCTCAATACTCAATATTCAATCCTCAATCGTCAATCCTCAATTCTCAATCATCATCCTTCAATCCTCGATACCCTATCCTCAATCTTCAATCCTCAATCCTCAATCCTCAATACCCAATCCTCAATCTTCAATCCTCAATCCTCAATCCTCAATTCTCAATCCTCAATCCTCAATCCTCAGACCTCAAATATAAATATTCAACCCTCAGTCCTCGTCCTCAATCCACAATCCTCAATCCTCAACCCTCTATCCTCAATCCTCAATCTTCAATCCTCAATCCTCAATCCTCAATCCTCAATCCTCAATCCTCAATCCTCAATCTTCAATCCTCAATACTCAATCTTCAATCCTCAATCCTCAATCCTCAATCCTCAACGCTCAATCCTCAATATTCAATCCTCAATACTCAATATTCAACCCTCAATCCTCAATACACAATCCCCAATCCTCATTCTTCAATCCTCATTCTTCAATCCTCAATACCCAATCCTCAATCTTCAATCCTCAATCCTCAATAATCAGTTCGCAATCCTCAATCCTCAATCCTCGGACCTCAGGCATCAACACTCAACCCTCAGTCCTCGCTCTCAATCCACAACCCTCAATCCTCAATCCTCAATCTCCATTCATCGATATTCAACCTTCAATCCTCAATCCTCAATCCTCAATCCTCAATCCTCAATCCTCAATGTTCAATCCTCAACAGCCAATCCTCAATCTTCAATCCTCAATCCTCAATCCTCAATTCACAATCCTCAATCCTTAATCCTCAGTCCTCTCTCCTCAAACCTCAATCCTGAATCCTCGATCCTGAATCCTCAAGCTTCAGCACTCAGTCCTCAACAATCAGTTGTCAATCCTCAATCCTCAATAGAATATCATCAATTCACAGTTTTCAATACTCAATACTCAATCTGCAATCATCAAATCTCTATCCACAAACATCAATTCTCATCATTCAACCCTCAACACTCAGTCCCCAATCCTCAATATTCAATCCTCAATCCTCAGTCCTCAATCCACAATCCTCAACCTTCAATCCTCAATACTCAATCTTCAATCCTGAATCCTCAATACTCAATCCTCAATTCTCAATCCTCGATCGTCAATCTTCAATCCTCAATACTCAATCTTCAATCCTCAATCCTCAATCCTCAATCCTCAATCCTCATTCTTCAATCCTCAATACCCAATCCTCAATCTTCAACCCCCAATCCTCAATCCTCAATTCTCAATCCTCAATCCTCAGTCCTCAGTCCTCAAACCTCAATCCTCAACCCTCAGCCCTCATCCTCAATCCTCAATCCTCAATCGTCAATTCTCAATCTTCAATCCTCAATACTCAATCTTCAATCCTCAATGCTCAGTCCTCAAATTTCAATTCTGAATCCTCAATCCGGAACACTCTATCTTCAGCCCTCAGTCCTCAACAATCAGTTGTCAATCCTCAATCCTCAATACAATATACTCAATTCACAGTTTTGAATACTCAATACTCAATCTGCAATCTTCAAATCTCTATCCACAAACATCAATTCTCATCACTCAACCCTCAACACTCAGTCCTCAATGTTCAATCCTCAATCCTCAATTCTCAATCTTCAATCCTCAATACTGAACCTTCAATCCTCAATCCTCAATCGTCAGTCCTCAATCCTCAGTCCTCAATCTTAATCTTCAATCCTCAGTACTCAACCTTCAATCCTCAATCCTCAATCCTCACTCCTCAATCCTCAATCCTCAATCCTCAACACTCAATCTTCAATCCTCAATCCCCAATCCTCAATCTTCAATCCTCAATCCTCAATCCTCAATCCTCAAATTTCAATTCTGAATCCTCAATCCGGAACCCTCAATCTTCAGCCCTCAGTCCTCAACAATCAGTTGTCAATCCTCAATCCTCAATAGAATATACTCAATTCACAGTTTTCAATACTCAATACTCAATATGCAATCTTCAAATCTCTATCCACAAACATCAATTCTCATCACTCAACCCTCAACACTCAGTCCTCAATGTTCAATCCTCAATCCTCAATACTCAATCTTCAATCCTCAATACTGAACCTTCAATCCTCAATCCTCCATCCTCAGTCCTCAATCCTCAATCCTCAATCTTAATCTTCAATCCTCAGTACTCAATCTTCAATCCTCAATCCTCAATCCTCAATCCTCAATCCTCAATCTTCAATCCTCAATACACAACCTTCAATCCTCAATCCTCAATCCTCACTCCTCAATCCTCAATCCTCAATCTTAATCTTCAATCCTCAACCCTCAATCCTCAATCCTCAATCTTCAATCCTCAACACTCAATCCTCAATCCTCAATCCTAAATCCTCAATCCTCAATCCTCAATCCGCAATACTCGATCGTCAATCTTCAACCCTCAATACTCAATCTTCAATCCTCAATCCTCTGTCCTCAATCCTCAATCCTCATTCTTCAATCCTCAATACCCAATCCTCAATCTTAAATCCTCAATCCTCAATTCGCAACCCTCAATCCTCAATCCTCTGGCCTCAAGTATCAATAATCAACCCTCAGTCCTCGTCCTAAATCCACGACATTCAATCCTCAATACTCAATCTTCATTCATCAATATTCAATCCTCAATCCTCAATCCTCAATGTTCAATCCTCAACAGCCAATCCTCAATCTTCAATCCTCAATCCTCAATCCTCAATTCTCAATCCTCAATCCTCAATCCTCAATCCTCAATCCTCAATCCTCAGTCCTCAAACCTCAATCCTGAATCCTCAATCCTGAATCCTCAATCTTCAGCCCTCAGTCCTCAACAATCAGTGGTCCATCCTCAATCCTCAATAGAATTTCATGATTTCACAGTTTTCAATACTCAATACTCAATCTGCAATCTTCAAATCTCTATCCACAAACATCAATTCTCATCATTCAACCCTCAACACTCAGTCCCCAATCCTCACTATTCAATCCTCAATCCTCAATCCTCAATCCACAATCCTCAACCTTCAATCCTCAATACTCAATCTTCAATCCTCAATCCTCAATACTCAATCCTCAATTCTCAATCCTCGATCGTCAATCTTGAATCCTCAATTCTCATTCTTCAATCCCCAATACTCAATCTTCAATCCTCAATGCTCAGTCCTCAAATTTCAATTCTGAATCCTCAATCCGGAACCCTCAATCTTCAGCCCTCAGTCCTCAACAATCGGTTGTCAATCCTCAATCCTCAATAGAATATCTCAATTCACAGTTTTCAATACTCAATACTCAATCTGCAATCTTCAAACCTCTATCCACAAACATCAAGTCTCATCACTCAACCCTCAACACTCAGTCCTCAATGTTCAACCCTCAATCCTCAATTCTCAATCTTCTATCCTCAATACTGAACCTTCAATCCTCAATCCTCAATCCTCAGTCCTCAATCCTCAATCCTCACTCTTAATCTTCAATCCTCAGTACTCAATCTTCAATCCTCAATCCTCATTCTGCGATCCTCAATACCCAATCCTCAATCTTCAATCCTCAATCCTCAATCCTCAATTAACAATCCTCAATCCTCTGTCCTTAGTCCTCAAACCTCAATCCTCAACCCTCAGCCCTCATCCTCAATCCTCAATCCTCAATCCTCAATCCTCAATCTTCAATCCTCAATACTCAATCTTCAATCCTCAATCCTCAGTCCTCAAACCTCAATTCTGAATCCTCAATCCTGAATCCTCAATCTTCAGCCCTCAGTCCTCAACATTCAGTTGTCAATCCTCCATCCTCAATAGAATATCCTCAATTCACAGTTTTCACTACCCAATACTCAATCTGCAATCTTCAATTCACTATCCAGAAACATAAATTCTCATCACTCAACCCTCAACACTCAGTACTCAATGTTCAATCCTCATCCTCAATTCTGAATCTTCAATCCTCAATACTGAATCTTCAGTTCGCAATCCTCAATCCCCAATCCTCAATCCTCAATCCTCAATCCTCAATCTTCAACCCTCAATACTCAATCTTCAATTATCAATCCGCAATCCTCAATCCTCATTCGTCAATCCTCAATACCCAATCCTCAAACTTCAATCCTCAATCCTCAATTCTCAATTCTCAATCCTCAATCCTCAGACCTCAGACATCAATATTCAACACTCAGTCCTCGTCCTCAATCCACAACACTCAATCCTCAACCCTCAATCTTTAATAATCAATATTCAATCTTCAATCCTCCATCCTCGATCCTCAATCCTCAATCCTCAATCCTCAACCTTCACTCCTCAAACCTCAATCCTCAATCCTCAATGTTCAAACCTCAATACCCAATCCTCAGTCTTCAATCCTCAATCCTCAATCCTCAATCCTCAATCCTCAATCCTCAATCATCAGTCCTCAAACCTCAATCCTGAATCCTCAATCCTGAATCCTCAATCTTCAGGCCTCAGTCCTCAACAATCAGTGGTCCATCCTCAATCCTCAATAGAATATCATGATCTCACAGCTTTCAATACTCAATACTCAACCTGCAATCTTCAAATCTCTATCCACAAACATCAATCCTCATCACTCAACCCTCAACTCTCAGTCCCCAATCCTCAATATTCAAGCCTCAATCCTCAATCCTCAATCCACAATCCTCAACCTTCAATCCTCAATACTCAATCTTCAATCCTCAATCCCCAACCCTCAATCCTCAATTCGCAATCGTCAATAGTCGATCTTCAATCCTCAATACTCAATATTCAATCCTCAATCCTCAGTCCTCAATCCTCAATCCTCATTCTTCGATCCTCAATACCCAATCCTCAATCTTCAATCCTCAATCCTCAATCCTCAATTCTCAATCCTCAATCCTCTGTCCTTAGTCCTCAAACCTCAATCCTCAACACTCAGCCCTCATCCTCAATCCTCAATCCTCAATCCTCAATCCTCAATCTTCAATCCTCAATACTCAATCTTCAATCCTCAGTCCTCACACCTCAAACCTCAGTTCTGAATCCTCAATCCTGAATCCTCAATCTTCAGCCCTCAGTCCTCAACATTCAGTTGTCAATCCTCAATCCTCAATAGAATATCCTCAATTCACAGTTTTCAATACTCAATACTCAATCTTTAATCTTCAAATCTCTACCTAGAAACATAAATTCTCATCACTCAACCCTCAACACTCAGTACTCAATGTTCAATCCTCATCCTCAATTCTGAGTCTTCAATCCTCAATACTGAATCTCCAATTCGCAATCCTCAATCCCCAATCCTCAATCCTCAATCCTCAATCCTCAATCTTCAATCCTCAATACTCAATCTTCAATCCTCAATCCGCAATCCTCAATCCTCAATCCTCAATCCTCAGACCTCAAACCTCAATCCTGAATCCTCAATCCTGAATCCTCAATCTTCAGCCCTGAGTCCTCAACAATCAGTTGCCTATCCTGAATCCTCAATACAATATCCTCAACTCACAGTTTTCAATACTCTATACTCAATCTGCAATCTTCAGATCTCTATCCACAAACATCAATTCTCATCACTCAACCCTCAATACTCAGTCCCCAATCCTCAATCATCAACCCTAAATCCTCAACCCTCAATCCTCAATCTTAATCTTCAATCCTCAATACTCAATCTTCAATCCTCAATCCTCAATCCTCAATCCTGAGAGCTCAATCATAAATATTCAACCCTCAGTCCTCGTCCACAATCCACAACCCTCAATCCTCAATCCTCAATCCTCAATCCTCAATCTTCAATCCTCAATCCTCAATCCTCAATCCTCAATCCTCAATTCTCAATCTTCAATCCTCGATACTCAATCTTCAATCCTCAATGCTCAGTCCTCAAATTTCAATTCTGAATCCTCAATCCGGAACCCTCAATCTTCAGCCCTCAGTCCTCAACAGTCAGTTGTCAATCCTCAATCCTCAATAGAATATACTCAATTCACAGTTTTCAATACTCAATACTCAATCTGCAATCTTCAAATCTCTATCCACAAACATCAATTCTCATCACTCAACCCTCAACACTCAGTCCTCAATGCTCAATCCTCAATCCTCAATTCTCAATCTTCAATCCTCAATACTGAACCTTCAATCCTCAATCCTCAATCCTCAGTCCTCAATCCTCAATCCTCAATCTTATTCTTCAATCCTCAGTACTCAATCTTCAATCCTCAATCCTCAATCCTCAATCCTCAATCCTCAATCTTCAATCCTCAATACTCAATCTTCAATCCTCAATCCTCAATCCTCTATCCTCAATCCTCAATCCTCAATCCTCAATCGTCAATCTTCAGTCCTCAATTCTCAATCTCCAATCCTCAATCCTCTGTCCTCAATCCTCAATGCTCAATCTTCAATCTTCAATAGCCAATCCTCAATCTTAAATCCTCAATCCTCAATTCGCAATCCTCAATCCTCAATCCTCAGGCCTCAAGTATCAATACTCAACCCTCAGTCCTCGTCCTCAGTCCACGACCTTCAATCCTCAATCCTCAATCGTCATTCATCAATATTCAACCTTCAATCCTCAATCCTCAGTCCTCAATCCTCAATCCTCAATCCTCAATGTTCAATCATCAATACCCGATCCTCAGTCTTCAATCCTCAATCCTCAATCCTCAATCCTCAATCCTCAATCCTCAATCCTCAGTCCTCAAACCTCAATCCTGAATCCTCAACCCTGAATCCTCAATCTTCAGCCCTCAGTCCTCAACAGTCAGTGGTCCATCCTCAATCCTCAATAGAATACCATGATTTCACAGTTTTCAATACTCAATACTCAACCTGCAATCTTCAAATCTCTATCCGCAAACATCAATTCTCATCACTTAACCCTCAACACTCAGTCCCCAATCCACAATATTCAATCCTCAATCCTCAATCCTCAATCCACAATCCTCAACCTTCAATCCTCAATACTCAATCTTCAATCCTCAATCCCCAACCCTCAATCCTCAATTCGCAATCCTCAATAGTCGATCTTCAATCCTCAAAACTCAATATTCAATCCTCAATCCTCAATCCTCAATTCTCAATCATCATTCTTCAATCCTCAATACCCTATCCTCAATCTTCAATCCTCAATCCTCAATCCTCAATACCCAATCCTCAATATTCAATCCTCAATCCTCAATCCTCAATTCTCAATCCTCAATCCTCAATCCTCAGACCTCAAACATAAATGTTCAACCCTCAGTCCTCGTCCTCAATCCGCAGCCCTCAATCATCAATCCTCAATCCTCAATCCTCAATCTTCAATCCTCAACCCTCAATCCTCAATCCTCAATCCTCAATCCTCAATCTTCAATCCTCAATGCTCAATCTTCAATCCTCAATCCTCAATCCTCAATCCTCAATCCTCAATATTCAATCCTCAATACTCAATGTTCAATCCTCAATCCTCAATACTCAATCCCCAATCCTCATTCTTCAATCCTCATTCTTCAATCCTCAACACCCAATCCTCAATCTTCAATCCTCAATCCTCAATCCTCAGTTCGCAATCCTCAATCCTCAATTCTCAGACCTCAGGCATCAACACTCAACCCTCAGTCCTCGTTCTCAATCCACAACCCTCAATCGTCAATCCTCAATTCTCATTCCTCAATCCTCAATCCTCAGTCCTCTCTCCTCAAACCTCAATTCTGAATCCTCAATCCTGAATCCTCAAGCTTCAGCCCTCAGTCCTCAACAATCAGTTGTCAATCCTCAATCCTCAATAGAATATCATCAATTCACAGTTTTCAATACTCAATACTCAATCTGCAATCTTCAAATCTCTATCCACAAACATCAATTCTCATCATTCAACCCTCAACACTCAGTCCCCAATCCTCAATTTTCAATCCTCAATCCTCAATCCTCAATCCACAATCCTCAACCTTCAATCCTCAGTACTCAATCTTCAATCCTCAATCCTCAATACTCAATCCTCAATTCTCAATCCTCGATCGTCAATCTTCAATCCTCAATTCTCAATCTTCAATCCCCAATCCTCAATCCTCAATCCTCATTCTTCAATCCTCAATACCCAATCCTCAGAATTCAACCCTCAATCCTCAATCCTCAATTCTCAATCCTCAATCCTCAGTCCTCGGTCCTCAAACCTCAATCCTCAACCCTCAGCCCTCATCCTCAATCCTCAATCCTCAATCCTCAATCCTCAATCTTCAATCCTCAATACTCAATCTTCAATCCTCAATGCTCAGTCCTCAAATTTCAATTCTGAATCCTCAATCCGCAACCCTCAATCTTCAGCCCTCAGTCCTCAACAATCAGTTGTCAATCCTCAATCCTCAATAGAATATACTCAATTCACAGTTTTCAATACTCAATACTCAATCTGAATCTTCAAATCTCTATCCACAAACATCAATTCTCATCACTCAACCCTCAACACTCAGTCCTCAATGTTCAATCCTCAATCCTCAATTCTCAATTCTCAATCCTCAATCCTCAGACCTCAGACATCAATATTCAACACTCAGTCCTTGTCCTCAATCCACAACCCTCGATCCTCAACCCTCAATTATCAATCCTCAATCCTCTGTCCTTAGTCCTCAAACCTCAATCCTCAACCCTCAGCCCTCATCCTCAATCCTCAATCCTCAATACTCAATCCTCAATCTTCAATCCTCAATACTCAATCTTCAATCCTCAATGCTCAGTCCTCAAATTTCAATTCTGAATCCTCAATCCGGAACCCTCAATCTTCAGCCCTCAGTCCTCAACAATCAGTTGTCAATCCTCAATCCTCAATAGAATATACTCAATTCACAGTTTTCAATACTCAATACTCAATCTGCAATCTTCAAATCTCTATGCACAAACATCAATTCTCATCACTCAACACTCAACACTCAGTCCTCAATGTTCAATCGTCAATACTCAATTCTCAATTTTCAATCCTCAATACTGAACCTTCAATCCTCAATCCTCAATCCTCAGTCCTCAATCCTCAATCCTCAATCTTAATCTTCAATCCTCAGTACTCAATCTTCAATCCTCAATCCTCAATCCTCAATCCTCAATCCTCAACCTTCAATCCCCAATACTCAATCTTCAATCCTCAATCCTCAATCCTCAATCCTCAATCCTCAATCCTCAATCCTCAATCTTCAATCTTCAGTACTCAATCTTCAATCCTCAATCCTGAATCCTCAATCCTCAATCCTCAATCTTCAATCCTCAATACTCAATCTTCAATCCTCAATCCCCAACCCTCAATCCTCAATTCGCAATCCTCAATAGTCGATCTTCAATCCTCAATACTCAATACTCAATATTCAATCCTCAATCCTCAATCCTCAATTCTCAATCATCATTCTTCAATCCTCAATACCCTATCCTCAATCTTCAATCCTCAATCCTCAATCCTCAATACCCAATCCTCAATCTTCAATCCTCAATCCTCAATCCTCAATTCGCAATCCTCAATCCTCAATCTTCAATCTTCAGTACTCAATCGTCAATCTTCAATCCTCAATACTCAATCTCCAATCCTCAATCCTCTGTCCTCAATCCTCAATGCTCAATCTTCAATCCTCAATACCCAATCCTCAATCTTAAATCCTCAATCCTCAATTCGCAATCCTCAATCCTCAATCCTCAGGCCTCAAGTATCAATACTCAACCCTCAGTCCTCGTCCTCAATCCACGACTTTCAATCCTCAATCCTCAATCGTCATTCATCAATATTCAACCTTCAATTCTCAATCCTCAATCCTCAATCCTCAATCCTCAATCCTCAATCCTCAATGTTCAATCATCAATACCCGATCCTCAGTCTTCAATCCTCAATCCTCAATCCTCAATCCTCAACCCTCAATCCTCAATCCTCAGTCCTCAAACCTCAATCCTGAATCCTCAATCCTGAATCCTCAATCTTCAGCCCTCAGCCCTCAACAGTCAGTGGTCCATCCTCAATCCTCAATAGAATACCATGATTTCACAGTTTTCAATACTCAATACTCAACCTGCAATCTTCAAATCTCTATCCACAAACATCAATTCTCATCACTTAACCCTCAACAATCAGTCCCCAATCCACAATATTCAAGGCTCAATCCTCAATCCTCAATCCACAATCCTCAACCTTCAATCCTCAATACTCAATCTTCAATCCTCAATCCCAAACCCTCAATCCTCAATTCGCAATCCTCAATAGTCGATCTTCAATCCTCAATACTCAATATTCAATCCTCAATCCTCAATCCTCAATCCTCAATCATCATTCTTCAATCCTCAATACCCTATCCTCAATCTTCAATCCTCAATCCTCAATACCCAATCCTCAATCTTCAATCCTCAACCCTCAATCCTCAATTCTCAATCCTCAGTCCTCAATCCTCAGACCTCAAACATAAATATTCAACCCTCAGTCCTCGTCCTCAACCCTCAACACTCAATCCTCAACCCTCAATCCTCAATCCTCAATCTTCAATCGTCAATCCTCAATATTCAAACCTCAATACTCAATATTCAATCCTCAATCCTCAATACTCAATCCCCAATCTTCATTCTTCAATCCTCATTCTTCATTCCTCAATACCCAATCCTCAATCTTCAATCCTCAATCCTCAATCCTCAGTTCGCAATCCTCAATCCTCAATCCTCAGACCTCAGGCATCAACACTCAACTCTCAGTCCTCGTTCTCAATCCACAACCCTCAATCCTCAATCCTCAATCTTCATTCATCAATATTCAACCTTCAATCCTCAATCCTCAATCCTCAATCCTCAATGTTCAATCCTCAACAGCCAATCCTCAATCTTCATTCCTCAATCCTCAATCCTCAATTCTCAATCCTCAATCCTCAATCCTAAGTCCTCTCTCCTCAAACCTCAATCCTGAATCCTCAATCCAGAATCCTCAAGCTTCAGCCCTCAGTCCTCAACAATCAGTTGTCAATCCTCAATCCTCAATAGAATATCATCAATTCACAGTTTTCAATACTCAATACTCAATCTGCAATCTTCAAATCTCTATCCACAAACATCCATTCTCATCATTCAACCCTCAACACTCAGTCCCCAATCCTCAACTTTCAATCCTCAATCCTCAATCCTTAATCCACAAACCTCAACCTTCAATCCTCAATACTGAATCTTGAATCCTCAATCCTCAATACTCAATCCTCAATTCTCAATCCTCGATCGTCAATCTTCAATCCTCAATCCTCAATCCTCAATCCTCAATCCTCATTCTTCAATCCTCAATACCCAATCCTCAATCGTCAATCCTCAATCCTCAATCCTCAATCCGCAATCCTCATTCTTCAATCCTCAATACCCAATCCTCAATCATCAATCCTTAATCCTCAATCCTCAATTCTCAACCATCAATCCTCAGTCCACAGTCATCAAACCTCAATCCTCAAACCTCAGCCCTCATTATCAATCCTCAATCCTCAATCCTCAATCCTTAATCTTCAATCCTCAATACTCATTATTCAATCCTCAATCCTCAGTCATCAAATCTCAATTCTGAATCCTCAATCCTGCATCCTCAATCCTAAGCCCTCAGTCCTCAACAATCAGTTGTCAATCCTCAATCCCCAATAGAATATCCTCAATCCACAGTTTTCAATACTCAATACTCAATCTGCAATCTTCAAATCTCTATCCAGAAACATCAATTCTCATCACTCAACCCTGAACGCTCAGTCCTCAATGTTCAATCCTCAATACTCAATTCTCAATCTTCAATCGTCAGTACTGAATCTTCAATCCTCAATCCTCAATCCTCAATCCTCAATCCTCAATCCTCAATCCTCAGTAATCAATCCTCAACCTTCAATACTCAATCGTCAATCCTCAGTCCTCAATCCTCAATCCTCAATCCTCAATCCTCAATTCTCAATCTTCAATCCTCAATACTCAATCTTCAATCCTCAATGCTCAGTCCTCAAATTTCAATTCTGAATCCTCAATCCGGAACCCTCAATCTTCAGCCCTCAGTCCTCAATAATCAGTTGTCAATCCTCAATCCTCAATAGAATATACTCAATTCACAGTTTTCAATACTCAATACTCAATCTGCAATCTTCAAATCTCTATCCACAAACATCAATTCTCATCACTCAACCCTCAACACTCAGTCCTCAATGTTCAATCCTCAATCCTCAATTCTCAATCTTCAATCCTCAATACTGAACCTTCAATCCTCAATCCTCAATCCTCAGTCCTTAATCCTCATTCCTCAATCTTAATCTTCAATCCTCAGTACTCAATCTTCAATCCTCAATCCTCAATCCTCAATCCTCAATCCTCAATCTTCAATCCTCAATACTCAATCTTCAATCCTCAATCGTCAATCCTCAATCCTCAATCCTCAATCCTCAATCTTCAATTCTCAATCCTCGATCGTCAATCTTCAATCCTCAATTCTCAATCTTCAATCCCCAATCCTCAATCCTCAATCCTCATTCTTCAATCCTCAATACCCAATCCTCAGAATTCAACCCTCAATCCTCAATCCTCAATTCTCAATCCTCAATCCTCAGTCCTCGGTCCTCAAACCTCAATCCTCAACCCTCAGCCCTCATCCTCAATCCTCAATCCTCAATCCTCAATTCTCAATCTTCAATCCTCAATACTCAATCTTCAATCCTCAATGCTCAGTCCTCAAATTTCAATTCTGAATCCTCAATCCGCAACCCTCAATCTTCAGCCCACAGTCCTCAACAATCAGTTGCCAATCCTCAATCCTCGATAGAATATACTCAATTCACAGTTTTCAATACTCAATACTCAATCTGCAATCTTCAAATCTCTATCCACAAACATCAATTCTCATCACTCAACCCTCAACACTCAGTCCTCAATGTTCAATCCTCAATCCTCAATTCTCAATCTTCATTCCTCAATACTGAGCCTTCAATCCTCAATCCTCAATCCTCAGTCCTCAATCCTCAATCCTCAATCTTAATCTTCAATCCTCAGTACTCAATCCTCTATCCTCAATCCTCAATCCTCAATCCTCAATCGTCAATCTTCAATCCTCAATACTCAATCTCCAATCCTCAATCCTCTGTCCTCAATCCTCAATGCTCAATCTTCAATCCTCAATACCCAATCCTCAATCTTAAATCCTCAATCCTCAATTCGCAATCCTCAATCCTCAATCCTCAGGCCTCAAGTATCAATACTCAACCCTCAGTCCTCGTCCTCAATCCACGACTTTCAATCCTCAATCCTCAATCGTCATTCATCAATATTCAACCTTCAATTCTCAATCCTCAATCCTCAATCCTCAATCCTCAATCCTCAATCCTCAATGTTCAATCATCAATACCCGATCCTCAGTCTTCAATCCTCAATCCTCAATCCTCAATCCTCAACCCTCAATCCTCAATCCTCAGTCCTCAAACCTCAATCCTGAATCCTCAATCCTGAATCCTCAATCTTCAGCCCTCAGCCCTCAACAGTCAGTGGTCCATCCTCAATCCTCAATAGAATACCATGATTTCACAGTTTTCAATACTCAATACTCAACCTGCGATCTTCAAATCTCTATCCACAAACATCAATTCTCATCACTTAACCCTCAACAATCAGTCCCCAATCCACAATATTCAAGCCTCAATCCTCAATCCTCAATCCACAATCCTCAACCTTCAATCCTCAATACTCAATCTTCAATCCTCAATCCCCAACCCTCAATACTCAATTCGCAATCCTCAATAGTCGATCTTCAATCCTCAATACTCAATATTCAATCCCCAATCCTCAATCCTCAATCCTCAATCATCATTCTTCAATCCTCAATGCCCTATCCTCAATCTTCAATCCTCAATCCTCAATCCTCAATACCCAATCCTCAATCTTCAATCCTCAACCCTCGATCCTCAATTCTCAATCCTCAGTCCTCAATCCTCAGACCTCAAACATAAATATTCAACCCTCAGTCCTCGTCCTCAACCCTCAACACTCAATCCTCAACCCTCAATCCTCAATCCTCAATCTTCAATCGTCAATCCTCAATACTCCATCCTCAATCCTCAATCCTCAATCCTCAATCTTCATTCCTCAATACTCAATCTTCAATCCTCAATCCTCAATCCTCAATCCTCAATCCTCAATATTCAATCCTCAATACTCAATATTCAATCCTCAATCCTCAATACTCAATCCTCAATCTTCATTCTTCAATCCTCATTCTTCATTCCTCAATACCCAATCCTCAATCTTCAATCCTCAATCCTCAATCCTCAGTTCGCAATCCTCAATCCTCAATCCTCAGACCTCAGGCATCAACTCTCAACTCTCAGTCCTCGTTCTCAATCCACAACCCTCAATCCTCAATCATCAATCTTCATTCATCAATATTCAACCTTCAATCCTCAATCCTCAATCCTCAATCCTCAATCCTCAATGTTCAATCCTCAACAGCCAATCCTCAATCTTCAATCCTCAATCCTCAATCCTCAATTCTCAATCCTCAATCCTCAATCCTAAGTCCTCTCTCCTCAAACCTCAATCCTGAATCCTCAATCCAGAATCCTCAAGCTTCAGCCCTCAGTCCTCAACAATCAGTTGTCAATCCTCAATCCTCAATAGAATATCATCAATTCACAGTTTTCAATAGTCAATACTCAATCTGCAATCTTCAAATCTCTATCCACAAACATCCATTCTCATCATTCAACCCTCAACACTCAGTCCCCAATCCTCAACTTTCAATCCTCAATCCTCAATCCTTAATCCACAAACCTCAACCTTCAATCCTCAATACTGAATCTTGAATCCTCAATCCTCAATACTCAATCTTCAATCCTCAATCCTCAATCCTCAATCCTCAGTCCTCAAACCTCAATGCTGAATCCTCAATCCTGAATCCTCAATACCCAATCCTCAATCTTCAATCCTCAATCCTCAACCCTCAATCCTCAATCCTCAATCCTCATTCTTCAATCCTCGATACCCAATCCTCAATCTTCAACCCTTAATCCTCAATCCTCAATTCTCAACCCTCAATCCTCAGTCCACAGTCATCAAACCTCAATCCTCAATCCTCAGCCCTCGTCATCAATCCTCAATCCTCAATCCTCAATCCTTAATCTTCAATCCTCAATACTCAATATTCAATCCTCAATCCTCAGCCCGCAAATCTCAATTCTGAATCCTCAATCCTGCATCCTCAATCCTCAGCCCTCAGTCCTCAACAATCAGTTGTCAATCCTCAATCCCCAATAGAGTATCCTCAATCCACAGTTTTCAATACTCAATACTCAATCTGCAATCTTCAAATCTCTATCCAGAAACATCAATTCTCATCACTCAACCCTGAACGCTCAGTCCTCAATGTTCAATCATCAATCCTCAATTCACAATCTTCAATCGTAAATACTGAATCTTCAATCCTCAATCCTCAATCCTCAATCCTCAATCCTCAATCCTCAATCCTCAATCCTCAGTAATCAATCCTCAACCTTCAATACTCAATCGTCAATCCTCAGTCCTCAATCCTCAATCCTCAATCCTCGTTCCTCAAACATCAATCCTCAACACTCAGTACTCACCCTCAATTCTCAATCCTCAATCCACAATCCTCAATCCTCAATCCTCAATCTTCAGTCCTCAATAATCAATCTCCAATCCCAGATCCTCAATCCCCGATCCTCAATCCTTAATCCTCAATCTTCAATCCTCAGGCATCAAACATCAATACTCAACCCTCAGACCTCGTCCTCAATCCACAACCCTCAATCCTCAATCCTCAATCATCAATCATTAACATTCAATCTTCAATCCTCAATACTCAATCCCTCAATCCTCAACACGCAATCCTCAATGTTCAATCCTCAATACCCAATCCTCAGTCTTCAATCCTCAATCCTCAATCCTCAATCCTCAATCCTCAATCCTCAGACCTCAAACCACAATCCTGAATCCTCAATCCTGAATCCTCAATCTTCAGCCCTGAGTCCTCAACAATCAGTTGCCAATCCTGAATCCTCAATACAATATCCTCAATATACAGTTTTCAATACTCAATACTCAATCTGCAATCTACAGATCTGTAGCCACAAGCATCAATTCTCATCACTCAACCCTCAATACTCAGTCCCCAATCCTCAATCATCAACCCTAAATCCTCAACCCTCAATCCTCAACCTTAATCTTCAATCCTAAATACTCAATCTTCAATCCTCAATCCTCAGTTCTCAATCCTCAATCCTCAATCTTCAATCCTCAATACTCAATCTTCAATCCTCAATCCTCAATCCTCAATCCTCAATCCTCAATCCTCAATCCTCAATCGTCAATCTTCAATCCTCAATACTCCATCTTCAATCCGCAATCCTTAATCCTCAGCCCTCAATCCTCTTTCTTCATTCCTCAATACCCAATACTCAATCTTCAATCCTCAATCCTCAATCCTCAATTCTCAATCCTCAATCCTCAATCCTCTGACGTCAAACATCAATACCCAACCCTCAGTATTCATCCTCAATCCACAACCCTCAATCCTCAATCCTCAATCTTCAATCCTCAATCCTCAATCCTCAATACTCAATCCTCAATCCTCACTCCTCAACCCTCAATCCTGAATCCTCAATCCTCAGTCCTCAAACATCAAACCTGAATCCTCAATCCTGAATCCTCAATCTTCAGACCTCAGTCCTCAACAATCAGTCGTCAATATTCAATCCTCAATAGAATATCATCAATTCACAGTTTTTAATACTCAATACTCAATCTGCAATCTTCAAATCTCTATCGACAAACATCAATTCTCATCATTCAACCCTCAACACTCAGTCCCCAATCCTCAATCTTCATTCCTCAATCCTCAATCCTCAATCCTCGATCCTCAATCTTCAATCCTCAATACTCAATCTTCAATCCTCCATCCTCAATCCTCAATCGTCAATCCTCAATCCTCAATCGTCAGGCTTCAATCCTCAATACTCAATCTTCAATCCTCAATCCTCAATCCTCAATTCTGAATCCTCAATCCTGAGTCCTCAATCTTCAGCCCTCAATCCTCAACAATCAGTTGTCAATCCTCAATCCTCTGTAGAATATCCTCAATTCACAGTTTTCAACATTCAATACTCGATCTGCAATCTTCAAACCTCTATCCACGAACATCAATTATCATCACTCAACCCTCAACACTCAGTCCGCAATGTTCAATCCTCAATCCTCAATACTCAATCTTCAATCCTCAATACTGAATCTTCAATCCTCAATCCTCAATCCTCAATCCTCAATCCTCAATCCTCAATCATCAATCCTCAATTATCAATCCTCAATTTTCAATACTCAATCCTCAACCCTCAATCCTCAATCCTCAATACTCAACCATCAACCCTCAATTCTCAATACTCAATAGAATATCCTGAATTCTCAGAATTCTATACTCATACCTCAATCCTCAACCCTCAGCCCTCATTCTCAATCCTCAATCCACAATCCTCAAACCTCAATCCTCAACCGTCAGTCCTCGTTCTCAATCCTCAACCCTCAATCCTCAATCCTCCCATCTTCAATCATCAATACTCAATCTTCAATCGTCAATCCTCAATCCTCAGTCCTCAAACCTCAATCCTGAATCCTCAATACTGAATCCTCAATCTTCAGCCCTCAGTCCTCAACAATCAGTTGTCAATCCTCAATCCTCAATAGAATATCATCAATTCACAGTTTTCAATACTCAATACTCAATCTGCAATCTTCAAATCTCTATCCACAAACATCAATTCTCATCACTCAACCCTCAACACTCAGTCCTCAATGTTCAATCCTCAATCCTCAATTCTCAATCTTCAATCCTCAATACTGAACCTTCAATCCTCAATCCTCAATCCTCAGTCCTCAATCCTCAATCCTCAATCTTAATCTTCAATCCTCAGTACTCAATCTTCAATCCTCAATCCTCAATCCTCAATCCTCAATCCTCAATCTTCAATCCTCAATACTCAATCTTCAATCCTCAATCTTCAATCCTCAGTCCTCAATCCTCAATCGTCAATCTTCAATCCTCAATACTCAATCTTCAATCCTCAATCCTCAATCCTCTATCCTCAATCCTCAATCCTCAATCCTCAATCGTCAATCTTCAATCCTCAATACTCAATCTTCAATCCTCAATCCTCAATGCTCAATCTACAATCCTCAGTACCCAATCCTCAATCTTAAACCCTCAATCCTCAATTCGCAAACCTCAATCCTCAATCCTCAGGCCTCAAGTATCAATACTCAACCCTCAGTCCTCGTCCTCAATCCACGACCTTCAATCCTCAATCCTCAATCTTCATTCATCAATATTCAACCTTCAATCCTCAATCCTCAATCCTCAATCCTCAATCCTCAATCCTCAATGTTCAATCATCAATACCCGATCCTCAGTCTTCAATCCTCAATCCTCAATCCTCAATCCTCAATCCTCAATCCTCAATCCTCAGTCCTCAAACCTCAATCCTGAATCCTCAATCCTGAATCCTCAATCTTGAGCCCTCAGTCCTCAACAGTCAGTGGTCCATCCTCAATCCTCAATAGAATACCATGATTTCACAGTTATCAATACTCAATACACAACCTGCAATCTTCAAATCTCTATCCACAAACATCAATTCTCATCACTTAACCCTCAACACTCAGTCCCCAATCCATAATATTCAAGCGTCAATCCTCAATCCTCAATCCACAATCCTCAACCTTCAATCCTCAATACTCAATCTTCAATCCTCAATCCCCAACACTCAATCCTCAATTCGCAATCCGCAATAGTCGATCTTCAATCCTCAATACTCAATATTCAATCCTCAATCCTCTGTCCTCAATCCTCAATGCTCAATCTTCAATCCTCAATACCCAATCCTTAATCTTAAATCCTCAATCCTCAATTCGCAATCCTCAATCCTCAATCCTCAGGCCTCAAGTATCAATACTTAACCCTCAGTCCTCGTCCTCAATCCACGACCTTCAATCCTCAGTCCTCAATCGTCATTCATCAATATTCAACATTCAATCCTCAATCCTCAATCCACAATCCTCAATCCTCAATCCTCAATGTTCAATCATCAATACCCGATCCTCAGTCTTCAATCCTCAATCCTCAATCCTCAATCCTCAATCCTCAATCCTCAATCCTGAATCCTCAATCTTCAGCCCTCAGTCCTCAACAGTCAGTGGTCCATCCTCAATCCTCAATAGAATACCATGATTTCACAGTTTTCAATACTCAATACTCAACATGCAATCTTCAAATCTCTATCCACAAACATCAATTCTCATCACTTAACCCTCAACACTCAGTCCCCAATCCACAATATTCAAGCCTCAATCCTCAATCCTCAATCCACAATCCTCAACCTTCAATCCTCAATACTCAATCCTCAATCCTCAGTACTCAATCCCCAATCCTCATTCTTCAATCCTCATTCTTCAATCCTCAATACCCAATCCTCAATCTTCAATCCTCAATCCTCAATCCTCAGTTCGCAGTCCTCAATCCTCAATCCTCAGACCTCAGGCATCAACACTCAACCCTCAGTCCTCGTTCTCAATCCACAACCCTCAATCCTCAATCCTCAATCTTCATTCACCAACATTCAACATTCAATCCTCAATCCTCAATCCTCAATCCTCAATCCTCAATCCTCAATCCTCGATGTTCAATCCTCAACAGCCTATCCTCAATCTTCAATCCTCAATCCTCAATCCTCAATTCTCAATCCTCAATCCTCAATCCTCAGTCCTCTCTCCTCAAACCTCAATCCTGAATCCTCAATCCTGAATCCTCAAGCTTCAGCCCTCAGTCCTCAACAATCAGTTGTCAACCCTCAATCCTCAACAGAATATTATCAATTCACAGTTTTCAATACTCAATACTCAATCTGCAATCTTCAAGCCTCTATCCACAAACATCAATTCTCATCATTCAACCCTCAACACTCAGTCCCCAATCCTCAATTTGCAATCCTCAATCCTCAATCCTCAATCCACAATCCTCAACCTTCAATCCTCAATACTCAATCTTCAATCCTCAATCCTCAATACTCAATCCTCAATTCTCAATCCTCGATCGTCAATCTTCAATCCTCAATCCTCAATCCTCAATCCTCAATCCTCATTCTTCAATCCTCAATACCCAATCCTCAATCTTCAATCCTCAATCCTCAATCCTCAATCCTCAATCCTCAATCCTCAATCCTCAATCCTCAATCCTCATTCTTCAATCCTCAATACCCAATCCTCAATCTTCAACCCTTAATCCTCAATCCTCAATTCTCAACCCTCAATCCTCAGTCCACAGTCATCAAACCTCAATCCTCAAACCTCAGCCCTCGTTATCAATCCTCAACCTTCAATCCTCAATCCTCAATCCTCAATCCTCAATCCTCAATGTTCAATCCTCAACAGCTAATCCTCAATCTTCAATCCTCAATCCTCAATCCTCAATTCTCAATCCTCAATCCTCAATCCTCAGTCCTCTCTCCTCAAACCTCAATCCTGAATCCTCAATCCAGAATCCTCAAGCTTCAGCACTCAGTCCTCAACAATCAGTTGTCAATCCTCAATCCTCAATGGAATATCATCAATTCACAGTTTTCAATACTCAATACTCAATCTGCAATCTTCAAATCTCTATCCACAAACATCAGTTCTCATCATTCAACCCTCAACACTCAGTCCCCAATCTTCAATTTTCAATCCTCAATCCTCAATCCTCAATCCACAATCCTCAACCTTCAATCCTCAATACTCAACCTTCAATCCTCAATCCTCAATACTCAATCCTCAATTCTCAATCCTCGATCGTCAATCTTCAATCCTCAATCCTCAATCCTCAATGCTCAATCCTCATTCTTCAATCCTCAATACCCAATCCTCAATCTTCAATCCTCAATCCTCAATCCGCAATCCTCAATCTTCAATCCTCATTCTTCAATCCTCAATACCCAATCCTCAATCTTCGATCCTTAATCCTCAATCCTCAATTCTCAACCCTCAATCCTCAGTCCACAGTCATCAAACCTCAATCCTCAAACCTCAGCCCTCATTATCAATCCTCAATCCTCAATCCTCAATCCTTAATCTTCAATCCTCAAAACCCAATATTCAATCCTCAATCCTCAGTCCTCAAATCTCAATTCTGAATCCTCAATCCTGCATCCTCAATCCTCAGCCCTCAGTCCTCAACAATCAGTTGTCAATCCTCAATCCCCAATAGAATATCCTCAATCCACAGTTTTCAATACTCAATACTCAATCTGCAATCTTCAAATCTCTATCCAGAAACATCAATTCTCATCACTCAACCCTGAACGCTCAGTCCTCAATGTTCAATCCTCAATCCTCAATTCTCAATCCTCAATCCTCAATTCTCAATCTTCAGTCCTCAATAATCAATCTCCAATCCCAGATCCTCAATCCCCGATCCTCAATCCTCAATCCTCAATCTTCAATCCTCAGACATCAAACATCAATACTCAACCCTCAGACCTCGTCCTCAATCCACAAAACTCAATCCTCAATTCGCAATCATCAATCATTAACATTCAGTCTTCAATCCTCAATACTCAATCCTCAATCCTCAACACGCAATCCTCAATGTCCAATCCTCAATACCCAATCCTCAGTCTTCAATCCTCAATCCTCAATCCTCAATCCTCAATCCTCAATCCTCAGACCTCAAACCTCAATACTCAACCCTCACTCCTCAATCGTCAATCTTCAATCCTCAATACTCCATCTTCAATCCTCAATCCTTAATCCTCAATCCTCAATCCTCATTCTTCAATCCTCAATACCCAATCCTCAATCCTCAACCCTCAATCCTCAATCCTCAATCCTCAATCCTCATTCTTCAATCCTCAATACCCAATCCTCAATTTTCAATCCCCAATCCTCAATCCTCAATCCACAATCCTCAACCTTCAATCCTCAATACTCAATCTTCAATCCTCAATCCTCAATACTCAATCCTCAATTCTCAATACTCGATCGTCAATCTTCAATCCTCAATACTCAATCTTCAATCCTAAATCCTCAATCCTCAATCCTCAATCCTCATTCTTCAATCCTCAATACCCAATCCTCAGTCTTCAACCCTCAATCCTCAATCCTCAATTCTCAATCCTCAATCCTCAGTCCTCGGTCCTCAAACCTCAATCCTCAACCCTCAGCCCTCATCCTCAATCCTCAATCCTCAATCCTCAATTCTCAAACTTCAATCCTCAATACTCAATCTTCAATCCTCAATGCTCAGTCCTCAAATATCAATTCTGAATCCTCAATCCGGAACCCTCAATCTTCAGCCCTCAGTCCTCAACAATCAGTTGTCAATCCTCAATCCTCAATAGAATATACTCAATTCACAGTTTTCAATACTCAATACTCAATCTGCAATCTTCAAATCTCTATCCACAAACATCAATTCTCATCACTCAACCCTCAACACTCAGTCCTCAATGTTCAATCCTCAATCCTCAATTCTCAATCTTCAATCCTCAATACTGAACCTTCAATCCTCAATCCTCAATCCTCAGTCCTCAATCCTCAAACCTCAACCTTAATCTTCAATCCTCAGTACTCAATCTTCAATCCTCAATCCTCAATCCTCAATCCTCAATCCTCAATCTACAATCCCCAATACTCAACCTTCAATCCTCAATCCTCAATCCTCAATCCTCAATCCTCAATCCTCAATCCTCAATCTTCAATCTTCAGTACTCAATCTTCAATCCTCAATCCTGAATCCTCAATCCTGAATCCTCAATCTTCAATCCTCAATACTCAATCTTCAATCCTCAATCCTCAATCCTCTATCCTCAATCCTCAATCCTCAATCCTCAATCGTCAATCTTCAATCCTCAATACTCAATCTTCAATCCTCAATCCTCTGTCCTCAATCCTCAATGCTCAATCTTCAATCCTCAATACCCAATCCACAGTCTTAAATCCTCAATCCTCAATTCGCAATCCTCAATCCTCAATCCTCAGGCCTCAAGTATCAATAATCAACCCTCAGTCCTCGTCCTCAATCCACGACCTTCAATCCTCAATCCTCAATCTTCATTCATCAATATTCAACCTTCAATCCTCAATCCTCAATCCTCAATCCTCAATCCTCAATCCTCAATGTTCAATCATCAATACCCGATCCTCAGTCTTCAATCCTCAATCCTCAATCCTCAATCCTCAATCCTCAATCCTCAATCCTCAATCCTCAGTCCTCAAACCTCAATCCTGAATCCTCAATCCTGAATCCTCAATCTTCAGCCCTCATTCCTCAACAGTCAGTGGTCCATCCTCAATCCTCAATAGAATGCCATGATTTCACAGTTTTCAATACTCAATACTCAACCTGCAATCTTCAAATCTCTATCCACAAACATCAATTCTCATCATTCAACCCTCAACATTCAGTCCCCAATCCTCAATTTTCAATCCTCATTCTTCAATCCTCAGTACCCAATCCTCAGTCTTCAACCCTCAATCCTCAATCCTCAATTCTCAATCGTCAATCCGCAATCCTCAACCTTCAATCCTCAATACTCAATCTTCAATACTCAATCCTCAATACTCAATCCCCAATCCTCATTACTCGATCGTCAATCTTCAATCCTCAATACTCAATCCTCAATCCTCAATACTGAACCTTCAATCCTCAATCCTCAATCCTCAGTCCTCAATCCTCAATCCTCAATCTTAATCTTCAATCCTCAGTACTCAATCTTCAATCCTCAATCCTCAATCCTCAATCCTCAATCCTCAATCTTCAATCCCCAATACTCAATCTTCAATCCTCCATCCTCAATCCTCAATCCTCAATCCTCAATCCTCAATCCTCAGTCTTCAATCTTCATTACTCAATCTTCAATCCTCAATCCTGAATCCTCAATCCTCAATCCTCAATCTTCAATCCTCAATACTCAATCTTCAATCCTCAATCCTCAATCCTCTATCCTCAATCCTCAATCCTCAATCCTCAAACCTCAATCCTGTATCCTCAACCCTGAATCCTCAATCTTCAGCCCTCAGTCCTCAACAGTCAGTGGTCCATCCTCAATCCTCAATAGAATACCATGATTTCACAGTTTTCAATACTCAATACTCAACCTGCAATCTTCAAATCTCTATCCACAAACATCAACTCTCATCACTTAACCCTCAACACTCAGTCCCCAATCCACAATATTCAAGCCTCAACCCTCAATCCTCAATCCACAATCCTCAACCTTCAATCCTCAATACTCAATCTTCAATCCTCAATCCCCAACACTCAATCCTCAATTCGCTATCCTCAATAGTCGATCTTCAATCCTCAATACTCAATATTCAATCCTCAATCCTCAATCCTCAATCCTCAATCCTCAATATTCAATCCTCAATACTCAATATTCAATCCTCAATCCTCAATACTCAATCCTCAATTCTCAATCCTCGATCGTCAATCTTCAATCCTCAATCCTCAATCCTCAATCCTCAATCCTCAATCCTCATTCTTCAATCCTCAATACCCAATCCTCAATCTTCAACCCTCGATCCTCAATCCTCAATTCTCAATCTTTCAATCCTCAGTCCTCAGTCCTCAAACCTCAACCCTCAACCCTCAGCCCTCACCCTCAATACTCAATCCTCAATCCTCAATTCTCAGTCTTCAATCCTCAATACTCAATCTTCAATCCTCAATGCTCAGTGCTCAAATTTCAATTCTGAATCCTCAATCCGGAGCCCTCAATCTTCAGCCCTCAGTCCTCAACATTCGGTTGTCAATCCTCAATCCTCAATAGAATATCCTCAATTCACAGTTTTCAATACTCAATACTCAATCTGCAATCTTCAAATCTCTATCCAGAAACATAAATTCTCATCACTCAACCCTCAACACTCAGTACTCAATGTTCAATCCTCATCCTCAATTCTGAATCTTCAATCCTCAATACTGAATCTTCAATTCGCAATCCTCAATCCCCAATCCTCAATCCTCAATCCTCAATCCTCAATCTTCAATCCTCAATACTCAATCTTCAATCCTCAATCCGCAATCCTCAATCCTCATTCGTCAATCCTCAATACCCAATCCTCAATCTTCAATCCTCAATCCTCAATTCTCAATTCTCAATCCTCAATCCTCAGACCTCAGACATCAATATTCAACACTCAGTCCTCGTCCTCAATCCACAACACTCGATCCTCAACCCTCAATCTTTAATCATCAATATTCAATCTTCAATCCACAATCCTCGATCCTCAATCCTCAATCCTCAATCCTCAATCTTCACTCCTCAATCCTCAATCCTCAATCCTCAATGTTCAAACCTCAATACCCAATCCTCAGTCTTCAATCCTCAATCCTCAATCCTCAATCACAATGCTCAATCCTCAATCCTCAGTCCTCAAACCTCAATCCTGTACCCTCAACCCTGAATCCTCAATCTTCAGCCCTCAGTCCTCAACAGTCAGTGGTCCATCCTCAATCCTCAATAGAATACCATGATTTCACAGTTTTCAATACTCAATACTCAACCTGCAATCTTCAAATCTCTATCCACAAACATCAATTCTCTTCACTTAACCCTCAACACTCAGTCCCCAATCCACAATATTCAAGCCTCAATCCTCAATCCTCAATCCACAACTCTCAACCTTCAATCCTCAATACTCAATCTTCAATCCTCAATCCCCAACACTCAATCCTCAATTCGCTATCCTCAATAGTCGATCTTCAATCCTCAATACTCAATATTCAATCCTCAATCCTCAATCCTCAATCCTCAATCCTCAATATTCAATCCTCAATACTCAATATTCAATCCTCAATCCTCAATACTCAATCCCCAATCTTCATTCTTCAATCCTCATTCTTCATTCCTCAATACCCAATCCTCAGTCTTCAACCCTCAATCCTCAATCCTCAATTCTCAATCCTCAATCCTCAGTCCTCGGTCCTCAAGCCTCAATCCTCAACCCTCAGCCCTCATCCTCAATCCTCAATCCTCAATCCTCAATTCTCAATCTTCAATCCCCAATACTCAATCTTCAATCCTCAATGCTCAGTCCTCAAATTTCAATTCTGAATCCTCAATCCGGAACTCTCAATCTTCAGCCCTCAGTCCTCAACAATCAGTTGTCAATCCTCAATCCTCAATAGAATATACTCAATTCACAGTTTTCAATACTCAATACTCAATCTGCGATCTTCAAATCTCTATCCACAAACATCAATTCTCATCACTCAACCCTCAACACTCAGTCCTCAATGTTCAATCCTCAATCCTCAATTCTCAATCTTCAATCCTCAATACTGAACCTTCAATCCTCAATCCTCAATCCTCAGTCCTCAATCCTCAATCCTCAATCTTAATCTTCAATCCTCAGTACTCAATCTTCAATCCTCAATCCTCAATCCTCAATCCTCAATCCTCAATCTTCAATCCCCAATACTCAATCTTCAATCCTCAATCCTCAATCCTCAATCCTCAATCCTCAATCCTCAATCCTCAATCTTCAATCTTCAGTACTCAATCTTCAATCCTCAATCCTGAATCCTCAATCCTGAATCCTCAATCTTCAATCCTCAATACTCAATCTTCAATCCTCAATCCTCAATCCTCTATCCTCAATCCTCAATCCTCAATCCTCAATCGTCAATCTTCAATCCTCAATACTCAATCTTCAATCCTCAATCCTCTGTCCTCAATCCTCAATGCTCAATCTTCAATCCTCAATACCCAATCCTCAATCTTAAATCCTCAATCCTCAATTCGCAATCCTCAATCCTCAATCGTCAGGCCTCAAGTATCAATACTCAACCCTCAGTCCTCGTCCTCAATCCACGACCTTCAATCCTCAATCCTCAATCTTCATTCATCAATATTCAACCTTCAATCCTCAATCCTCAATCCTCAATCCTCAATCCTCAATTCTCAATGTTCAATCATCAATACCCGATCCTCAGTCTTCAATCCTCAATCCTCAATCCTCAATCCTCAATCCTCAATCCTCAATCCTCAGTCCTCAAACCTCAATCCTGAATCCTCAATCCTGAATCCTCAATCTTCAGCCCTCAGTCCTCAACAGTCAGTGGTCCATCCTCAATCCTCAATAGAATACCATGATTTCACAGTTTTCAATACTCAATACTCAACCTGCAATCTTCAAATCTCTATCCACAAACATCAATTCTCATCATTCAACCCTCAACATTCAGTCCCCAATCCTCAATTTTCAATCCTCATTCTTCAATCTTCAGTACCCAATCCTCAGTCTTCAACCCTCAATCCTCAATCCTCAATTCTCAATCCTCAATCCGCAATCCTCAACCTTCAATCCTCAATACTCAATCTTCAATCCTCAATCCTCAATACTCAATCCTCAATCCTCATTACTCGATCGTCAATATTCAATCCTCAATACTCAATCCTCAATCCTCAATACTGAACCTTCAATCCTCAATCCTCAATCCTCAGTCCTCAATCCTCAATCCTCAATCTTAATCTTCAATCCTCAGTACTCAATCTTCAATCCTCAATCCTCAATCCTCAATCCTCAATCCTCAATCTTCAATCCCCAATACTCAATCTTCAATCCTCAATCCTCAATCCTCAATCCACAATCCTCAATCCTCAATCCTCAGTCTTCAATCTTCAGTACTCAATCTTCAATCCTCAATCCTGAATCCTCAATCCTCAATCCTCAATCTTCAATCCTCAATACTCAATCTTGAATCCTCAATCCTCAATCCTCTATCCTCAATCCTCAATCCTCAATCCTCAATCCTCAATCCTCAGTCCTCAAACCTCAATCCTGAATCCTCAATCCTGAATCCTCAATCTTCAGCCCTCAGTCCTCAACAGTCAGTGGTCCATCCTCAATCCTGAATAGAATGCCATGATTTCACAGTTTTCAATACTCAATACTCAACCTGCAATCTTCAAATCTCTATCCACAAACATCAATTCTCATCATTCAACCCTCAACATTCAGTCCCCAATCCTCAATTTTCAATCCTCATTCTTCAATCCTCAGTACCCAATCCTCAGTCTTCAACCCTCAATCCTCAATCCTCAATTCTCAATCCTCAATCCGCAATCCTCAACCATCAATCCTCAATACTCAATCTTCAATCCTCAATCCCCAATACTCAATCCCCAATCCTCATTACTCGATCGTCAATCTTCAATCCTCAATACTCAATCCTCAATCCTCAATACTGAACCTTCAATCCTCAATCCTCAATCCACAATCCTCAATCCTCAATCCTCAGTCTTCAATCTTCAGTACTCAATCTTCAATCCTCAATCCTGAATCCTCAATCCTCAATCCTCAATCTTCAATCCTCAATACTCAATCTTCTATCCTCAATCCTCAATCCTCTATCCTCAATCCTCAATCCTCAATCCTCAAACCTCAATCCTGTATCCTCAATATTCAATCCTCAATACTCAATATTCAATCCTCAATCCTCAATACTCAATCCCCAATCTTCATTCTTCAATCCTCATTCTTCATTCCTCAATACCCAATCCTCAATCTTCAATCCTCAATCCTCAATCCTCAGTTCGCAATCCTCAATCCTCAATCCTCAGACCTCAGGCATCAACACTCAACCCTCAGTCCTCGTTCTCAATCCACAACCCTCAATCCTCAATCCTCAATCTTCATTCATCAATATTCAACCTTCAATCCTCAATCCTCAATCCTCAATCCTCAATCCTCAATGTTCAATCCTCAACAGCCAATCCTCAATCTTCAATCCTCAATCCTCAATCCTCAATTCTCAATCCTCAATCCTCAATCCTCAGTCCTCTCTCCTCAAACCTCAATCCTGAATCCTCAATCCAGAATCCTCAAGCTTCAGCCCTCAGTCCTCAACAATCAGTTGTCAATCCTCAATCCTCAATAGAATATCATCAATTCACAGTTTTCAATGCTCAATACTCAATCTGCAATCTTCAAATCTCTATCAACAAACATCAATCCTCATCATTCAACCCTCAACACACAGACCCCAATCCTCAATTTTCAATACTCAATCCTCAATCCTTAATCCACAAACCTCAACCTTCAATCCTCAATACTCAACCTTCAATCCTCAATCCTCAATACTCAATCCTCAATTCTCAATCCTCGATCGTCAATCTTCAATCCTCAATCCTCAATCCTCAATCCTCAATCCTCAATCCTCATTCTTCAATCCTCAATACCCAATCCTCAATCTTCAACCCTCGATCCTCAATCCTCAATTCTCAATCCTCAATCCTCAGTCCTCAGTCCTCAAACCTCAACCCTCAACCCTCAGCCCTCACCCTCAATCCTCAATCTTCAATCCTCAATTCTCAGTCTTCAATCCTCAATACTCAATCTTCAATCCTCAATGCTCAGTGCTCAAATTTCAATTCTGAATCCTCAATCCGGAGCCCTCAATCTTCAGCCCTCAGTCCTCAACAATCGGTTGTCAATCCTCAATCCTCAATAGAATATACTCAATTCACAGTTTTCAGTACTCAATACTCAATCTGCAATCTTCAAATCTCTATCCACAAACATCAATCCTCATCAGTCAACCCTCAACACTCAGTCCTCAATGTTCAACCCTCAATCCTCAATTCTCAATCTTCTATCCTCAATACTGAACCTTCAATCCTCAATCCTCAATCCTCAGTCCTCAATCCTCAATCCTCACTCTTAATCTTCAATCCTCAGTACTCAATCTTCAATCCTCAATCCTCATTCTTCGATCCTCAATACCCAATCCTCGATCTTCAATCCTCAATCCTCAATCCTCAATTATCAATACTCAATCCTCTGTCCTTAGTCCTCAAACCTCAATCCTCAACCCTCAGCCCTCATCCTCAATCCTCAATCCTCAATACTCAATCCTCAATCTTCAATCCTCAATACTCAATCTTCAATCCTCAATCCTAAGTCCTCAAACCTCAATTCTGAATCCTCAATCCTGAATCCTCTATCTTCAGCCCTCAGTCCTCAACATTCGGTTGTCAATCCTCAATCCTCAATAGAATATCCTCAATTCACAGTTTTCAATACTCAATACTCAATCTGCAATCTTCAAATCTCTATCCAGAAACATAAATTCTCATCACTCAACCCTCAACACTCAGTACTCAATGTTCAATCCTCATCCTCAATTCTGAATCTTCAATCCTGAATACTGAATCTTCAATTCGCAATCCTCAATCCCCAATCCTCAATCCTCAATCCTCAATCCTCAATCTTCAATCCTCAATACTCAATCTTCAATCCTCAATCCGCAATCCTCAATCCTCATTCGTCAATCCTCAATACCCAATCCTCAATCTTCAATCCTCAATCCTCAATTCTCAATTCTCAATCCTCAATCCTCAGACCTCAGACATCAATATTCAACACTCAGTCCTCGTCCTCAATCCACAACCCTCGATCCTCAACCCTCAATCTTTAATCATCAATATTCAATCTTCAATCCTCAATCCTCGATCCTCAATCCTCAATCCTCAATCCTCAATCTTCACTCCTCAATCCTCAATCCTCAATTCTCAATGTTCAATCATCAATACCCGACCCTCAGTCTTCAATCCTCAATCCTCAATCCTCAATCCTCAATCCTCAATCCTCAATCCTCAGTCCTCAAACCTCAATCCTGAATCCTCAATCCTGAATCCTCAATCTTCAGCCCTCAGTCCTCAGCAGTCAGTGGTCCATCCTCAATCCTCAATAGAATACCATGATTTCACAGTTTTCAATACTCAATACTCAACCTGCAATCTTCAAATCTCTATCCACAAACATCAATTCTCATCATTCAACCCTCAACATTCAGTCCCCAATCCTCAATTTTCAATCCTCATTCTTCAATCTTCAGTACCCAATCCTCAATCTTCAACCCTCAAACCTCAATCCTCAATTCTCAATCCTCAATCCGCAATCCTCAACCTTCAATCCTCAATACTCAATCTTCAATCCTCAATCCTCAATACTCAATCCTCAATCCTCATTACTCGATCGTCAATATTCAATCCTCAATACTCAATCCTCAATCCTCAATACTGAACCTTCAATCCTCAATCCTCAATCCTCAGTCCTCAATCCTCAATCCTCAATCTTAATCTTCAATCCTCAGTACTCAATCTTCAATCCTCAATCCTCAATCCTCAATCCTCAATCCTCAATCTTCAATCCCCAATACTCAATCTTCAATCCTCAATCCTCAATCCTCAATCCACAATCCTCAATCCTCAATCCTCAGTCTTCAATCTTCAGTACTCAATCTTCAATCCTCAATCCTGAATCCTCAATCCTCAATCCTCAATCTTCAATCCTCAATACTCAATCTTGAATCCTCAATCCTCAATCCTCTATCCTCAATCCTCAATCCTCAATCCTCAATCCTCAATCCTCAGTCCTCAAACCTCAATCCTGAATCCTCAATCCTGAATCCTCAATCTTCAGCCCTCAGTCCTCAACAGTCAGTGGTCCATCCTCAATCCTCAATAGAATGCCATGATTTCACAGTTTTCAATACTCAATACTCAACCTGCAATCTTCAAATCTCTATCCACAAACATCAATTCTCATCATTCAACCCTCAACATTCAGTCCCCAATCCTCAATTTTCAATCCTCATTCTTCAATCCTCAGTACCCAATCCTCAGTCTTCAACCCTCAATCCTCAATCCTCAATTCTCAATCCTCAATCCGCAATCCTCAACCATCAATCCTCAATACTCAATCTTCAATCCTCAATCCCCAATACTCAATCCCCAATCCTCATTACTCGATCGTCAATCTTCAATCCTCAATACTCAATCCTCAATCCTCAATACTGAACCTTCAATCCTCAATCCTCAATCCACAATCCTCAATCCTCAATCCTCAGTCTTCAATCTTCAGTACTCAATCTTCAATCCTCAATCCTGAATCCTCAATCCTCAATCCTCAATCTTCAATCCTCAATACTCAATCTTCTATCCTCAATCCTCAATCCTCTATCCTCAATCCTCAATCCTCAATCCTCAAACCTCAATCCTGTATCCTCAACCCTGAATCCTCAATCTTCAGCCCTCAGTCCTCAACAGTCAGTGGTCCATCCTCAATCCTCAATAGAATACCATGATTTCACAGTTTTCAATACTCAATACTCAACCTGCAATCTTCAAATCTCTATCCACAAACATCAATTCTCATCACTTAACCCTCAACACTCAGTCCCCAATCCACAATATTCAAGCCTCAATCCTCAATCCTCAATCCACAATCCTCAACCTTCAATCCTCAATACTCAATCTTCAATCCTCAATCCCCAACACTCAATCCTCAATTCGCTATCCTCAATAGTCGATCTTCAATCCTCAATACTCAATATTCAATCCTCAATCCTCAATCCTCAATCCTCAATCCTCAATATTCAATCCTCAATACTCAATATTCAATCCTCAATCCTCAATACTCAATCCCCAATCTTCATTCTTCAATCCTCATTCTTCATTCCTCAATACCCAATCCTCAATCTTCAATCCTCAATCCTCAATCCTCAGTTCGCAATCCTCAATCCTCAATCCTCAGACCTCAGGCATCAACACTCAACCCTCAGTCCTCGTTCTCAATCCACAACCCTCAATCCTCAATCCTCAATCTTCATTCATCAATATTCAACCTTCAATCCTCAATCCTCAATCCTCAATCCTCAATCCTCAATATTCAATCCTCAATCCTCAATCTTCAATCCTCAATCCTCAATCCTCAATTCTCAATCCTCAATCCTCAATCCTCAGTCCTCTCTCCTCAAACCTCAATCCTGAATCCTCAATCCAGAATCCTCAAGCTTCAGCCCTCAGTCCTCAACAATCAGTTGTCAATCCTCAATCCTCAATAGAATATCATCAATTCACAGTTTTCAATGCTCAATACTCAATCTGCAATCTTCAAATCTCTATCCACAAACATCAATCCTCATCATTCAACCCTCAACACACAGACCCCAATCCTCAATTTTCAATCCTCAATCCTCAATCCTTAATCCACAAACCTCAACCTTCAATCCTCAATACTCAATCTTCAATCCTCAATCCTCAATACTCAATCCTCAATTCTCAATCCTCGATCGTCAATCTTCAATCCTCAATCCTCAATCCTCAATCCTCAATCCTCAATCCTCATTCTTCAATCCTCAATACCCAATCCTCAATCTTCAACCCTCGATCCTCAATCCTCAATTCTCAATCCTCAATCCTCAGTCCTCAGTCCTCAAACCTCAACCCTCAACCCTCAGCCCTCACCCACAATCCTCAATCCTCAATCCTCAATTCTCAGTCTTCAATCCTCAATACTCAATCTTCAATCCTCAATGCTCAGTGCTCAAATTTCAATTCTGAATCCTCAATCCGGAGCCCTCAATCTTCAGCCCTCAGTCCTCAACAATCGGTTGTCAATCCTCAATCCTCAATAGAATATACTCAATTCACAGTTTTCAGTACTCAATACTCAATCTGCAATCTTCAAATCTCTATCCACAAACATCAATCCTCATCAGTCAACCCTCAACACTCAGTCCTCAATGTTCAACCCTCAATCCTCAATTCTCAATCTTCTATCCTCAATACTGAACCTTCAATCCTCAATCCTCAATCCTCAGTCCTCAATCCTCAATCCTCACTCTTAATCTTCAATCCTCAGTACTCAATCTTCAATCCTCAATCCTCATTCTTCGATCCTCAATACCCAATCCTCGATCTTCAATCCTCAATCCTCAATCCTCAATTATCAATACTCAATCCTCTGTCCTTAGTCCTCAAACCTCAATCCTCAACCCTCAGCCCTCATCCTCAATCCTCAATCCTCAATACTCAATCCTCAATCTTCAATCCTCAATACTCAATCTTCAATCCTCAATCCTAAGTCCTCAAACCTCAATTCTGAATCCTCAATCCTGAATCCTCTATCTTCAGCCCTCAGTCCTCAACATTCGGTTGTCAATCCTCAATCCTCAATAGAATATCCTCAATTCACAGTTTTCAATACTCAATACTCAATCTGCAATCTTCAAATCTCTATCCAGAAACATAAATTCTCATCACTCAACCCTCAACACTCAGTACTCAATGTTCAATCCTCATCCTCAATTCTGAATCTTCAATCCTCAATACTGAATCTTCAATTCGCAATCCTCAATCCCCAATCCTCAATCCTCAATCCTCAATCCTCAATGTTCAAACCTCAATACCCAATCCTCAGTCTTCAATCCTCAATCCTCAATCCTCAATCATCAATCCTCAATCCTCAATCCTCAGTCCTCAAACCTCAATCCTGTATCCTCAACCCTGAATCCTCAATCTTCAGCCCTCAGTCCTCAACAGTCAGTGGTCCATCCTCAATCCTCAATAGAATACCATGATTTCACAGTTTTCAATACTCAATACTCAACCTGCAATCTTCAAATCTCTATCCACAAACATCAATTCTCATCACTTAACCCTCAACACTCAGTCCCCAATCCTCAATATTCAAGCCTCAATCCTCAATCCTCAATCCACAATCCTCAACCTTCAATCCTCAATACTCAGTCTTCAATCCTCAATCCCCAACCCTCAATCCTCAATTCGCAATCCTCAATTGTCGATCTTCAATCCTCAATACTCAATATTCAATCCTCAATCCTCAATCCTCAATCCTCAATCATCATTCTTCAATCCTCAATACCCTATCCTCAATCTTCAATCCTCAATCCTCAATCCTCAATTCCCAATCCTCAATCTTCAATCCTCAATCCTCAATCCTCAATTCTCAATCCTCAATCCTCAATCCTCAGACCTCAATCATAAATATTCAACCCTCAGTCCTCGTCCTCAATCCACAATCCTCAATCCTCAATCCTCAATCCTCAATCCTCAATCTTCAATCCTCAATCCTCAATCCTCAATCCTCAATCCTCAATCCTCAATCCTCAATCTTCAATCCTCAATACTCAATATTCAATCCTCAATCCTCAATCCTCAATCCTCAATCCTCAATCCCCAATATTCAATCCTCAACACTCAATATTCAATCCTCAATCCTCAATACTCAATCCCCAATCCTCATTCTTCAATCCTCATTCTTCAATCCTCAATACCCAATCCTCAATCTTCAATCTTCAATACTCAATCCTCAGTTCGCAATCCTCAATCCTCAATCCTCAGACCTCAGGCATCAACACTCAACCCTCAGTCCTCGTTCTCAATCCACAACCCTCAATCCTCAATCCTCAATCTTCATTCATCAATATTCAACCTTCAATCCTCAATCCTCAGTCCTCAATCCTCAATCCTCAATGTTCAATCCTCAACAGCCAATCCTCAATCTTCAATCCTCAATCCTCAATCCTCAATTCTCAATCCTCAATCCTCAATCCTCAGTCCTCCCTCCTCAAACCTCAATCCTGAATCCTCAATCCAGAATCCTCAAGCTTCAGCCCTCAGTCCTCAACAATCAGTTGTCAATCCTCAATCCTCAATAGAATATCATCAATTCACAGTTTTCAATACTCAATACTCAATCTGCAATCTTCAAATCTCTATCCACAAACATCAATTCTCATCACTCAACCCTCAACACTCAGTCCTCAATGTTCAATCCTCAATCCTCAATTCTCAATCTTCAATCCTCAATACTGAACCTTCAATCCTCAATCCTCAATCCTCAGTCCTCAGTCCTCAATCTTCAATCCTCAATACTCAATCTTCAATCCTCAATCCTCAATCCTCAATGCACAATCCTCAATCCTCAATCCTCAGACCACAATCCTCAATCCTCAAACCTCAATCCTCATTCCTCAACCTTCAATCATCAATAACCAATCTTCAATCCTCAATCCTCAATCCTCAATCCTCAATCCTCAATCCTCAATCCTCAATCATCAATCCTCAATAATCAATCTCCAATCCTAGACCCTCAATCCCCAATCCTCAATCCTTAATCCTCAATCTTCAGTCCTCAATCCCCAGTCCTCAATCTTCAATCCTCAATGCACAATCCTCAATCCGCAATCCTCAGACCACAATCCTCAATCCTCAAACCTCAATCCTCATTCCTCAACCTTCAATCATCAATAACCAATCTTCAATCCTCAATCCTCAATCCTCAATCCTCAATCCTCAATCCTCAATATTCAACGCACAACGCTCAACCATCAATCCTCTATACTCAACCATCAATCCTCAATTCTCAATACTCAACAGAATATCCTGAATTCTCATGGTTCAATACTCAATCCACAATATTCAATGATCAAATCTCTACCCTCAAACATCAATTCTCAACACTCAATCCTGAACACTCAGTCCTCTCTCTTCAATCCTCCATCCTCAATCCTCAATCCTCAATTCTCAATCCTTAATCCTCAATCCTCAGACTTCAAACATCAATACTCAACCCTCAGTCCTCGTCGCCAATCCACAACACTCAATAATCAATCCTCAATCTTCGATTATCAATATTCAATCTTCAATCCTCAATCCTCAATGCTCAATCCTCAATCCTCAATGTTCAATCCTCGATACCCAATCCACAATCCTCAATCCTCAATCCTCAATCCTCAATCCTCAATCCTCAATCCTCAATCTTCAATCCTCAATACTCAATCTTCAATCCTCAATCCTCAATCCTCAATCCTCAATCCTCAATCCTCAATCATCAATCTTCAAAGCTCAATACTCAATCTTCAATCCTCAATCCTCAATCCTCAATCCTCAATCCTCATTCTTCAATCCGCAACACCCAATCCTCAATCTTCAATCCTCAATCCTCAGTCCTCAATTCTCAATCCTCAATCCTCAATCCTCAGACCTCAAACATCAATACTCAACCCTCAGTCCTCGTGCTCAATCCACAACCCTCAATCCTCGATCCTCAATCTTCAATCATCAATATTCAATCTTCAATCCTCAATCTTCAATCCTCAATACTCAATCCTCAATCCTCAATGTTCTATCCTCAATACGCAATCCTCAATCTTCAATCCTCAATCCTCAATCCTCAATCCTCAATCCTCAATCCTCAATCCTCAATCCTCAATCCTCAATCCTCAAACCTCAATCCTCAACCGTCAGTCCACGTCCTCAACCCTCAAACCTCAATCCTCAATCCTCAATCTTCAATCCTCAATACTCAATATTCAATCCTCAATCCTCAGTCCTCAATCCTCAATCTTCAATCTTCAATCCTCAATCCTCAATCTTCAATCCTCAATACTCAATCTTCAATAATCAATCCTCAATTCTCAATCCTCAATACTCAATCCTCAATCGTCAATCCTCAAACACCAATCCTCAATCTTCAATACTCAATCCTCAATCCTCAATCCTCAATCCTCAAGAGTCAATCCTCAGTCCTCAATCCTCAACCCTCAATCCTCAGTCCTCAAACCTCCACCACGAAGCCTCAATCCTGAATCCTCAATCTTCAGCCATAAAACCTCAACAATCAATTGTCAATCCTCAATCCTCAATAGAATATCCTCAATTCACACTTTTCAATACTCAATCCCCATTCTTCAATCTTCAAATCTCAATCCACAAACATCAATTCTCATCACGCAACCCTCAACACTCAGTCCTCAATCTTCAATCCTCAATCCTCAATCCTCAATCTTCAATCCTCAATACTCAATCTTCAATCCTCAATACTCGATTCTCAATCCTCAATGCTCAATACTCAATCGTCAATCCTCAATCCCCAATCCTCAATTTCAATTCTCAATCCTCAATCCTCAATCCTCAATCCTCTAACTTCAATCCTCAATACTCAATCTTCAATCCTCAATCCTCAATCCTCAATCCTCAATCCTCAATCCTCAATCCTCAATCCTCAATCTTCAATCCTCAATAAACAAACTGCAATCCTCAATCCTCAGTCCTCACTCCTCAATCCTCATTCTTCAACCCTCAATACCGAATCCTCAATCTTCAATCCTCAATCCTCAATCCTCAATTCTCAATCCTCAATCCTCAATCCTCAGACTTCAAAAACCAATACTCAACCCTCAGTCCTCGTCCTCAATCCACAACCCTCAGTCCTCAATCCACAACCCACAATCCTCAATCCTCAATCTTCAATCATTAATATTCAATCTTCAATCCTCAATCCTCAATCCTCAATCCTCAATCCTCAATACTCAGTCCTCAATCCTCAACCTTCATTCCTCAATACTCAATCTTCAATCCTCAATCCTCAGTCCTCAAACCTCAATCCACAATCCTCAATCCTCAGTAATCAATCCTCAATCTTCAATCCTCAATCCTCAGTCCTCAAACCTCAATCCACAATCCTCAATCCTCAGTAATCAATCCTCAATCTTCAATACTGAATCGTCAATCCTCAGTCCTCAATCCTCAATCCTCAATCCTCGTTCCTCAAACCTCAATCCTCAACCCTCAGTCCTCACACTCAATTCTCAATTCTCAATCCTCAATCCTCAATCCTCAATCTTCAATCCTCAATAATCAATCTCCAATCCTAGATCCTCAATCCCCAATCCTCAATCCTTAATCCTCTATCATCACTCCTCAATCTCCAGTCCTCAATCTTCATTCCTCAATGCTCAATCCTCAATCCTCAATCCTCAGTCCTCAATCCTCAATCCTCAATCCTCAAACCTCAATCCTCAACCGTCAGTCCACGTCCTCAACCCTCAAACCACAATCCTCAATCCTCAACCTTCAATCCTCAATACTCAATATTCAATCCTCAATACTCAGTCCTCAATCCTCCATTTTCAATCCTCAATCCTCAATCCTCAAACTTCAATCCTCAATACTCAATCTTCAATAATCAATCCTCAATTCTCAATCCTCAATACTCAATCGTCAATCGTCAATCCTCAAACCCCAATCCTCAATCTTCAATACTCAATCCTCAATCCTCAATCCTCAATCCTCAGTCCTCAATCCTCAATCCTCAATCCTCAATCCTCAAGAGTCAATCCTCAATACTCAATATTCAATCCTCAGTCCCCAATCCTCGATCTTCAATCCTCAATCCTCAATCCTCAGACCTCATCCTCAATCCTCAATCCTCAATCCTCAGCCCTCAATCCTCAATCTTCAATCCTCAATACTCAATCTTCAATCCTCAATCCTCAATTCTCAATCCTCAATACTCAATCCTCAATCGTCAATCCTCAATCCCCAATCCTCAATCTTCAATCCTCAATCCTCAATCCTCAATCCTCATTCCTCAAACCTCAATCCTCAACCCTCAGACCTCATCCTCAATTCTCAATTCTCAATCCTCAATCCTCAATCCTCAATCCTCAATCTTCAATCCTCAATAATCAATCTCCAATCCTAGACCCTCAATCCCCAATCCTCAATCCTTAATCCTCAATCTTCAGTCCTCAATCCCCAGTCCTCAATCTTCAATACTCAATGCACAATCCTCAATCCTCAATCCTCAGACCACAATCCTCAATCCTCAAACCTCAATCCTCATTCCTCAACCTTCAATCATCAATAACCAATCTTCAATCCTCAATCCTCAATTCTCAATCCTCAATCCTCAATCCTCAGACCTCAAACATCAATACTCAACCGTTAGTCCTCGTCCACAATCCTCAACCCCCAATACTCACTCCTCAATCTTCAATTCTCAATCCTCAACCCTCAATCCTCAATCTTCAATCCTCAATACTCAATCTTCAATCCTCGATCCTCAATCCTCAATCCTCAATCAACATTCTTCAATCCTCAACACCCAATCCTCAATCTTCAATCCTCAATCTTCAATCCTCAATCCTCCATCTTCAATCCTCAATACTCAATCTTCAATCCTCGATCCTCAATCCTCAATCCTCAATCCTCATCCTTCAATCCTCAACACCCAATCCTCAGTCTTCAATCCTCAATCCTCAATCCTGAATTCTCAATCCTCATTCCTCAATCCTCAGACCTCAAACATCAATACTCAACCCTCAGTCCTCGTCCTCAATCCGCAACCCTCAATCGTCGATCGTCAAACTTTAATCATCAATATTCAATCTTCAACCCTCAATCCTCAATCCTCAATACTCAATCCTCAATCCTCAATGTTCTATCCTCAATACGCAATCCTCAACCTTCAATCCTCAATCCTCAATCCTCAATCCTCAATCCTCAATCCTCAATCCCCAGTCCTCAAACCTCAATCCTGAATCCACAATCCTGAACCCTCAATATTCAGGACTCAGACCTCAACAATCAGTTGTGAATCCTCAATCCTCAATAGAATATCCTCAATTCACAGGTTTCGATACTCAATACTCAGCCTGCAATCTTCAAATCTCTATCCACAAACATCAATTCTCATCACTCAACCCTCAATATTCAACGCACAACCCTCAAACATCAATCCTCAATACTCAACCATCAATCCTCAATTCTCAATACTCAATAGAATATCCTGAATTCTCATGGTTCAATACTCAATCCACAATATCCAATAATCAAATCTCAATCCTCAAACATCAATTCTCAACACTCAATCCTCAACACTCAGTCCTCTCTCTTCAATCCTCCATCTTCAATCCTCAATCCTCAATACTCAATACTCAATCCTCATTCTTCAATCCTCAATACACAATCCTCAATCTTCAATCCTCAATCCTCAATTCTCAATCCTCAATCCTCAGACCTCAAACATCAATACTCAACCGTCAGCCCTCGTCCTCAATACTCAACCAACAATACTCAATCCTCAATCTTCAATTCTCAATCCTCAACCCTCAATCCTCAATCCTCGGTCCTCAAACCACAATCCTGAATCCTCAATCCTGAATCCTCAACCTTCAGCCCTCAGTCCTCAACAATCAGTTGTCAATCCTCAGTCCTCAAGAGAATATCATCAATTCACAGTTTTCAATACTCAATACTCAATCTGCAATCTTCAAATCTCCATCCACAAACATCAATTCTCATCACACAACCCTCAACACTCAGTCTTCAATCCTCAATCCTCAATCCTCAATCCTCAATCCTCATTCTTCAATCCTCAACACCCAATCCTCAATCTTCAATCCTCAATCCTCAATCCTCATTTCTCAATCCTCAATCCTCAATCCTCACCTCAAACAGCAATACTCAACCCTCAGACCTCGTCCTCAATCCACAAACATCAATCCTCAATGCTCAATCTTCAATCATCAATATTCAACCTTCAGTCCTCAATCCTCAATCCTCAATCCTCAATCCTCAATCCTCAATGTTCAATCCGCAATACCCAATACTCCATCTTCTATCCGCAATCCTCAATCCTCAATCCTCAATCCTCAATCCTCAATCCTCTATCTTCAATCCTCAATACTCAATCTTCAATCCTCAATCCTCAATCCTCAATCCTCAATCCTCATCCTTCAATCCACAAAACCCAATCCTCAATCTTCAATCCTCAATCCTCAATCCTCAACTCTCAACCCTCAATCCTCAATCCTCAGACCTCAAACGTCAATACTCAACCCTCAGTCCTCGTCCTCAATCCACAACACTCAATCCCCGATCCTCAATCTTCAATCATCAATATTCAGCATTCAATCCTCGATCCTCAATCCTCAATACTCAATCCTCAATCCTCAATGTTCCATCCTCGATACGCAATCCTCAATCTTCAATCCTCAATCCTCAATCCTCAATCCTCAATCCTCAATCCTCAATCCTCAACCTTAATCTTCAATCCTCAGTACTCAATCTTCAATCCTCAATCCTCAACCCTCAATCCTCAATCCTCAATCTTCAATCCTCAATACTCAATCTTCAATCCTCAATCCTCAATCCTCATTCCTCAATCCTCAAAACCCAATCCTCAACCTTCAATCCTCAATCCTCAATCCTCAATTCTCAATCCTCACTCCTCAATTGTCAATCTTCAATCCTCAATACTCAGTCTTCAATCCTCAATCCTCAATACTCAATCCTCAATTCTCAATCCTCAATCTTCAATCCTCAATACTCAATCTTCAATCCTCAATCCTCAATCCTCAATCCTCAATCCTCATTCTTCCATCCTCAACACCCAATCCTCAATCTTCAATCCTCAATCCTCAATCGTCAATTCTCACTCCTCATTCCTCAATCATCAGACCTCAAACATGAATGCTCAACCCTCAGTCCTCGTCCTCAGTCCACAACCTTCAATCCTCGTTCCTCAATCTTCAATCATCAATATTCAATCTTCAATCCTCAATCCTCAATCCTCAATACTCAATCCTCAATCCTCAATGTTCTATCCTCAATACGCAATCCTCAACGTTCAATCCTCAATCCTCAATCCTCAATCCTCAATCCTCAATCCTCAATCCTCAGTCCTCAGTCCTCAATCCTGAATCCACAATCCTGAACCCTCAATATTCAGCCCTCAGACCTCAACAATCTGTTGTGAATCCTCAATCCTCAATAGGATATCCTCAATTCACAGGTTTCAATACTCAATACTCAGCCTGCAATCTTCTAAGCTCTATCCTCAAACATCAATTCTCATCCCTCAACCCTCAATATTCAACGCACAGCCCCCAACCATCAATCCTCAATACTCAACCATCAATCCTCAATTCTCAATACTCAATAGAATATCCTGAATTCTCATGGTTCAGCACTCAATCCACAATATCCAATAATCAAATCTCAATCCTCAAACATCAATTCTCGACACTCATTCCTCAACAGTCAGTCCTCTGTCTTCAATCCTCCATCTTCAATCCTCAATCCTCATTACTCAATACTCAATCCTCATTCTTCAATCCTCAATACCCAATCCTCAATCTTCAATCCTCAATCCTCAATTCTCAATCCTCAATCCTCAATCCTCAGACCTCCAACATCAATACTCAACCGTTAGGCCTCGTCCACAATCCTCAACACCCAATACTCAATCCTCAATCTTCAATTCTCAATCCTCAACCCTCAATCCTCAATCCTCGGTCCTCAAACCACAATCCTGAATCCTCAATCCTGAATCCTCAACCTTCAGCACTCAGTCCTCAACAATCAGTAGTCAATCCTCAATCCTCAAGAGAATATCATTAATTCACAGTTTTCAATACTCAATACTCAATCTGCAATCTTCAAATCTCCATCCACAAACATCAGTTCTCATCACACAACCCTCAACACTCAGTCTTCAATCTTCAATCCTCAATCATCAATCCTCAATCTTCAATCCTCAATACTCAATCTTCAATCCTCAATCCTCAATTCTCAATCCTCAATGCTCAATCCTCAATCGTCAATCCTCAATCCCTAATCCTCAATCTTCAATCCCCAATCCTCAATCCTCAATCCTCAGTCCTCAATCTTCGATCCTCAATACTCAATCTTCAATCCTCAATCCTCAATCCTCAATGCTCAATCCTCAACCCTCAATACTCAATCTTCAATCCTCAATACTCAATCTGCAATCCTCAATCCTCAGTCCTCACTCCTCAATCCTCATTCTTCAATCCTCAATACCGAATCCTCAATCTTCAGTCCTCAATCCTCAATCCTCAATTCTCAATCCTCAATCCTCAATCCTCAGACCTCAAACATCAATACTCAACCGTCAGTCCTCGTCCTCAATCCACAACACCCAATACTCAATCCTCAATCTTCAATTCTCAATCCTCAATCCTCAATCCTCAATCCTCAATCCTCGGTCCTCAAACCACAATCATGAATCCTCAATCCTGAATCCTCAACCTTCAGCCCTCAGTCCTCAACAATCAGTTGTCAATCCTCAATCCTCAAGGGAATATCATCAATTCACAGCTTTCAATACTCAATACTCTATCTGCAATCTTCAAATCTCTATCCACAAACATCAATTCTCATCACTCAACCCTCAACACTCAGTCTTCAATCCTCAATCCTCAGTCCTCAATCCTCAATCCTCATTCTTCATTCCTCAACACCCAATCCTCAATCTTCAATCCTCAATCCTCAATCCTCATTTCTCAATCCTCAATCCCCAATCCTCTGACCTCAAACAGCAGTACTCAACCCTCCGTCCTCGTCCTCAATCCACAAACATCAATCCTCAATCCTCAATCTTCAATCATCAATATTCAATCTTCAGTCCTCAATCCTCAATCCTCAATCCTCAATCCTCAATCCTCAATGTTCAATCCGCAATACCCAATCCTCCATCTTCTATCCGCAATCCTCAATCCTCAATCCTCAATCCTCAATCCTCAATCCTCAATCTTCAATCCTCAATACTCAATCTTCAATCCTCAATCCTCAATCCTCAATCCTCAATCCTCATTCTTCAATCCTCAAAACCCAATCCTCAATCTTCAATCCTCAATCCGCAATCCTCAATTCTCAATCCTCAATCCTAAATCGTCAGACCTCAAACGTCAATACTCAACCCTCAGTCCTCGTCCTCAATCCACAATCCTCAATCCTCGATCCTCAATCTTCAATCATCAATATTCAATCTTCAATCCTCAATCCTCAATCCTCAATACTCAATACTCAATCCTCAATGTTCCATCCTCAATACGCAATCCTCAATCTTCAATCCTCAATCCTCAATCCTAAATCCTCAATCCTCAATCCTCAATCTTAATCTTCAATCCTCAGTACTCAATCTTCAATCCTCAATCCTCAACCCTCAATCCTCAATCCTCAATCTTCAATCCTCAATACTCAATCTTCAATCCTCAATCCTCAATCCTCATTCTTCAATCCTCAAATCCCAATCCTCAATCTTCAATCCTCAATCCTCAATCCTCAATCCTCAATCCTCAATCCTCAATGTTCAATCCGCAATACCCAATCCTCAATCTTCTATTCGCAATCCTCAATCCTCAATCCCCAATCCTCAATCCTCAATCCTCAATCCGCAATCTTCAATCCTCAATACTCAATCTTCAATACTCAATCCTCAATCCTCAATCCTCAATCCTCATTCTTCAATCCTCAACACCCAATCCTCAATCCTCAATCCTCAATCCTCAATCCTCAATTCTCAATCCTCATTCCTCAATCCTCAGACCTCAAACATCAATACTCAACCCTCAGTCCTCGTGCTCAATCCGCAACTCTCAATCGTCGATCCTCAATCTTCAATCATCAATATTCAATCTTCAATCCTCAATCCTCAATCTTCAATCCTCAATCCTCAATCCTCAATCTTCAATCCTCATTCTTCAATCCTCAATACCCAATCATCAATCATCATTCCTCAATCCTCAATCCTCAATTCTCAACCCTCAATCCTCAATCTTCAATCCTCAATAATCAATCTCCAATCCTAGATCCTCAATCCCCAAACCTCAATCCTTAATCCTCAACCTTCAATCCTCAATCCCCAGTCCTCAATCTTCAATCCTCCATGCTCAATCCTCAATCCTCAATCCTCAGTCCTCAATCCTCAACCCTCAATCTTCAATCCTCAATACTCAATATTCAATACTCAATCCTCAATCTTCAATCCTCAATCCTCAATCCACAATCCTCAATCCTCAATCCTCAATCCTCAATCCTCAATCCTCAGACCTCAAACATCAATACTCAACCCTCAGTCCTCGTCCTCAATCCACAACCATCAATCCTCAATCCTCAATATTCAATCATCAATATTCAATCTTCAGTCCTCAATCTTCAATCCTCAATCCTCAATACTCAATCCTCAATTCTCAATCCTCGATCGTCAATCTTCAATCCTCAATACTCAATCTTCAATCCTCAATCCTCAATCCTCAATCCTCAATCCTCATTCTTCAATCCTCAATACCCAATCCTCAACCTTCAACCCTCAATCCTCAATCCTCAATTCTCAATCCTCAATCCTCAGTCCTCAGTCCTCAGTCCTCAAACCTCAATCCTCAACCCTCAGCCCTCATCCTCAATCCTCAATCCTCAATCCTCAATTCTCAATCTTCAATGCTCAATACTCAATCTACAATCCTCAATGCTCAGTCCTCAAATTTCAATTCTGAATCCTCAATCCGGAACCCTCAATCTTCAGCCCTCAGTCCTCAACAATCGGTTGTGAATCCTCAATCCTCAATAGAATATACTCAATTCACAGTTTTCAATACTCAATACTCAATCTGCAATCTTCAAATCTCTATCCACAAACATCAATTCTCATCACTCAACCCTCAACACTCAGTCCTCAATGGTCAACATTCAATCCTCAATTCTCAATCTTCAATCCTCAATACTGAACCTTGAATCCTCAATCCTCAATCCTCAGTCCTCAATCATCAATCCTCACTCTTAATCTTCAATCCTCAGTACTCAATCTTCAATCCTCAATCCTCAATCCTCACTCCTCAATCCTCAATCTTCAATCCTCAATACTCAATCTTCAATCCTCAATCCTCAATCCTCAATCCTCAATCCTCAATCCTCAATCTTAATCTTCAATCCTCAGTACTCAATCTTCAATCCTCAATCCTCAATCCTCAATCTTCAGTCCTCAATACTCAATCTTCAATCCTCAATCCTCAATCCTCAATCCTCAATCCTCAATCCTCAATCCTCAATCGTCAATCTTCAATCCTCAATACTCAATCTTCAATCCTCAACCCTCTGTCCTCAATCCTCAAACCTCATTCTTCAATCCTCAATACCCAATCTTCAATCTTAAATCCTCAATCCTCAATTCGCAATCCTCAATCCTCAATCCTCAGGCCTCAAGTATCAATACTCAACCCTCAGTCCTCGTCCTCAATCCACGACCTTCAATCCTCAATCCTCAATCTTCATTCGTCAATATTCAATATTCAATCCTCAATCCTAAATCCTCAATCCTCTATCCTCAATCCTCAATGGTCAATCCTCAATACCCGATCCTCAGTCTTCAATCCCCAACCCTCAATCCTCAATCCTCAAACCTCAATCCTCAATCCTCAATCCTCAGTCCTCAAACCTCAATCCTGAATCCTCAAACCTGAATCCTCAGTCTTCAGCCCTCACTCCTCAACAATCAGTTGTCAATCCTCAATCCTCAATAGAATATCCTCAATTCACAGGCTTCAATACTCAATACTCAACCTGCAATCTTCAAATCTCTATCCACAAACATGAATCCTCATCACTCAACCCTCAACACTCAGTCCCCAATCCTCAATCCTCAATCCTCAATTCTCAATCCTCAATCATCAATCCTCAATCCCCAATACTCAATCTTCAATCCTCAATCCTCAATCCTCAATCCTCAATCCTCAATACTCAATCTTCAATCCTCAATCCTCAATCATCAATCCTCAATGCTCAATCCTCAATCCTCAATCCTCAACCCTCAATCTTCTATCCTCAATACTCAATCTGCAATCCTCAATCCTCAATCCTCAATCCTCAATCCTCATTCTTCAATCCTCAGTGCCCAGTCCTCAATCTTGAATACTCAATCCTCAATCCTCGATTCTCATTCCTCAATCCTCAATCGTCAATCCTTAATCCTCAATCCTCAACCCTCAATCCTCAATGTTGAATCCTCAATACCCAATCCTCAGTCTTCAATCCTCAATCCTCAATCCTCAATCCTCAATCCTCAATCTTCAATCCTCAATCCTCAATCCTCAATTCTCAATCCTCAATCCTCAATCCTCAGACCTCAAACATCAACACTCAACCCTCAGTCCTCGTCCTCAATCCACAACCCTCAATCCTCAATCCTCAGTCCTAAATCCTCAATCCTCAATCCTCAAACCTCAATCCTCAACCGTCAGTCCCCGTCCTCAATCCTCAAACATGAATCCTCAATCCTCAACCTTCAATCATCAATACTCCATCTTCAATCCTCAATTATCAATCCTCAATCTTCAATCCTCAATACTCAATCTTCAATAATCAATCCTCAATACTCAATCCTCAATACTCAATCCTGAATACTCAATCCTCAATCGTCAATACTCAATCCCCAATCCTCAATCTTCAATCCTCAATCCTCAATCCTCAATCCTCAATCCTCAATCTTCAATCCTCAATACTCAATTTTCATTCCTCAATCCTCAATCCTCAATCCTCAATCCTCAATCCTCGATCCTCAATCCTCAATCCTCAATCCTCAATCTTCAATCCTCAATACTCAGTATTCAATACTCAATCCTCAATCCTCAATCCTCAATCCTCATTCTTCAATCCTCAATACCCAATCCACAATCTTCAATCCTCAATCCTCAACCCTCAATTCTCAATACTCAATCCTCAATCCTCAGACCTCAGTCAGCAATACTCAACCCTCAGTCCTCGTCCTCAATCCACAACCCTCAATCCTCGATCCTCAATCTTCAATCATCAATATTCAATCTTCAATCCTCAATCCTCAATCATCAATACTCAATCCACAATCCTCAATGTTCAATCCTCAATACCCAATCCTCAATCTTCAATCCTCAATCCTCAATCCTCAATCCTCAATCCTCAATCCTCAATCCTCAGTCCTCAAACCTCAATCCTGAATCCTCAAACCTGAATCCTCAGTCTTCAGCCCTCACTCCTCAACAATCAGTTGTCAATCCTCAATCCTCAATAGAATATCCTCAATTCACAGGCTTCAATACTCAATACTCAACCTGCAATCTTCAAATCTCTATCCACAAACATGAATCCTCATCACTCAACCCTCAACACTCAGTCCCCAATCCTCAATCCTCAATCCTCAATTCTCAATCCTCAATCATCAATCCTCAATCCCCAATAGTCAATCTTCAATCCTCAATCCTCAATCCTCAATCCTCAATCCTCAATACTCAATCTTCAATCCTCAATCCTCAATCATCAATCCTCAATGCTCAATCCTCAATCCTCAATCCTCAACCCTCAATCTTCTATCCTCAATACTCAATCTGCAATCCTCAATCCTCAATCCTCAATCCTCAATCCTCATTCTTCAATCCTCAGTGCCCAGTCCTCAATCTTGAATCCTCAATCCTCAATCCTCGATTCTCATTCCTCAATCCTCAATCGTCAATCCTCAATCCTCAATCCTCAACCCTCAATCCTCAATGTTGAATCCTCAATACCCAATCCTCAGTCTTCAATCCTCAATCCTCAATCCTCAATCCTCAATCCTCAATCTTCAATCCTCAATCCTCAATCCTGAATTCTCAATCCTCAATCCTCAATCCTCAGACCTCAAACATCAACACTCAACCCTCAGTCCTCGTCCTCAATCCACAACCCTCAATCCTCAATCCTCAGTCCTAAATCCTCAATCCTCAATCCTCAAACCTCAATCCTCAACCGTCAGTCCCCGTCCTCAATCCTCAAACATGAATCCTCAATCATCAATACTCCATCTTCAATCCTCAATTATGAATCCTCAATCGTCAATCCTCAATACTCAATCTTCAATAATCAATCCTCAATACTCAATCCTCAATACTCAATCCTGAATACTCAATCCTCAATCGTCAATACTCAATCCCCAATCCTCAATCTTCAATCCTCAATCCTCAATCCTCAATCCTCAATCCTCAATCTTCAATCCTCAATACTCAATTTTCATTCCTCAATCCTCAATCCTCAATCCTCAATCCTCAATCCTCGATCGTCAATCCTCAATCCTCAATCCTCAATTCTCAATCCTCAATCCTCAGTCCTCAGTCCTCAAACCTCAATCCTCAACCCTCAGCCCTCATCCTCAATCCTCAATCCTCAATCCTCAATCCTCAATCTGCAATCCTCAATACTCAAACTTCAATCCTCAATCCTCAGTCCACAATCTTCAATCCTCAATGCTCAATCCTCAATACTCAATCCTCAGTCCTCAATCCTCAATCCTCAACCCTCAAACCTCAATCTTCAATCCTCAATAAACAAACTGCAATCCTCAATCCTCAGTCCTCACTCCTCAATCCTCATTCTTCAATCCTCAATACCGAATCAACAATCTTCAATCCTCAATCCTCAATCCTCAATCCTCAATCCTCAATCCTCAATCCTCAATATTCAACGCACAACCCTCAGGCATCAATGCTCAATACTCAACCACCAATCCTCAATTCTCAATACTCAATAGAATATCCTGAATTCTCATGGTTCAATACTCAATCCACAATATTCAATAATCAAATCTCAATCCGCAAACATCAATTCTCAACACTCAATCCTCAACACTCAGTCCTCTCTCATCAATCCTCCATCCTCAATCCTCAATCCTCAAGAGTCAATCCTCAGTCCTCAATCCTCAACCCTCAATCCTCAGTCCTCAAACCTCCACCACGAATCCTCAATCCTGAATCCTCAATCTTCAGCCATAAGACCTCAACAATCAATTGTCAATCCTCAATCCTCAATAGAATATCCTCAATTCACACTTTTCAATACTCAATCCCCATTCTTCAATCTTCAAATCTCAATCCACAAACATCAATTCTCACCACGCAACCCTCAACACTCAGTCCTCAATCTTCAATCCTCAATACTCAATCCTCAATCTTCAATCCTCAATACTCAATCTTCAATCCTCAATCCTCAATTCTCAATCCTCAATGCTCAATACTCCATCGTCAATCCTCAATCCCCAATCCTCAATTTCAATTCTCAATCCTCAATCCTCAATCCTCAATCCTCTATCTTCAATCCTCAATACTCAATCTTCAATCCTCAATCCTCAATCCTCAATCCTCAATCCTCAATCCTCAATCCTCAATCTTCAATCTTCAATAAACAAACTGCAATCCTCAATCCTCAGTCCTCACTCCTCAATCCTCATTCTTCAATCCTCAATACCGAATCAACAATCTTCAATCCTCAATCCTCAATCCTCAATTCTCAATCCTCAATCCTCAATCCTCAGACTTCAAACACCAATACTCAACCCTCAGTCCTCGTCCTCAATCCACAACCCTCAATCCTCAATCCACAACCCTCAATCCTCAATCCTCAATCTTCAATCATTAATATTCAATCTTCAATCCTCAATCCTCAATCCTCAATCCTCAATCCTCAATACTCAGTCCTCAATCCTCAACCTTCAATCCTCAATACTCAATCTTCAATCCTCAATCCTCAGTCCTCAAACCTCAATCCACAATCCTCAATCCTCAGTAATCAATCCTCAATCTTCAATACTGAATCGTCAATCCTCAGTCCTCAATCCTCAATCCTCAATCCTCGTTCCTCAAACCTCAATCCTCAACCCTCAGTCCTCACACACAATTCTCAATTCTCAATCCTCAATCCTCAAACCTCAATCTTCAATCCTCAATAATCAATTTCCAATCCTAGATCCTCAATCCCCAATCCTCAATCCTTAATCCTCTATCATCAATCCTCAATCCTCAATCCTCAATCTCCAATCCTCAATACTCAATCTTCAATCCTCAATCCTCAGTCCACAATCTTCAATCCTCAATGCTCAATCCTCAATCCTCAATCCTCAGTCCTCAGTCCTGAATCCTCCGTCCTCAAACCTCAATCCTCAACCGTCAGTCGTCGTCCTCAAACCTCAACCCCCAATCCTCAATCCTCAATCTTCAATCATCAATACTCAATCTACAATCCTCAATCCTCAATCCTCAATCCTCAATCCTCAATCCTCAATATTCAACGCACAACCCTCAGCCATCAATCCTCAATACTCAACCATCAATCCTCAATTCTCAATACTCAATAGAATATCCTGAATTCTCATGGTTCAATACTCAATCCACAATATTCAATAATCAAATCTCAATCCTCAAACATCAATTCTCAACACTCAATCCTCAACACTCAGTCCTCTCTCATCAATCCTCCAACCTCAATCCTCAATCCTCGAGAGTCAATCCTCAATCCTCAATCCTCAACCCTCAATCCTCAGTCCTCAAACCTCCACCACGAATCCTCAATCCTGAATCCTCAATCGTCAGCCATAAGACCTCAACAATGAATTGCCAATCCTCAATCCTCAATAGAATATTCTTAATTCACAGTTTTCAATACTCAATCCCCATTCTTCAATCTTCAAATCTCAACCCCCAAACATCAATTCTCAACACTCAATCCTCAACACTCAGTCCTCTCTCTTCAATCCTCCATCCTCAATCCTCAATCCTCAACTCTCAATCCTTAATCCTCAATCCTCAGAGTTCAAACATCTATACTCAACCCTTAGTCCTCGTCGCCAATCCACAACACTCAATACTCAATCCTCAACCTTCGATTATCCATATTCAATCTTCAATCCTCAATCCTCAATGCTCAATCCTCAATACTCAATGTTCAATCCTCAATACCCAATCCTCAATCTTCAATCCTCAATCCTGAATCCTTAATCCTCAATCCTCAATCCTCAATCCACAGTCCTCAAATCACAATCCTGAATCCTCAATCCTGAATCCTCGATCTTCAGCACTCAGTCCTCAACAATCAGTAGTCAAACCTCAATCCTCAATAGAATATCATCAATTCACAGCTTTCAATACCCAACACTCAATCTGCAATCTTCAAATCTCTATCCACAGAAATCAATTCTCATCACTCAGCCCTCAACACTCAGTCCCCAATCCACAATCTTCAATCCTCAATCCTCAATCCTCAATCCTCAATCCTCAATATTCAATCCCCAATACTCAATCCTCAATCCTCAATCTTCAACCCTCAATCCTCAATCCTCAATCTTCAATCCTCAATACTGAATCATCAATCATCAATCATCAATCCTCAATCCTCAATCCTCAATCCTCAATCTTCAATCCTGAATACTCAATCTTCAATCCTCAATCCTGAGTCCTCAACCCTCAATCACCATTCTTCAATCCTCAATACCCAATCCTCAATCTTCAATCCCGAATCCTCAATCCTCAATTCGCAATCCTCAATCCTCAATCCTCAGACCTCAAGTATCAATACTCAACCCTCAGTGCTCGTCCTCAAACCACAACCCTCAATCCTCAATCCTCAATCTTCATTCATCAATATTCAACCTTCAATCCTGAATCCTCAATCCTCAATCCTCAATCCTCAATCCTCAATGTTCAATCCTCAATACCCAATCCTCAATCTTCAATCCTCAATCCTCAATCCTCAATCCTCAATCCCCAATCCTCCATCCTCAGTCCTCACACCTCAATCCTGAATCCTCAATCCTGAATCCTCAAACTTGAGCCCTAAGTCCTCAACAATCAGTAGTCAATCCTCAATGCTCAATAGAATATCATCCATTCACAGCCTTCAATACCCAATACTCAATCTGCAATCTTCAAATCTCTATCCACAGACATCAATTCTCGTCACTCAACCCTCAACACTCAGTCCCCAAACCTCAACATTCAACCCTCAACCCTCAATCCTCAATCCACAATCCTCAACATTCAATCCTCAATACTCAATCTTCAATCCTCAATCCTCAATCCACAATCCCCAATTCTCAACACTCAATCGTCAATCTTCAATCCTCAATAATCAATCTTCAATCCTCAATCCTCAATCCTCAATCCTCAATCCTCATTCTACAATCCTCAATACCCAATCCGCAATCTTCAATCCTCATTCCTCAATACTCAATTCTCAATCCTCAATCCTCAGTCCTCAGTCCTCAAACCTCAATCCTCAACCCTCAGCCCTCTTCCTCAATCCTCAATCCTCAATCCTCAATCCTTAGTCTTCAGCCCTCAGTCCTCAACAATCAGTTGTCAATCATCAATCCTCAATAGAGTATCCTCAAGTCACAGTTTTCAATACTCAATAGTCAATCTGCAATCTTCAGATCTCTATCCACAAACACCAATTCTCATCACTCAACCCTCAACACGCAGTACTCAATGTTCAATCCTCAATCCTCAATTCTCAATCTTCAGACCTCAATGTGAATCTTCAATCCTCAACCCTCAATCCTCAATCCTCAATCCTCAATACTCAATATTCAATCCTCAGTCCCCTCAGTCAATCTTCAATCCTCAATCCTCAGTCCTCAAACCTCAATTCTGAATCCCCAATACTCAATCTTCAGACCTCAATACTGAATCTTCAATCCTCAACCCTCAATCCTCATTCCTCAACCCTCAATACTCAATATTCAATCCTCAGTCCCCAATCCTCAATCCTCAATACTCAATCCACAATCCTCAATGTTCAATCCTCAATACCCAAACCTCAATCTTCAATCCTCAATCCTCAATCCTCAATCCTCAATCCTCAATTTTCAATCCTCAATCCTCAGTGCTCAAACCTCAATCCTGAATCCTCAAACCCGAATCCTCATTCGTCAGCCCTCAGTCCTCAACAATGAGTTGTCAATCCTCAATACTGAATAGAATATCGTCAATTCACAGTTTTCATTACTCAATACTCAATCTGCAATCTTCAAATCTCTATCCACAAACATCAATTCTCATCACTCAACCCTCAACGCTCAGTCCCCAATCCTCAATATTCAATCCTCAATCCTCAATCCTCAATCCACAATCCTCAACGCTCAATCCTCAATACTCAATCTTCAATGCTCATTCCTCAATCCTCAATCCTCAATTCTCAATCCTCAATCGTCAATCCTCAATCCCCAATACTCAATCTTCAATCCCCAATCCTCTATCCTCGGTCCTCAAACCTCAATCGTCCATCTCCAATCCTGAATGCTCAATCTTCAATCATCAATCCTCAATCCTCAATCCTCAATCCTCAATCCTTATTCTTCAATCCTCAATACCCAATCCTCAGTCTTCAATCCTCAATCCTCAATCCTCAATTCTCAATCTTCAATCCTCAGTCCTCAGTCCTCAAACCTCAATCTTGAACCCTCAGCTCTCATCCTCAATCCTCAATCCTCAATCCTCAATCCTCAATCTCCAATCCTCAATACTCAATCTTCAATCCTCAATCCTCAGTCCACAATCTTCTATCCTCAACGCTCAATCCTCAATCCTCAATCCTCAGTCCTCAATCCTCAATCATCAATCCTCAAACCTCAATCCTCAACCGTCAGACCTCGTCCTCAAACCTCAACCCCCAATCCTCAATACTCAATCCTCAATCTTAAATCATCAATACTCAATCTTCAATCCTCAATCATCAATCCTCAATCCTCAATCCTCAATCCTCAGTATTCAACGCACAACCCTCAGCCATCAATCCTCAATACTCAACCATCAATCCTCAATCTTCAATCCTCAATACTCAATCTTCAATCCTCAATCCTCAGGCCTCAAACCTCAATTCTGAATCCTCAATACTCAATCTTCAATCCTCAATCCTCAATTCTCAATCCTCAATACTCAATCCTCAATCGTCAATCCTCAATCCCCAATCCTCAATCTTCAATCCTCAATCCTCAATCCTCAATCCTCATTCCGCAAACCTCAATCCTCAACCCTCAGTCCTCATCCTCAATTCTCAATTCTCAATCCTCAATCCTCAATCCTCAATCCTCAATCTTCAATCCTCAATAATCAATCTCCAATCCTAGACCCTCAATCCCCAATCCTCAATCCTTAATCCTCAATCTTCAGTCCTCAATCCCCAGTCCTCAATCTTCAATCCTCAATGCACAATCCTCAATCCTCAATCCTCAGACCACAATCCTCAATCCTCAAACCTCAATCCTCATTCCTCAACCTTCAATCATCAATAACCAATCTTCAATCCTCAATCCTCAATCCTCAATCCTCAATCCTCAATCCACAATCCTCAACGTTCAATCCTCAATACTCAATCTTCAATGCTCATTCCTCAATCCTCAATCCTCAATTCTCAATAATCAATCGTCAATCCTCAATCCCCAATACTCAATCTTCAATCCCCAATCCTCAATCCTCGGTCCTCAAACCTCAATCGTCCATCTCCAATCCTGAATGCTCAATCTTCAATCCTCAATCCTCAATCCTCAATCCTCAATCCTCAATCCTTATTCTTCAATCCTCAATACCCAATCCTCAGTCTTCAATCCTCAATCCTCAATCCTCAATTCTCAATCTTCAATCCTCAGTCCTCAGTCCTCAAACCTCAATCTTCAACCCTCAGCTCTCATCCCCAATCCTCAATCCTCAATCCTCAATCCTCAATCTCCAATCCTCAATACTCAATCTTCAATCCTCAATCCTCAGTCCACAATCTTCTATCCTCAACGCTCAATCCTCAATCCTCAATCCTCAGTCCTCAATCCTCAATCCTCAATCCACAATCCTCAACGTTCAATCCTCAATACTCAATCTTCAATGCTCATTCCTCAATCCTCAATCCTCAATTCTCAATAATCAATCGTCAATCCTCAATCCCCAATACTCAATCTTCAATCCCCAAACCTCAATCCTCGGTCCTCAAACCTCAATCGTCCATCTCCAATCCTGAATGCTCAATCTTCAATCCTCAATCCTCAATCCTCAATCCTCAATCCTCAATCCTTATTCTTCAATCCTCAATACCCAATCCTCAGTCTTCAATCCTCAATCCTCAATCCTCAATTCTCAATCTTCAATCCTCAGTCCTCAGTCCTCAAACCTCAATCTTCAACCCTCAGCTCTCATCCCCAATCCTCAATCCTCAATCCTCAATCCTCAATCTCCAATCCTCAATACTCAATCTTCAATCCTCAATCCTCAGTCCACAATCTTCTATCCTCAACGCTCAATCCTCAATCCTCAATCCTCAGTCCTCAATCCTCAATCCTCAATCCTCAAACCTCAATCCTCAACCGTCAGACCTCGTCCTCAAACCTCAACCCCCAATCCTCAATACTCAATCCTCAATCTTAAATCATCAATACTCAATCCTCAATCCTCAATCCTCAATCCTCAACCTTCAATCCTGAATACTCGATCTTCAATCCTCAATCCTGAGTCCTCAACCCTCAATCCTCATTCTTCAATCCTCAATACCCAATCCTCAATCTTCAATCCCGAATCCTCAATCCTCAATTCGCAATCCTCAATCCTCAATCCTCAGACCTCAAGTATCAATACTCAAGCCTCAGTGCTCGTCATCAATCCACAACCCTCAATCCTCAATCCTCAATCTTCATTCATCAATATTCAACCTTCAATGCTAAATCCTCAATCCTCAATCCTCAATCCTCAATCCTCAATGTTCAATCCTCAATACCCTATCCTCAATCCTCAATCCTCAATCCTCAATCATCAATCCTCAATGTTCAATCCGCAATACCCAATCCTCAATCTTCAATCCTCAATCCTCAATCCTCAATCCTCGATCCTCAATCCTCAATCCTCAATCCTCAGTCCTCAAATCTCAATCCTCAGACCACATACTCAATCCTCAGTCCTCAATCCTCAATCCTCAATCCTCATTCTACAATCCTCAATACCCAATCCTCAATCTTCAATCCTCAATCCTCAATTCTCAATCCTCAATCCTCAATCCTCAGACCTCAAACATCAATACTCAACCCTCACTCCTCGTCCTCAATCCACAACCCTCAATCCTCGATCCTCAATCTTCAATCATCAATATTCAATCTTCAATCCTCAATCCTCAATCCTCAATGTTCTATCCTCAATACGCAATCCTCAACGTTGAATCCTCAATCCTCAATCCTCAATCCTCAATCCTCAATCCTCAATCCTCAGTCCTCAGTCCTCAATCCTGAATCCACAATACTGAACCCTCAATATTCAGCCCTCAGACCTCAACAATCAGTTGTGAATCCTCAATCCTCAATAGGATATCCTCAATTCACAGGTTTCAATACTCAATACTAAGCCTGCAATCTTCTAAGCTCTATCCTCAAACATCAATTCTCATCACTCAACCCTCAATATTCAACGCACAGCCCCCAACCATCAATCCTCAATACTCAACCATCAATCCTCAATTCTCAATACTCAATAGAATATCCTGAATTCTCATGGTTCAGCACTCAATCCACAATATCCAATAATCAAATCTCAATCCTCAAACATCAATTCTCAACACTCAATCCTCAACAGTCAGTCCTCTCTCTTCAATCCTCCATCTTCAATCCTCAATCCTCATTACTCAATACTCAATCCTCATTCTTCAATCCTCAACACCCAATCCTCAATCTTCAATCCTCAATCCTCAATTCTCAATCCTCAATCCTCAATCCTCAGACCTCAAACATCAATACTCAACCGTTAGTCCTCGTCCACAATCCTCAACCCCCAATACTCACTCCTCAATCTTCAATTCTCAATCCTCAACCCTCAATCCTCAATCTTCAATCCTCAATACTCAATCTTCAATCCTCGATCCTCAATCCTCAATCCTCAATCCACATTCTTCAATCCTCAACACCCAATCCTCAATCTTCAATCCTCAATCCTCAATCCTCAATCCTCCATCTTCAATCCTCAATACTCAATCTTCAATCCTCGATCCTCAATCCTCAATCCTCAATCCTCATTCTTCAATCCTCAACACCCAATCCTCAGTCTTCAATCCTCAATCCTCAATCCTCAATTCTCAATCCTCATTCCTCAATCCTCAGGCCTCAAACATCAATACTCAACCCTCAGTCCTCGTCCTCAATCCGCAACCCTCAATCGTCGATCGTCAAACTTTAATCATCAATATTCAATCTTCAACCCTCAATCCTCAATCCTCAATACTCAATCCCCAATCCTCAATGTTCTATCCTCAATACGCAATCCTCAACCTTCAATCCTCAATCCTCCATCCTCAATCCTCAATCCTCAATCCTCAATCCTCAATACTCAATCTTCAATCCTCAATCCTCAATCATCAATCCTCAATGCTCAATCCTCAATCCTCAATCCTCAACCCTCAATCTTCAATCCTCAATACTCAATCTGCAATCCTCAATCCTCAATCCTCAATCCTCAATCCTCATTCTTCAATCCGCAGTGCCCAGTCCTCAATCTTGAATACTCAATCCTCAATCCTCGATTCTCATTCCACAATCCTCAATCGTCAATCCTCAATCCTCAATCCTCAACCCTCAATCCTCAATGTTGAATCCTCAATACCCAATCCTCAGTCTTCAATCCTCAATCCTCAATCCTCAATCCTCAATCCTCAATCTTCAATCCTCAATCCTCAATCCTCAATTCTCAATCCTCAATCCTCAATCCTCAGACCTCAAACATCAACACTCAACCCTCAGTCCTCGTCCTCAATCCACAACCCTCAACCCTCAATCCTCAGTCCTAAATCCTCAATCCTCAATCCTCAAACCTCAATCCTCAACCGTCAGTCCCCGTCCTCAATCCTCAAACATGAATCCTCAATCCTCAACCTTCAATCATCAATACTCCATCTTCAATCCTCAATTATCAATCCTCAATCTTCAATCCTCAATACTCAATCTTCAATAATCAATCCTCAATACTCAATCCTCAATACTCAATCCTCAATCGTCAATACTCAATCCCCAATCCTCAATCTTCAATCCTCAATCCTCAATCCTCAATCCTCAATCCTCAATCTTCAATCCTCAATACTCAATCTTCATTCCTCAATCCTCAATCCTCAATCCTCAATCCTCAATCCTCGATCCTCAATGCTCAATACTCAATCCTCAATCTTCAATCCTCAATACTCAGTATTCAATACTCAATCCTCAATCCTCAATCTTCAATCCTCATTCTTCAATCCTCAATACCCAATCCACAATCTTCAATCCTCAATCCTCAACCCTCAATTCTCAATACTCAATCCTCAATCCTCAGACCTCAGACAGCAATACTCAACCCTCAGTCCTCGTCCTCAATCCACAACCATCAATACTGAATCCTCAGTCCTAAATCCTCAATCCTCAATCCTCAAACCTCAATCCTCAACCGTCAGTCTCCGTCCTCAATCCTCAAACATGAATCCTCAATCCTCAACCTTCAATCATCAATACTCCATCTTCAATCCTCAATTATCAATCCTCAATCTTCAATCCTCAATACTCAATCTTCAATAATCAATCCTCAATACTCAATCCTCAATACTCAATCCTCAATCGTCAATACTCAATCCCCAATCCTCAATCTTCAATCCTCAATCCTCAATCCTCAATCCTCAATCCTCAATCTTCAATCCTCAATACTCAATCTTCATTCCTCAATCCTCAATCCTCAATTCTCAATCCTCAATCCTCGATCCTCAATGCTCAATACTCAATCCTCAATCTGCAATCCTCAATACTCAGTATTCAATACTCAATCCTCAATCCTCAATCCTCAATCCTCATTCTTCAATCCTCAATACCCAATCCACAATCTTCAATCCTCAATCCTCAACCCTCAATTCTCAATACTCAATCCTCAATCCTCAGACCTCAGACAGCAATACTCAACCCTCAGTCCTCGTCCTCAATCCACAACCATCAATACTGAATCCTCAACCTTCAATCATCAATATTCAATCTTCAGTCCTCAATCCTCAATCCTCAATCCTCAAACCTCAATCCTCAACCGTCAGTCCTCGTTCTCAAACCTCAACCCTCAATCCTCAATCCTCAATCTTCAATCATCAATATTCAATCTTCAATCCTCCATCCTCAATCCTCAATCCTCAAGCGTCAATCCTCAATCCTCAATCCTCAATCCTCAGTAATCAATCCTCAATCTTCAATACTGAATCGTCAATCCTCAGTCCTCAATCCTCAATCCTCAATCCTCGTTCCTCAAACCTCAATGCTCAACCCTCTGCCCTCACACTCAATTCTCAATTCTCAATCCTCAATCCTCAATCCTCAATCTTCAATCCTCAATAATCAATCTCCAATCCTAGATCCTCAATCCCCAATCCTCAATCCTCAATCCTGAATCCTCAATCCTGAATCTTCAATCCTCAATCCTCAATCCTCAATTCTCAACCCTCAATCCTCAATCCTCAGACCTCAAACATCAATACTCAACCCTCAGTCCTCGACCTCAATCCACAACCCTCAATCCTCAATCCTCAATCCTCATTCCTCAATCCTCATTCTTCAATCCTCAACACCCAATCCTCAACACCCAATCCTCAATCTTCAATCCTCAATCCTCAATCCTCAGTTCTCGACCCTCAATCCTCAGTCCTCAGCCCTCAATCCTCAATCCTCAAACCTCAGCCCTCATCCTCAATCCTCAATCCTCAATCCTCATTCTTCAATACTCAATACCCAATCCTCAATCTTCAATCCTCAATCCTCAATCCTCAATTCTCAATCCTCAATCCTCAGTCCTCAGTCCTCAAACCTCAATCCTCAACCCTCAGCCCTCATCCTCAATCCTCAATCCTCAATCCTCAATCCTCAATCTGCAATCCTCAATACTCAATCTTCAATCCTCAATCCTCAGTCCACAATCTTCAATCCTCAATGCTCAATCCTCAATACTCAATCCTCAGTCCTCAATCCTCAATCCTCAACCCTCAAACCTCAATCCTCAACCGTCAGTCCTCGTCCTCAGACCTCAACCCCCAATCCTCAATCCTCAATCTTCAATCATCAATACTCAATCTTCAATCCTCAACCCTCAATCCTCAATCCTCAATCCTCAATCCTCAATATTCAACGCACAACCCTCAGGCATCAATGCTCAATACTCAACCACCAATCCTCAATTCTCAATACTCAATAGAATATCCTGAATTCTCATGGTTCAATACTCAATCCACAATATTCAATAATCAAATCTCAATCCGCAAACATCAATTCTCAACACTCAATCCTCAACACTCAGTCCTCTCTCATCAATCCTCCATCCTCAATCCTCAATCCTCAAGAGTCAATCCTCAGTCCTCAATCCTCAACCCTCAATCGTCAGTCCTCAAACCTCCACCACGAATCCTCAATCCTGAATCCTCAATCTTCAGCCATAAGACCTCAACAATCGATTGTCAATCCTCAATCCTCAATAGAATATCCTCAGTTCACACTTTTCAATACTCAATCCCCATTCTTCAATCTTCAAATCTCAATCCACAAACATCAATTCTCATCACGCAACCCTCAACACTCAGTCCTCAATATTCAATCCTCAATACTCAATCCTCAATCTTCAATCCTCAATACTCAATCTTCAATCCTCAATCCTCAATTCTCAATCCTCAATGCTCAGTACTCCATCGTCAATCCTCAATCCCCAATCCTCAATTTCAATTCTCAATCCTCAATCCTCAATCCTCAATCCTCTATCTTCAATCCTCAATACTCAATCTTCAATCCTCAATCCTTAATCCTCAATCCTCAATCCTCAATCCTCAATCCTCAATCTTCAATCCTCAATAAACAAACTGCAATCCTCAATCCTCAGTCCTCACTCCTCAATCCTCATTCTTCAATCCTCAATACCGAATCCTCAATCTTCAATCCTCAATCCTCAATCCTCAATTCTCAATCCTCAATCCTCAATCCTCAGACTTCAAACACCAATACTCAACTCTCAGTCCTCGTCCTCAATCCACAACCCTCAATCCTCAATCCACAACCCTCAATCCTCAATCCTCAATCTTCAATCATTAATATTCAATCTTCAATCCTCAATCCTCAATCCTCAATCCTCAATCTTCAATACTCAGTCCTCAATCCTCAACCTTCAATCCTCAATACTCAATCTTCAATCCTCAATCCTCAGTCCTCAAACCTCAATCCACAATCCTCAATCCTCAGTAATCAATCCTCAATCTTCAATACTGAATCGTCAATCCTCAGTCCTCAATCCTCAATCCTCAATCCTCGTTCCTCAAACCTCAATCCTCAACCCTCAGTCCTCACACAAAATTCTCAATTCTCAATCCTCAATCCTCAATCCTCAATCTTCAATCCTCAATAATCAATCTCCAATCCTAGATCCTCAATCCCCAATCCTCAATCCTTAATCCTCTATCATCAATCCTCAATCTCCAGTCCTCAATCTTCATTCCTCAATGCTCAATCCTCAATCCTCAATCCTCAGTCCTCAATCCTCAATCCTCAATCCTCAAACCTCAATCCTCAACCGTCAGTCCACGTCCTCAACCCTCAAACCTCAATCCTCAATCCTCAACCTTCAATCCTCAATACTCAATATTCAATCCTCAATCCTCAGTCCTCAATCCTCCATCTTCAATCCTCAATCCTCAATCCTCAAACTTCAATCCTCAATACTCAATCTTCAATAATCAATCCTCAATTCTCAATCCTCAATACTCAATCGTCAATCGTCAATCCTCAAACCCCAATCCTCAATCTTCAATACTCAATCCTCAATACTCAATCCTCAATCCTCAATCTTCAATCCTCAATACTCAATATGCAATCCTCAATCCTCAATACGCAATCCTCAATCCTCAATCCTCAATCCTCAATCTTCAATCCTCAATACTCAGTCTTCAATCCTCAATCCTCAATCCTCAATCCTCAATCCTCAATCCTCAATCCTCATTCTTCAATCCTCAATACCGAATCCTCAATCTTCAATCCTCTATCCTCAATCCTCAATTCTCAATCCTCAATCCTCAATCCTCAGACCTCAAACAGCAATATTCAACCCTCAGTCCTCGTCCTCAATCCACAACCATCAATACTGAATCCTCAACCTTCAATCATCAATATTCAATCTTCAGTCCTCAATCCTCAATCCTCAATCCTCAAACCTCAATCCTCAACCGTCAGTCCTCGTTCTCAAACCTCAACCCTCAATCCTCAATCCTCAATCTTCAATCATCAATACTCAATCTTCAATCCTCAATCCTCAATCCTCAATCCTCAATCCTCAATCCACAATATTCAACGCACAACCCTCAACCATCAATCCTCAATACTCAACCATCAATCCTCAATTCTCAATACTCAAAAGAATATCCTGAATTCTCATGGTTCAATACTCAATCCACAATATTCAATAATCAAATCTCAATCCTCAAACATCAATTCTCAACACGCAATCCTCAACACTCAGTCCTCTCTCTTCAATCCTCCATCCTCAATCCTCAATCCTCAAGCGTCAATCCTCAATCCCCAGTCCTCAATCCTCAGTAATCAATCCTCAATCTTCAATACTGAATCGTCAATCCTCAGTCCTCAATCCTCAATCCTCAATCCTCGTTCCTCAAACCTCAATCCTCAATCTTCAATCCTCAATAATCAATCTCCAATCCTAGACCCTCAATCCCCAATCCTCAATCCTTAATCCTCTATCATCAATCCTCAATTCTCAATCCTCAGTTGTCAATCTTCAATCCCCAATACTCAATCTTCAATCCCCAATCCTCAATCCTCGGTCCTCAATCCTCAATCGTCCATCTCCAATCCTGAATGCTCAATCTTCAATCCTCAATCCTCAATCCTCAATCCTCAATCCTCAATCCTCATTCTTCAATCCTCAATACCCAATCCTCAATCTTCAATCCACAATCCTCAATCCTCAATTCTCAATCCTCAATCCTCAGTCCTCAGTCCTCAAACCTCAATCCTCAACCCTCAGCCCTCATCCTCAATCCTCAATCCTCAATCCTCAATCCTCAATCTGCAATCCTCAATACTCAATCTTCAATCCTCAATCCTCAGTCCACAATCTTCAATCCTCAATGCTCAATCCTCAATACTCAATCCTCAGTCCTCAATCCTCAATCCTCAACCCTCAAACCTCAATCCTCAACCGTCAGTCCTCGTCCTCAGACCTCAACCCCCAATCCTCAATCCTCAATCCTCAATCCTCAATATTCAACGCACAACCCTCAGGCATCAATGCTCAATACTCAACCACCAATCCTCAATTCTCAATACTCAATAGAATATCCTGAATTCTCATGGTTCAATACTCAATCCACAATATTCAATAATCAAATCTCAATCCGCAAACATCAATTCTCAACACTCAATCCTCAACACTCAGTCCTCTCTCATCAATCCTCCATCCTCAATCCTCAATCCTCAAGAGTCAATCCTCAGTCCTCAATCCTCAACCCTCAATCGTCAGTCCTCAAACCTCCACCACGAATCCTCAATCCTGAATCCTCAATCTTCAGCCATAAGACCTCAACAATCGATTGTCAATCCTCAATCCTCAATAGAATATCCTCAGTTCACACTTTTCAATACTCAATCCCCATTCTTCAATCTTCAAATCTCAATCCACAAACATCAATTCTCATCACGCAACCCTCAACACTCAGTCCTCAATCTTCAATCCTCAATACTCAATCCTCAATCTTCAATCCTCAATACTCAATCTTCAATCCTCAATCCTCAATTCTCAATCCTCAATGCTCAGTACTCCATCGTCAATCCTCAATCCCCAATCCTCAATTTCAATTCTCAATCCTCAATCCTCAATCCTCAATCCTCTATCTTCAATCCTCAATACTCAATCTTCAATCCTCAATCCTTAATCCTCAATCCTCAATCCTCAATCCTCAATCCTCAATCTTCAATCCTCAATAAACAAACTGCAATCCTCAATCCTCAGTCCTCACTCCTCAATCCTCATTCTTCAATCCTCAATACCGAATCCTCAATCTTCAATCCTCAATCCTCAATCCTCAATTCTCAATCCTCAATCCTCAATCCTCAGACTTCAAACACCAATACTCAACTCTCAGTCCTCGTCCTCAATCCACAACCCTCAATCCTCAATCCACAACCCTCAATCCTCAATCCTCAATCTTCAATCATTAATATTCAATCTTCAATCCTCAATCCTCAATCCTCAATCCTCAATCTTCAATACTCAGTCCTCAATCCTCAACCTTCAATCCTCAATACTCAATCTTCAATCCTCAATCCTCAGTCCTCAAACCTCAATCCACAATCCTCAATCCTCAGTAATCAATCCTCAATCTTCAATACTGAATCGTCAATCCTCAGTCCTCAATCCTCAATCCTCAATCCTCGTTCCTCAAACCTCAATCCTCAACCCTCAGTCCTCACACAAAATTCTCAATTCTCAATCCTCAATCCTCAATCCTCAATCTTCAATCCTCAATAATCAATCTCCAATCCTAGATCCTCAATCCCCAATCCTCAATCCTTAATCCTCTATCATCAATCCTCAATCTCCAGTCCTCAATCTTCATTCCTCAATGCTCAATCCTCAATCCTCAATCCTCAGTCCTCAATCCTCAATCCTCAATCCTCAAACCTCAATCCTCAACCGTCAGTCCACGTCCTCAACCCTCAAACCTCAATCCTCAATCCTCAACCTTCAATCCTCAATACTCAATATTCAATCCTCAATCCTCAGTCCTCAATCCTCCATCTTCAATCCTCAATCCTCAATCCTCAAACTTCAATCCTCAATACTCAATCTTCAATAATCAATCCTCAATTCTCAATCCTCAATACTCAATCGTCAATCGTCAATCCTCAAACCCCAATCCTCAATCTTCAATACTCAATCCTCAATACTCAATCCTCAATCCTCAATCTTCAATCCTCAATACTCAATATGCAATCCTCAATCCTCAATACGCAATCCTCAATCCTCAATCCTCAATCCTCAATCTTCAATCCTCAATACTCAGTCTTCAATCCTCAATCCTCAATCCTCAATCCTCAATCCTCAATCCTCAATCCTCATTCTTCAATCCTCAATACCGAATCCTCAATCTTCAATCCTCTATCCTCAATCCTCAATTCTCAATCCTCAATCCTCAATCCTCAGACCTCAAACAGCAATATTCAACCCTCAGTCCTCGTCCTCAATCCACAACCATCAATACTGAATCCTCAACCTTCAATCATCAATATTCAATCTTCAGTCCTCAATCCTCAATCCTCAATCCTCAAACCTCAATCCTCAACCGTCAGTCCTCGTTCTCAAACCTCAACCCTCAATCCTCAATCCTCAATCTTCAATCATCAATACTCAATCTTCAATCCTCAATCCTCAATCCTCAATCCTCAATCCTCAATCCACAATATTCAACGCACAACCCTCAACCATCAATCCTCAATACTCAACCATCAATCCTCAATTCTCAATACTCAAAAGAATATCCTGAATTCTCATGGTTCAATACTCAATCCACAATATTCAATAATCAAATCTCAATCCTCAAACATCAATTCTCAACACGCAATCCTCAACACTCAGTCCTCTCTCTTCAATCCTCCATCCTCAATCCTCAATCCTCAAGCGTCAATCCTCAATCCCCAGTCCTCAATCCTCAGTAATCAATCCTCAATCTTCAATACTGAATCGTCAATCCTCAGTCCTCAATCCTCAATCCTCAATCCTCGTTCCTCAAACCTCAATCCTCAATCTTCAATCCTCAATAATCAATCTCCAATCCTAGACCCTCAATCCCCAATCCTCAATCCTTAATCCTCTATCATCAATCCTCAATTCTCAATCCTCAGTTGTCAATCTTCAATCCCCAATACTCAATCTTCAATCCCCAATCCTCAATCCTCGGTCCTCAATCCTCAATCGTCCATCTCCAATCCTGAATGCTCAATCTTCAATCCTCAATCCTCAATCCTCAATCCTCAATCCTCAATCCTCATTCTTCAATCCTCAATACCCAATCCTCAATCTTCAATCCACAATCCTCAATCCTCAATTCTCAATCCTCAATCCTCAGTCCTCAGTCCTCAAACCTCAATCCTCAACCCTCAGCCCTCATCCTCAATTCCTCAATCCTCAATCCTCAATCCTCAATCTGCAATCCTCAATACTCAATCTTCAATCCTCAATCCTCAGTCCACAATCTTCAATCCTCAATGCTCAATCCTCAATACTCAATCCTCAGTCCTCAATCCTCAATCCTCAACCCTCAAACCTCAAACCTCAACCGTCAGTCCTCGTCCTCAGACCTCAACCCCCAATCCTCAATCCTCAATCTTCAATCATCAATACTCAATCTTCAATCCTCAACCCTCAATCCTCAATCCTCAATCCTCAATCCTCAATATTCAACGCACAACCCTCAGGCATCAATGCTCAATACTCAACCACCAATCCTCAATTCTCAATACTCAATAGAATATCCTGAATTCTCATGGTTCAATACTCAATCCACAATATTCAATAATCAAATCTCAATCCGCAAACATCAATTCTCAACACTCAATCCTCAACACTCAGTCCTCTCTCATCAATCCTCCATCCTCAATCCTCAATCCTCAAGAGTCAATCCTCAGTCCTCAATCCTCAACCCTCAATCCTCAGTCCTCAAACCTCCACCACGAATCCTCAATCCTGAATCCTCAATCTTCAGCCATAAGACCTCAACAATCGATTGTCAATCCTCAATCCTCAATAGAATATCCTCAGTTCACACTTTTCAATACTCAATCCCCATTCTTCAATCTTCAAATCTCAATCCACAAACATCAATTCTCATCACGCAACCCTCAACACTCAGTCCTCAATACTCAATCCTCAATCTTCAATCCTCAATACTCAATCTTCAATCCTCAATCCTCAATTCTCAATCCTCAATGCTCAATACTCCATCGTCAATCCTCAATCCCCAATCCTCAATTTCAATTCTCAATCCTCAATCCTCAATCCTCAATCCTCTATCTTCAATCCTCAATACTCAATCTTCAATCCTCAATCCTCAATCCTCAATCCTCAATCCTCAATCCTCAATCCTCAATCTTCAATCCTCAATAAACAAACTGCAATCCTCAATCCTCAGTCCTCACTCCTCAATCCTCATTCTTCAATCCTCAATACCGAATCCTCAATCTTCAATCCTCAATCCTCAATCCTCAATTCTCAATCCTCAATCCTCAATCCTCAGACTTCAAACACCAATACTCAACTCTCAGTCCTCGTCCTCAATCCACAACCCTCAATCCTCAATCCACAACCCTCAATCCTCAATCCTCAATCTTCAATCATTAATATTCAATCTTCAATCCTCAATCCTCAATCCTCAATCCTCAATCTTCAATACTCAGTCCTCAATCCTCAACCTTCAATCCTCAATACTCAATCTTCAATCCTCAATCCTCAGTCCTCAAACCTCAATCCACAATCCTCAATCCTCAGTAATCAATCCTCAATCTTCAATACTGAATCGTCAATCCTCAGTCCTCAATCCTCAATCCTCAATCCTCGTTCCTCAAACCTCAATCCTCAACCCTCAGTCCTCACACAAAATTCTCAATTCTCAATCCTCAATCCTCAATCCTCAATCTTCAATCCTCAATAATCAATCTCCAATCCTAGATCCTCAATCCCCAATCCTCAATCCTTAATCCTCTATCATCAATCCTCTATCTCCAGTCCTCAATCTTCATTCCTCAATGCTCAATCCTCAATCCTCAATCCTCAGTCCTCAATCCTCAATCCTCAATCCTCAAACCTCAATCCTCAACCGTCAGTCCACGTCCTCAACCCTCAAACCTCAATTCTCAATCCTCAACCTTCAATCCTCAATACTCAATATTCAATCCTCAATCCTCAGTCCTCAATCCTCCATCTTCAATCCTCAATCCTCAATCCTCAAACTTCAATCCTCAATACTCAATCTTCAATAATCAATCCTCAATTCTCAATCCTCAATACTCAATCGTCAATCGTCAATCCTCAAACCCCAATCCTCAATCTTCAATACTCAATCCTCAATACTCAATCCTCAATCCTCAATCTTCAATCCTCAATACTCAATATGCAATCCTCAATCCTCAATACGCAATCCTCAATCCTCAATCCTCAATCCTCAATCTTCAATCCTCAATACTCAGTCTTCAATCCTCAATCCTCAATCCTCAATCCTCAATCCTCAATCCTCAATCCTCATTCTTCAATCCTCAATACCCAATCCTCAATCTTCAATCCTCTATCCTCAATCAGCAATTCTCAATCCTCAATCCTCAATCCTCAGACCTCAAACAGCAATATTCAACCCTCAGTCCTCGTCCTCAATCCACAACCATCAATACTGAATCCTCAACCTTCAATCATCAATATTCAATCTTCAGTCCTCAATCCTCAATCCTCAATCCTCAAACCTCAATCCTCAACCGTCAGTCCTCGTTCTCAAACCTCAACCCTCAATCCTCAATCCTCAATCTTCAATCATCAATACTCAATCTTCAATCCTCAATCCTCAATCCTCAATCCTCAATCCTCAATCCACAATATTCAACGCACAACCCTCAACCATCAATCCTCAATACTCAACCATCAATCCTCAATTCTCAATACTCAAAAGAATATCCTGAATTCTCATGGTTCAATACTCAATCCACAATATTCAATAATCAAATCTCAATCCTCAAACATCAATTCTCAACACGCAATCCTCAACACTCAGTCCTCTCTCTTCAATCCTCCATCCTCAATCCTCAATCCTCAAGCGTCAATCCTCAATCCCCAGTCCTCAATCCTCAGTAATCAATCCTCAATCTTCAATACTGAATCGTCAATCCTCAGTCCTCAATCCTCAATCCTCAATCCTCGTTCCTCAAACCTCAATCCTCAATCTTCAATCCTCAATAATCAATCTCCAATCCTAGACCCTCAATCCCCAATCCTCAATCCTTAATCCTCTATCATCAATCCTCAATTCTCAATCCTCAGTCGTCAATCTTCAATCCCCAATACTCAATCTTCAATCCCCAATCCTCAATCCTCGGTCCTCAATCCTCAATCGTCCATCTCCAATCCTGAATGCTCAATCTTCAATCCTCAATCCTCAATCCTCAATCCTCAATCCTCAATCCTCATTCTTCAATCCTCAATACCCAATCCTCAATCTTCAATCCACAATCCTCAATCCTCAATTCTCAATCCTCAATCCTCAGTCCTCAGTCCTCAAACCTCAATCCTCAACCCTCAGCCCTCATCCTCAATTCCTCAATCCTCAATCCTCAATCCTCAATCTCCAATCCTCAATACTCAATCTTCAATCCTCAATCCTCAGTCCACAATCTTCAATCCTCAATGCTCAATCCTCAATCCTCAATCCTCAGTCCTCAATCCTCAATCCTCCATCCTCAAACCTCAATCCTCAACCGTCAGTCGTCGTCCTCAAACCTCAACCCCAATCCTCAATCCTCAATCTTCAATCATCAATACTCAATCTTCAATCCTCAATCCTCAATCCTCAATCCTCAATACTCAATCCTCAATATTCAACGCACAACCCTCAGCCATCAATCCTCAATCCTCAACCATCAATCCTCAATTCTCAATACTCAATAGAATATCCTGAATTCTCATGGTTCAATACTCAATCCACAATATTCAATAATCAAATCTCAATCCTCAAACATCAATTCTCAACACTCAATCCTCAACACTCAGTCCTCTCTCATCAATCCTCCAACCTCAATCCTCAATCCTCGAGAGTCAATCCTCAATCCTCAATCCTCAACCCTCAATCCTCAGTCCTCAAACCTCCACCACGAATCCTCAATCCTGAATCCTCAATCGTCAGCCATAAGACCTCAACAATCAATTGTCAATCCTCAATCCTCAATAGAATATTCTTAATTCACAGTTTTCAATACTCAATCCCCATTCTTCAATCTTCAAATCTCAACCCCCAAACATCAATTCTCAACACTCAATCCTCAACACTCAGTCCTCTCTCTTCAATCCTCCATCCTCAATCCTCAATCCTTAACTCTCAATCCTTAATCCTCAATCCTCAGAGTTCAAACATCTATACTCAACCCTCAGTCCTCGTCGCCAATCCACAACACTCAATACTCAATCCTCAACCTTCGATTATCCATATCCAATCTTCAATCCTCAATCCTCAATGCTCAATCCTCAATACTCAATGTTCAATCCTCAATACCCAATCCTCAATCTTCAATCCTCAATCCTGAATCCTCAATCCTCAATCCTCAACCTTAATCTTCAATCCTCAGTACTCAATCTTCAATCCTCAATCCTCAACCCTCAATCCTCAATCCTCAATCTTCAATCCTCAATACTCAATCTTCAATCCTCAATCCTCAATCCTCATTCCTCAATCCTCAAAACCCAATCCTCAACCTTCAATCCTCAATCCTCAATCCTCAATTCTCAATCCTCACTCCTCAATCCTCAATCCTCAATGTTCAATCCGCAATACCAAATCCTCAATCTTCAAACCTCAATCCTCAATCCTCGATCCTCAATCCTCAATCCTCAATCCTCAGTCCTCAAATCTCAATCCTCAGACCACATACTCAATCCTCAGTCCTCAATCCTCAATCCTCAATCCTCAATCCTCATTCTACAATCCTCAATACCCAATCCTCAATCTTCAATCCTCAATCCTCAATTCTCAATCCTCAATCCTCAATCCTCAGACCTCAAACATCAATACTCAACCCTCAGTCCTCGTCCTCAATCCACAACCCTCAATCCTCGATCCTCAATCTTCAATCATCAATATTCAATCTTCAATCCTCAATCCTCAATCCTCAATACTCAATCCTCAATCCTCAATGTTCTATCCTCAATACGCAATCCTCAACGTTGAATCCTCAATCCTCAATCCTCAATCCTCAATCCTCAATCCTCAATCCTCAGTCCTCAGTCCTCAATCCTGAATCCACAATCCTGAACCCTCAATATTCAGCCCTCAGACCTCAACAATCAGTTGTGAATCCTCAATCCTCAATAGGAAATCCTCAATTCACAGGTTTCAATACTCAATACTAAGCCTGCAATCTTCTAAGCTCTATCCTCAAACATCAATTCTCATCACTCAACCCTCAATATTCAACGCACAGCCCCCAACCATCAATCCTCAATACTCAACCGTCAATCCTCAATTCTCAATACTCAATAGAATATCCTGAATTCTCATGGTTGAGCACTCAATCCACAATATCCAATAATCAAATCTCAATCCTCAAACATCAATTCTCAACTCTCAATCCTCAACAGTCAGTCCTCTCTCTTCAATCCTCCATCTTCAATCCTCAATCCTCATTACTCAATACTCAATCCTCATTCTTCAATCCTCAATTCCCAAACCTCAATCTTCAATCCTCAATCCTCAATTCTCAATCCTCAATCCTCAATCCTCAGACCTCAAACAACAATACTCAACCGTTAGTCCTCGTCCACAATCCTCAACCCCCAATACTCACTCCTCAATCTTCAATTCTCAATCCTCAACCCTCAATCCTCAATCTTCAATCCTCAATACTCAATCTTCAATCCTCGATCCTCAATCCTCAATCCTCAATCCACATTCTTCAATCCTCAACACCCAATCCTCAATCTTCAATCCTCAATCCTCAATCCTCAATCCTCCATCTTCAATCCTCAATACTCAATCTTCAATCCTCGATCCTCAATCCTCAATCCTCAATCCTCATTCTTCAATCCTCAACACCCAATCCTCAGTCTTCAATCCTCAATCCTCAATCCTCAATTCTCAATCCTCATTCCTCAATCCTCAGACCTCAAACATCAATACTCAACCCTCAGTCCTCGTCCTCAATCCGCAACCCTCAATCGTCGATCGTCAAACTTTAATCATCAATATTCAATCTTCAACCCTCAATCCTCAATCCTCAATACTCAATCCTCAATCCTCAATGTTCTATCCTCAATACGCAATCCTCAACCTTCAATCCTCAATCCTCAATCCTCAATCCTCAATCCTCAATCCTCAATCCCCAGTCCTCAAACCTCAATCCTGAATCCACAATCCTGAACCCTCAATATTCAGGACTCAGACCTCAACAATCAGTTGTTAATCCTCAATCCTCAATAGAATATCCTCAATTCACAGGTTTCGATACTCAATACTCAGCCTGCAATCTTCAAATCTCTATCCACAAACATCAATTCTCATCACTCAACCCTCAATATTCAACGCACAACCCTCAAACATCAATCCTCAATACTCAACCATCAATCCTCAATTCTCAATACTCAATAGAATATCCTGAATTCTCATGGTTCAATACTCAATCCACAATATCCAATAATCAAATCTCAATCCTCAAACATCAATCCTCAACACTCAATCCTCAACACTCAGTCCTCTCTCTTCAATCCTCCATCTTCAATCCTCAATCCTCAATACTCAATACTCAATCCTCATTCTTCAATCCTCATTCTTCAATCCTCAATACCCAATCCTCAATCTTCAATCCTCAATCCTCAATTCTCAATCCTCAATCCTCAGACCTCAAACATCAATACTCAACCGTCAGCCCTCGTCCTCAATACTCAACCCCCAATACTCAATCCTCAATCTTCAATTCTCAATCCTCAACCCTCAATCCTCAATCCTCGGTCCTCAAACCACAATCCTGAATCCTCAATCCTGAATCCTCAACCTTCAGCCCTCAGTCCTCAACAATCAGTTGTCAATCCTCAGTCCTCAAGAGAATATCATCAATTCACAGTTTTCAATACTCAATACTCAATCTGCAATCTTCAAATCTCCATCCACAAACATCAATTCTCATCACACAACCCTCAACACTCAGTCTTCAATCCTCAATCCTCAATCCTCAATCCTCAATCCTCATTCTTCAATCCTCAACACCCAATCCTCAATCTTCAATCCTCAATCCTCAATCCTCATTTCTCAATCCTCAATCCTCAATCCTCAGACCTCAAACAGCAATACTCAACCCTCAGACCTCGTCCTCAATCCACAAACATCAATCCTCAATGCTCAATCTTCAATCATCAATATTCAACCTTCAGTCCTCAATCCTCAATCCTCAATCCTCAATCCTCAATCCTCAATGTTCAATCCGCAATACCCAATACTCCATCTTCTATCCGCAATCCTCAATCCTCAATCCTCAATCCTCAATCCTCAATCCTCTATCTTCAATCCTCAATACTCAATCTTCAATCCTCAATCCTCAATCCTCAATCCTCAATCCTCATCCTTCAATCCACAAAACCCAATCCTCAATCTTCAATCCTCAATCCTCAATCCTCAACTCTCAACCCTCAATCCTCAATCCTCAGACCTCAAACGTCAATACTCAACCCTCAGTCCTCGTCCTCAATCCACAACCCTCAATCCCCGATCCTCAATCTTCAATCATCAATATTCAGCCTTCAATCCTCGATCCTCAATCCTCAATACTCAATCCTCAATCCTCAATGTTCCATCCTCGATACGCAATCCTCAATCTTCAATCCTCAATCCTCAATCCTCAATCCTCAATCCTCAATCCTCAATCCTCAACCTTAATCTTCAATCCTCAGTACTCAATCTTCAATCCTCAATCCTCAACCCTCAATCCTCAATCCTCAATCTTCAATCCTCAATACTCAATCTTCAATCCTCAATCCTCAATCCTCATTCCTCAATCCTCAAAACCCAATCCTCAACCTTCAATCCTCAATCCTCAATCCTCAATTCTCAATCCTCACTCCTCAATTCTCAATCTTCAATCCTCAATACTCAGTCTTCAATCCTCAATCCTCAATACTCAATCCTCAATTCTCAATCCTCAATCTTCAATCCTCAATACTCAATCTTCAATCCTCAATCCTCAATCCTCAATCCTCAATCCTCATTCTTCCATCCTCAACACCCAATCCTCAATCTTCAATCCTCAATCCTCAATCATCAATTCTCACTCCTCATTCCTCAATCATCAGACCTCAAACATGAATGCTCAACCCTCAGTCCTCGTCCTCAGTCCACAACCTTCAATCCTCGTTCCTCAATCTTCAATCATCAATATTCAATCTTCAATCCTCAATCCTCAATCCTCAATACTCAATCCTCAATCCTCAATGTTCTATCCTCAATACGCAATCCTCAACGTTCAATCCTCAATCCTCAATCCTCAATCCTCAATCCTCAATCCTCAATCCTCAGTCCTCAGTCCTCAATCCTGAATCCACAATCCTGAACCCTCAATATTCAGCCCTCAGACCTCAACAATCAGTTGCGAATCCTCAATCCTCAATAGGATATCCTCAATTCACAGGTTTCAATACTCAATACTCAGCCTGCAATCTTCTAAGCTCTATCCTCAAACATCAATTCTCATCCCTCAACCCTCAATATTCAACGCACAGCCCCCAACCATCAATCCTCAATACTCAACCATCAATCCTCAATTCTCAATACTCAATAGAATATCCTGAATTCTCATGGTTCAGCACTCAATCCACAATATCCAATAATCAAATCTCAATCCTCAAACATCAATTCTCGACACTCATTCCTCAACAGTCAGTCCTCTGTCTTCAATCCTCCATCTTCAATCCTCAATCCTCATTACTCAATACTCAATCCTCATTCTTCAATCCTCAATACCCAATCCTCAGTCTTCAATCCTCAATCCTCAATTCTCAATCCTCAATCCTCAATCCTCAGACCTCAAACATCAATACTCAACCGTTAGTCCTCGTCCACAATCCTCAACACCCAATACTCAATCCTCAATCTTCAATTCTCAATCCTCAACCCTCAATCCTCAATCCTCGGTCCTCAAACCACAATCCTGAATCCTCAATCCTGAATCCTCAACCTTCAGCACTCAGTCCTCAACAATCAGTAGTCAATACTCAATCCTCAAGAGAATATCATTAATTCACAGTTTTCAATACTCAATGCTCAATCTGCAATCTTCAAATCTCCATCCACAAACATCAGTTCTCATCACACAACCCTCAACACTCAGTCTTCAATCTTCAATCCTCAATCATCAATCCTCAATCTTCAATCCTCAATACTCAATCTTCAATCCTCAATCCTCAATTCTCAATCCTCAATGCTCAATCCTCAATCGTCAATCCTCAATCCCTAATCCTCAATCTTCAATCCCCAATCCTCAATCCTCAATCCTCAGTCCTCAATCTTCGATCCTCAATACTCAATCTTCAATCCTCAATCCTCAATCCTCAATGCTCAATCCTCAATCCTCAATACTCAATCTTCAATCCTCAATACTCAATCTGCAATCCTCAATCCTCAGTCCTCACTCCTCAATCCTCATTCTTCAATCCTCAATACCGAATCCTCAATCTTCAGTCCTCAATCCTCAATCCTCAATTCTCAATCCTCAATCCTCAATCCTCAGACCTCAAACATCAATACTCAACCGTCAGTCCTCGTCCTCAATCCACAACACCCAATACTCAATCCTCAATCTTCAATTCTCAATCCTCAATCCTCAATCCTCAATCCTCGGTCCTCAAACCACAATCATGAATCCTCAATCCTGAATCCTCAACCTTCAGCCCTCAGTCCTCAACAATCAGTTGTCAATCCTCAATCCTCAAGGGAATATCATCAATTCACAGCTTTCAATACTCAATACTCTATCTGCAATCTTCAAATCTCTATCCACAAACATCAATTCTCATCACTCAACCCTCAACACTCAGTCTTCAATCCTCAATCCTCAGTCCTCAATCCTCAATCCTCATTCTTCAATCCTCAACACCCAATCCTCAATCTTCAATCCTCAATCCTCAATCCTCATTTCTCAATCCTCAATCCCCAATCCTCTGACCTCAAACAGCAGTACTCAACCCTCCGTCCTCGTCCTCAATCCACAAACATCAATCCTCAATCCTCAATCTTCAATCATCCATATTCAATCTTCAGTCCTCAGTCCTCAATCCTCAATCCTCAATCCTCAATCCTCAATGTTCAATCCGCAATACCCAATCCTCCATCTTCTATCCGCAATCCTCAATCCTCAATCCTCAATCCTCAATCCTCAATCCTCAATCTTCAATCCTCAATACTCAATCTTCAATCCTCAATCCTCAATCCTCAATCCTCAATCCTCATTCTTCAATCCTCAAAACCCAATCCTCAATCTTCAATCCTCAATCCGCAATCCTCAATTCTCAATCCTCAATCCTAAATCGTCAGACCTCAAACGTCAATACTCAACCCTCAGTCCTCGTCGTCAATCCACAATCCTCAATCCTCGATCCTCAATCTTCAATCATCAATATTCAATCTTCAATCCTCAATCCTCAATCCTCAATACTCAATACTCAATCCTCAATGTTCCATCCTCAATACGCAATGCTCAATCTTCAATCCTCAATCCTCAATCCTAAATCCTCAATCCTCAATCCTCAATCTTAATCTTCAATCCTCAGTACTCAATCTTCAATCCTCAATCCTCAACCCTCAATCCTCAATCCTCAATCTTCAATCCTCAATACTCAATCTTCAATCCTCAATCCTCAATCCTCATTCTTCAATCCTCAAATCCCAATCCTCAATCTTCAATCCTCAATCCTCAATCCTCAATCCTCAATCCTCAATCCTCAATGTTCAATCCGCAATACCCAATCCTCAATCTTCTATTCGCAATCCTCAATCCTCAATACCCAATCCTCAATCCTCAATCCTCAATCCGCAATCTTCAATCCTCAATACTCAATCTTCAATACTCAATCCTCAATCCTCAATCCTCAATCCTCATTCTTCAATCCTCAACACCCAATCCTCAATCCTCAATCCTCAATCCTCAATCCTCAATTCTCAATCCTCATTCCTCAATCCTCAGACCTCAAACATCAATACTCAACCCTCAGTCCTCGTGCTCGATCCGCAACTCTCAATCGTCGATCCTCAATCTTCAATCATCAATATTTAATCTTCAATCCTCAATCCTCAATCTTCAATCCTCAATCCTCAATCCTCAATCTTCAATCCTCATTCTTCAATCCTCAATACCCAATCCTCAATCATCATTCCTCAATCCTCAATCCTCAATTCTCAACCCTCAATCCTCAATCTTCAATCCTCAATAATCAATCTCCAATCCTAGATCCTCAATCCCCAAACCTCAATCCTTAATCCTCAACCTTCAATCCTCAATCCCCAGTCCTCAATCTTCAATCCTCCATGCTCAATCCTCAATCCTCAATCCTCAGTCCTCAATCCTCAACCCTCAATCTTCAATCCTCAATACTTAATATTCAATACTCAATCCTCAATCTTCAATCCTCAATCTTCAATCCTCAATCCTCAATCCTCAATCCTCGATCCTCATTCTCCAATCCTCAATACCCAATCCTCAATCTTCAATCCTCAATCCTCAATCCTCAATTCTCAATCCTCAATCCTCAGTCCCCAGTCCTCAGACCTCAATCCTCAACCCTCAGCCCTCATCCTCAATCCTCAATCCGCAATACTCAATCTTCAATCCTCAATCCTCAACCCTCAATCCTCAATCCTCAATCCTGAATCCTCAATCCTCAATTTTCAATCCTCAATACTCAATCTTCAATCCTCAATCCTCAATCCACAATCCTCAATCCTCAATCCTCAATCCTCAATCCTCAATCCTCAGACCTCAAACATCAATACTCAACCCTCAGTCCTCGTCCTCAATCCACAACCATCAATCCTCAATCCTCAACATTCAATCATCAATATTCAATCTTCAGTCCTCAATCTTCAATCCTCAATCCTCAATCCTCAACCTTAATCTTCAATCCTCAGTACTCAATCTTCAATCCTCAATCCTCAACCCTCAATCCTCAATCCTCAATCTTCAATCCTCAATACTCAATCTTCAATTCTCAATCCTCAATCCTCATTCCTCAATCCTCAAAACCCAATCCTCAACCTTCAATCCTCAATCCTCAATCCTCAATTCTCAATCCTCACTCCTCAATTCTCAATCTTCAATCCTCAATACTCAGTCTTCAATCCTCAATCCTCAATACTCAATCCTCAATTCTCAATCCTCAATCTTCAATCCTCAATACTCAATCTTCAATCCTCAATCCTCAATCCTCAATCCTCAATCCTCATTCTTCCATCCTCAACACCCAATCCTCAATCTTCAATCCTCAATCCTCAATCATCAATTCTCACTCCTCATTCCTCAATCATCAGACCTCAAACATGAATGCTCAACCCTCAGTCCTCGTCCTCAGTCCACAACCTTCAATCCTCGTTCCTCAATCTTCAATCATCAATATTCAATCTTCAATCCTCAATCCTCAATCCTCAATACTCAATCCTCAATCCTCAATGTTCTATCCTCAATACGCAATCCTCAACGTTCAATCCTCAATCCTCAATCCTCAATCCTCAATCCTCAATCCTCAATCCTCAGTCCTCAGTCCTCAATCCTGAATCCACAATCCTGAACCCTCAATATTCAGCCCTCAGACCTCAACAATCAGTTGCGAATCCTCAATCCTCAATAGGATATCCTCAATTCACAGGTTTCAATACTCAATACTCAGCCTGCAATCTTCTAAGCTCTATCCTCAAACATCAATTCTCATCCCTCAACCCTCAATATTCAACGCACAGCCCCCAACCATCAATCCTCAATACTCAACCATCAATCCTCAATTCTCAATACTCAATAGAATATCCTGAATTCTCATGGTTCAGCACTCAATCCACAATATCCAATAATCAAATCTCAATCCTCAAACATCAATTCTCGACACTCATTCCTCAACAGTCAGTCCTCTGTCTTCAATCCTCCATCTTCAATCCTCAATCCTCATTACTCAATACTCAATCCTCATTCTTCAATCCTCAATACCCAATCCTCAGTCTTCAATCCTCAATCCTCAATTCTCAATCCTCAATCCTCAATCCTCAGACCTCAAACATCAATACTCAACCGTTAGTCCTCGTCCACAATCCTCAACACCCAATACTCAATCCTCAATCTTCAATTCTCAATCCTCAACCCTCAATCCTCAATCCTCGGTCCTCAAACCACAATCCTGAATCCTCAATCCTGAATCCTCAACCTTCAGCACTCAGTCCTCAACAATCAGTAGTCAATCCTCAATCCTCAAGAGAATATCATTAATTCACAGTTTTCAATACTCAATGCTCAATCTGCAATCTTCAAATCTCCATCCACAAACATCAGTTCTCATCACACAACCCTCAACACTCAGTCTTCAATCTTCAATCCTCAATCATCAATCCTCAATCTTCAATCCTCAATACTCAATCTTCAATCCTCAATCCTCAATTCTCAATCCTCAATGCTCAATCCTCAATCGTCAATCCTCAATCCCTAATCCTCAATCTTCAATCCCCAATCCTCAATCCTCAATCCTCAGTCCTCAATCTTCGATCCTCAATACTCAATCTTCAATCCTCAATCCTCAATCCTCAATGCTCAATCCTCAATCCTCAATACTCAATCTTCAATCCTCAATACTCAATCTGCAATCCTCAATCCTCAGTCCTCACTCCTCAATCCTCATTCTTCAATCCTCAATACCGAATCCTCAATCTTCAGTCCTCAATCCTCAATCCTCAATTCTCAATCCTCAATCCTCAATCCTCAGACCTCAAACATCAATACTCAACCGTCAGTCCTCGTCCTCAATCCACAACACCCAATACTCAATCCTCAATCTTCAATTCTCAATCCTCAATCCTCAATCCTCAATCCTCGGTCCTCAAACCACAATCATGAATCCTCAATCCTGAATCCTCAACCTTCAGCCCTCAGTCCTCAACAATCAGTTGTCAATCCTCAATCCTCAAGGGAATATCATCAATTCACAGCTTTCAATACTCAATACTCTATCTGCAATCTTCAAATCTCTATCCACAAACATCAATTCTCATCACTCAACCCTCAACACTCAGTCTTCAATCCTCAATCCTCAGTCCTCAATCCTCAATCCTCATTCTTCAATCCTCAACACCCAATCCTCAATCTTCAATCCTCAATCCTCAATCCTCATTTCTCAATCCTCAATCCCCAATCCTCTGACCTCAAACAGCAGTACTCAACCCTCCGTCCTCGTCCTCAATCCACAAACATCAATCCTCAATCCTCAATCTTCAATCATCCATATTCAATCTTCAGTCCTCAGTCCTCAATCCTCAATCCTCAATCCTCAATCCTCAATGTTCAATCCGCAATACCCAATCCTCCATCTTCTATCCGCAATCCTCAATCCTCAATCCTCAATCCTCAATCCTCAATCCTCAATCTTCAATCCTCAATACTCAATCTTCAATCCTCAATCCTCAATCCTCAATCCTCAATCCTCATTCTTCAATCCTCAAAACCCAATCCTCAATCTTCAATCCTCAATCCGCAATCCTCAATTCTCAATCCTCAATCCTAAATCGTCAGACCTCAAACGTCAATACTCAACCCTCAGTCCTCGTCGTCAATCCACAATCCTCAATCCTCGATCCTCAATCTTCAATCATCAATATTCAATCTTCAATCCTCAATCCTCAATCCTCAATACTCAATACTCAATCCTCAATGTTCCATCCTCAATACGCAATGCTCAATCTTCAATCCTCAATCCTCAATCCTAAATCCTCAATCCTCAATCCTCAATCTTAATCTTCAATCCTCAGTACTCAATCTTCAATCCTCAATCCTCAACCCTCAATCCTCAATCCTCAATCTTCAATCCTCAATACTCAATCTTCAATCCTCAATCCTCAATCCTCATTCTTCAATCCTCAAATCCCAATCCTCAATCTTCAATCCTCAATCCTCAATCCTCAATCCTCAATCCTCAATCCTCAATGTTCAATCCGCAATACCCAATCCTCAATCTTCTATTCGCAATCCTCAATCCTCAATACCCAATCCTCTATCCTCAATCCTCAATCCGCAATCTTCAATCCTCAATACTCAATCTTCAATACTCAATCCTCAATCCTCAATCCTCAATCCTCATTCTTCAATCCTCAACACCCAATCCTCAATCCTCAATCCTCAATCCTCAATCCTCAATTCTCAATCCTCATTCCTCAATCCTCAGACCTCAAACATCAATACTCAACCCTCAGTCCTCGTGCTCGATCCGCAACTCTCAATCGTCGATCCTCAATCTTCAATCATCAATATTTAATCTTCAATCCTCAATCCTCAATCTTCAATCCTCAATCCTCAATCCTCAATCTTCAATCCTCATTCTTCAATCCTCAATACCCAATCCTCAATCATCATTCCTCAATCCTCAATCCTCAATTCTCAACCCTCAATCCTCAATCTTCAATCCTCAATAATCAATCTCCAATCCTAGATCCTCAATCCCCAAACCTCAATCCTTAATCCTCAACCTTCAATCCTCAATCCCCAGTCCTCAATCTTCAATCCTCCATGCTCAATCCTCAATCCTCAATCCTCAGTCCTCAATCCTCAACCCTCAATCTTCAATCCTCAATACTTAATATTCAATACTCAATCCTCAATCTTCAATCCTCAATCTTCAATCCTCAATCCTCAATCCTCAATCCTCGATCCTCATTCTCCAATCCTCAATACCCAATCCTCAATCTTCAATCCTCAATCCTCAATCCTCAATTCTCAATCCTCAATCCTCAGTCCCCAGTCCTCAGACCTCAATCCTCAACCCTCAGCCCTCATCCTCAATCCTCAATCCGCAATACTCAATCTTCAATCCTCAATCCTCAACCCTCAATCCTCAATCCTCAATCCTGAATCCTCAATCCTCAATTTTCAATCCTCAATACTCAATCTTCAATCCTCAATCCTCAATCCACAATCCTCAATCCTCAATCCTCAATCCTCAATCCTCAATCCTCAGACCTCAAACATCAATACTCAACCCTCAGTCCTCGTCCTCAATCCACAACCATCAATCCTCAATCCTCAATATTCAATCATCAATATTCAATCTTCAGTCCTCAATCTTCAATCCTCAATCCTCAATACTCAATCCTCAATTCTCAATCCTCGATCGTCAATCTTCAATCCTCAATACTCAATCTTCAATCCTCAATCCTCAATCCTCAATCCTCAATCCTCATTCTTCAATCCTCAATACCCAATCCTCAACCTTCAACCCTCAATCCTCAATCCTCAATTCTCAATCCTCAATCCTCAGTCCTCAGTCCTCAAACCTCAATCCTCAACCCTCAGCCCTCATCCTCAATCCTCAATCCTCAATCCTCAATTCTCAATCTTCAATGCTCAATACTCAATCTACAATCCTCAATGCTCAGTCCTCAAATTTCAATTCTGAATCCTCAATCCGGAACCCTCAATCTTCAGCCCTCAGTCCTCAACAATCGGTTGTGAATCCTCAATCCTCAATAGAATATACTCAATTCACAGTTTTCAATACTCAATACTCAATCTGCAATCTTCAAATCTCTATCCACAAACATCAATTCTCATCACTCAACCCTCAACACTCAGTCCTCAATGGTCAACCTTCAATCCTCAATTCTCAATCTTCAATCCTCAATACTGAACCTTGAATCCTCAATCCTCAATCCTCAGTCCTCAATCATCAATCCTCACTCTTAATCTTCAATCCTCAGTACTCAATCTTCAATCCTCAATCCTCAATCCTCACTCCTCAATCCTCAATCTTCAATCCTCAATACTCAATCTTCAATCCTCAATCCTCAATCCTCAATCCTCAATCCTCAATCCTCAATCTTAATCTTCAATCCTCAGTACTCAATCTTCAATCCTCAATCCTCAATCCTCAATCTTCAGTCCTCAATACTCAATCTTCAATCCTCAATCCTCAATCCTCAATCCTCAATCCTCAATCCTCAATCCTCAATCGTCAATCTTCAATCCTCAATACTCAATCTTCAATCCTCAACCCTCTGTCCTCAATCCTCAAACCTCATTCTTCAATCCTCAATACCCAATCCTCAATCTTAAATCCTCAATCCTCAATTCGCAATCCTCAATCCTCAATCCTCAGGCCTCAAGTATCAATACTCAACCCTCAGTCCTCGTCCTCAATCCACGACCTTCAATCCTCAATCCTCAATCTTCATTCGTCAATATTCAATATTCAATCCTCAATCCTAAATCCTCAATCCTCTATCCTCAATCCTCAATGGTCAATCCTCAATACCCGATCCTCAGTCTTCAATCCCCAACCCTCAATCCTCAATCCTCAATCCTCAATCCTCAATCCTCAATCCTCAGTCGTCAAACCTCAATCCTGAATCCTCAATCCTGAATCCTCAAACTTCAGCCCTCAGTCCTCAACAATCAGTGGTCAATCCTCAATCCTCAATAGAATATCATGAATTCACAGTTTTCAATACTCAATACTCAACCTGCAATCTTCAAATCTCTATCCACAAACATCAATTCTCATCACTCAACCCTCAACACTCAGTCCCCAATCCTCAATATTCAAGCCTCAATCCTCAATCCTCAATCCACAATCCTCAACCTTCAATCCTCAATACTCAATCTTCAATCCTCAATCCTCAATCCTCAATCCACAATCCGCAATCCTCAATAGTCGGTCTTCAATCCTCAATACTCAATATTCAATCCTCAATCCTCAATCCTCAATCCTCAATCATCATTCTTCAATCCTCAATACCCTATCCTCAATCTTCAATCCTCAATCCTCAATCCTCAATACCCAATCCTCAATCTTCAATCCTCAATCCTCAATCCTCAATTCTCAATCCTCAATCCTCAATCCTCAGACCTCAAACATAAATATTCAACCCTCAGTCCTCGTCCTCAATCCACAACCCTCAATCCTCTATCCTCAATCCTCAATCCTCAATCCTCAATCTTCAATCCTCAATCCTCAATACTCAATCCTCAATCCTCAATCCTCAGTCCTCAATCTTCAATCCTCAATACTAAATCTTCAATCCTCAATCCTCAATCCTCAATCCTCAATCCTCAATATTCAATTCTCAATACTCAATATTCAGTCCTCAATCCTCAATACTCAATCCCCAATCCTCATTCTTCAATCCTCATTCTTCAATCCTCAATACCCAATCCCCAATCTTCAATCCTCAATCATCAATCCTCAGTTCGCAATCCTCAATCCTCAATCCTCAGACCTCAGGCATCAACACTCAACTCTCAGTCCTCGTTCTCAATCCACAACCCTCAATCCTCAATCCTCAATCTTCATTCATCAATATTCAACCTTCAATCCTCAATCCTCAATCCTCAATCCTCAATCCTCAATGTTCAATCCTCAACAGCCAGTCCTCAATCTTCAATCCTCAATCCTCAATCCTCAATTCTCAATCCTCAATCCTCAATCCTCAGTCCTCTCTCCTCAAACCTCAATCCTCAATCTTCAATCCTCAATACTCAATCTTCAATCCTCAATCCTCAATCCTCAATCCTCAATATTCAATTCTCAATCCTCAATCCTCAATTCGCAATCCTCAATAGTCAATCTTCAATCCTCAATACTCAATATTCAATCCTCAATCCTCAATCCTCAATCCTCAATCCTCATTCTTCGATCCTCAATACCCAATCCTCAATCTTCAATCCTCAATCCTCAATCCTCTGTCCTTAGTCCTCAAACCTCAATCCTCAACCCTCAGCCCTCATCATCAATCCTCAATCCTCAATCCTCAATTCTCAATCTTCAACCCTCAATACACAATCTTCAATCCTCAATGCTCAGTCCTCAAATTTCAATTCTGAATCCTCAATCCGGAACCCTCAGTCTTCAGCCCTCGGTCCTCAACAATCAGTTGTCAATCCTCAATCCTCAATATAATATACTCAATTCTCAGTTTTCAATACCCAATACTCAATCTGCAATCTTCAAATCTCTATCCACAAACATCAATTCTCATCATTCCACCCTCAACACTCAGTCCTCAATGTTGAACACCCAATCCTCAATTCTCAATCTTCAATCCTCAATACTGAACCTTCAATCCTCAATCCTCAATCCTCAGGCCTCAATCCTCAATCCTCACTCTTAATCTTCAATCCTCAGTACTCAATCTTCAGTACTCAATCTTCAATCCTCAATCCTCAATCCTCAATCCTCAATCCTCAATCTTCAATCCTCAATGCTCAATCTTCAATCCTCAATCCTCAATCCTCAATCCTCAATCCTCAATCCTCAGTCCTCAGACCTCAGGCATCAACACTCAACCCTCAGTCCTCGTTCTCAGTGCACAACCCTCAATCCTCTATCCTCAATCTTCATTCATCAATATTCAACCATCAATCCTCAATCCTCAATCCTCAATCCACAATCCTCAATCCTCAATGTTCAATCCTCAACAGCCAATCCTCAATCTTCAATCCTCAGTCCTCAATCCTCAATTCTCAATCCTCAATCCTCAATCCTCAGTCCTCTCTCCTCAAACCTCAATCCTGTATCCTCAATCCTGAATCCTCAAGCTTCAGCCCTCAGTCCTCAACAATCAGTTGTCAATCCTCAATCCTCAGTAGAATATCCTCAATTCACAGTTTTCAATACTCAATACTCAATCTGCAATCTTCAAATCTCTATCCAGAAACATAAATTCTCATCACTCAACCCTCAACACTCAGTATTCAATGTTCAATCCTCATCCTCAATTCTGAATCTTCAATCCTCAATACTCAATCTTCAATCCTCAATCCTCAATCCTCAATCCTCAATCCTCATTCTTCAATCCTCAATACCCAATCCTCAATTTTCAACCCTCAATCCTCAATCCTCAATACTCAATTCTCAATCCTCAATCCTCAGACCTCAGTCCTCAAACCTCAATCCTCAACCCTCAGCCCTCATCCTCAATCCTCAATCCTCACTCCTCAATTCTCAATCCTCAATCCTCTGTCCTTAGTCCTCAAACCTTAATCCTCAACCCTCAGCCCTCATCCTCAATCCTCAATCCTCAATCCTCAATCCTCAATCTTCAATCCTCAATACTCAATCTTCAATCCTCAAACCTCAGTCCTCAAACCTCAATTCTGAATCCTCAATCCTGAATCCTCAATCTTCAGCACTCAGTCCTCAACATTCAGTTGTCAATCCTCAATCCTCACTAGAATATCCTCAATTCACAGTTTTCAATATTCAATACTCAATCTGCAATTTTCAAATCTCCATCCAGAAACATAAATTCTCATCACTCAACCCTCAACACTCAGTACTCAATGTTCAATCCTCATCCTCAATTCTGAATCTTCAATCCTCAATACTGAATCTTCAACTCGCAATCCTCAATCCCCAACCCTCAATCCTCAATCCTCAATCCTCAATCTTCAATCGTCAATCCCCAACCCTCAATCCTCAATTCGCAATCCTCAATAGTCGATCTTCAATCCACAATACTCAATATTCAATCCTCAATCCTCAATCCTCAATCCTCAATCATCATTCTTCAATCCTCAATACCCTATCCTCAATCTTCAATCCTCAATCCTCAATCCTCAATCCTCAATCCTCAATCTTCAATTCTCAATCCTCAATCCTCAATCCTCAATCCTCAATCCTCAATCCTCAATCCTCAATCTTCAATCCTCAATACTCAATCTTCAATGCTCAATCCTCAATCCTCAATCCTCAATCCTCAATCCTCAATATTCAAATCTCAATACTCAATATTCAATCCTCAATGCTCAATACTCAATCCCCAATCCTCATTCTTCAATCCTCATTCTTCAATCCTCAATACCCAATCCTCAATCTTCAATCCTCAATCCTCAATCCTCAGCACGCAATCCTCAATCCTCAATCCTCAGACCTCAGGCATCAACACTCAACCCTCAGTCCTCCTTCTCAGTCCACAACCCTCAATCCTCAATCCTCAATCTTCATTCATCAATATTCAACCTTCAATCCTCAATCCTCAATCCTCAATCCTCAATCCTCAATGTTCAATCCTCAACAGCCAATCCTCAATCTTCAATCCTCAATCCTCAATCCTCAATTCTCAATCCTCAATCCTCAATCCTCAGTCCTCTCTCCTCAAACCTCAATCCTGAATCCTCAATCCTGAATCCTCAAGCTTCAGCACTCAGACCTCAACAATCAGTTGTCAATCCTCAATCCTCAATAGAATATCATCAATTTACAGCTTTCAATACTCAATACTCAATCTGCAATCTTCAAATCTCTATCCACAAACATCAATTCTCATCACTCAACCCTCAACACTCAGTCCTCAATGGTCAACCTTCAATCCTCAATTCTCAATCTTCAATCCTCAATACTGAACCTTGAATCCTCAATCCTCAATCCTCAGTCCTCAATCATCAATCCTCACTCTTAATCTTCAATCCTCAGTACTCAATCTTCAATCCTCAATCCTCAATCCTCACTCCTCAATCCTCAATCTTCAATCCTCAATACTCAATCTTCAATCCTCAATCCTCAATCCTCAATCCTCAATCCTCAATCCTCAATCTTAATCTTCAATCCTCAGTACTCAATCTTCAATCCTCAATCCTCAATCCTCAATCTTCAGTCCTCAATACTCAATCTTCAATCCTCAATCCTCAATCCTCAATCCTCAATCCTCAATCCTCAATCCTCAATCGTCAATCTTCAATCCTCAATACTCAATCTTCAATCCTCAACCCTCTGTCCTCAATCCTCAAACCTCATTCTTCAATCCTCAATACCCAATCCTCAATCTTAAATCCTCAATCCTCAATTCGCAATCCTCAATCCTCAATCCTCAGGCCTCAAGTATCAATACTCAACCCTCAGTCCTCGTCCACAATCCACGACCTTCAATCCTCAATCCTCAATCTTCATTCGTCAATATTCAATATTCAATCCTCAATCCTAAATCCTCAATCCTCTATCCTCAATCCTCAATGGTCAATCCTCAATACCCGATCCTCAGTCTTCAATCCCCAACCCTCAATCCTCAATCCTCAATCCTCAATCCTCAATCCTCAATCCTCAGTCGTCAAACCTCAATCCTGAATCCTCAATCCTGAATCCTCAAACTTCAGCCCTCAGTCCTCAACAATCAGTGGTCAATCCTCAATCCTCAATAGAATATCATGAATTCACAGTTTTCAATACTCAATACTCAACCTGCAATCTTCAAATCTCTATCCACAAACATCAATTCTCATCACTCAACCCTCAACACTCAGTCCCCAATCCTCAATATTCAAGCCTCAATCCTCAATCCTCAATCCACAATCCTCAACCTTCAATCCTCAATACTCAATCTTCAATCCTCAATCCTCAATCCTCAATCCACAATCCGCAATCCTCAATAGTCGGTCTTCAATCCTCAATACTCAATATTCAACCCTCAATCCTCAATCCTCAATCCTCAATCATCATTCTTCAATCCTCAATACCCTATCCTCAATCTTCAATCCTCAATCCTCAATCCTCAATACCCAATCCTCAATCTTCAATCCTCAATCCTCAATCCTCAATTCTCAATCCTCAATCCTCAATCCTCAGACCTCAAACATAAATATTCAACCCTCAGTCCTCGTCCTCAATCCACAACCCTCAATCCTCAATCCTCAATCCTCAATCCTCAATCCTCAATCTTCAATCCTCAATCCTCAATACTCAATCCTCAATCCTCAATCCTCAGTCCTCAATCTTCAATCCTCAATACTAAATCTTCAATCCTCAATCCTCAATCCTCAATCCTCAATCCTCAATATTCAATTCTCAATACTCAATATTCAGTCCTCAATCCTCAATACTCAATCCCCAATCCTCATTCTTCAATCCTCATTCTTCAATCCTCAATACCCAATCCCCAATCTTCAATCCTCAATCATCAATCCTCAGTTCGCAATCCTCAATCCTCAATCCTCAGACCTCAGGCATCAACACTCAACTCTCAGTCCTCGTTCTCAATCCACAACCCTCAATCCTCAATCCTCAATATTCATTCATCAATATTCAACCTTCAATCCTCAATCCTCAATCCTCAATCCTCAATCCTCAATGTTCAATCCTCAACAGCCAGTCCTCAATCTTCAATCCTCAATCCTCAATCCTCAATTCTCAATCCTCAATCCTCAATCCTCAGTCCTCTCTCCTCAAACCTCAATCCTCAATCTTCAATCCTCAATACTCAATCTTCAATCCTCAATCCTCAATCCTCAATCCTCAATATTCAATTCTCAATCCTCAATCCTCAATTCGCAATCCTCAATAGTCAATCTTCAATCCTCAATACTCAATATTCAATCCTCAATCCTCAATCCTCAATCCTCAATCCTCATTCTTCGATCCTCAATACCCAATCCTCAATCTTCAATCCTCAATCCTCAATCCTCTGTCCTTAGTCCTCAAACCTCAATCCTCAACCCTCAGCCCTCATCATCAATCCTCAATCCTCAATCCTCAATTCTCAATCTTCAACCCTCAATACACAATCTTCAATCCTCAATGCTCAGTCCTCAAATTTCAATTCTGAATCCTCAATCCGGAACCCTCAGTCTTCAGCCCTCGGTCCTCAACAATCAGTTGTCAATCCTCAATCCTCAATATAATATACTCAATTCTCAGTTTTCAATACTCAATACTCAATCTGCAATCTTCAAATCTCTATCCACAAACATCAATTCTCATCATTCCACCCTCAACACTCAGTCCTCAATGTTGAACACCCAATCCTCAATTCTCAATCTTCAATCCTCAATACTGAACCTTCAATCCTCAATCCTCAATCCTCAGGCCTCAATCCTCAATCCTCACTCTTAATCTTCAATCCTCAGTACTCAATCTTCAGTACTCAATCTTCAATCCTCAATCCTCAATCCTCAATCCTCAATCCTCAATCTTCAATCCTCAATGCTCAATCTTCAATCCTCAATCCTCAATCCTCAATCCTCAATCCTCAATCCTCAGTCCTCAGACCTCAGGCATCAACACTCAACCCTCAGTCCTCGTTCTCAGTGCACAACCCTCAATCCTCAATCCTCAATCTTCATTCATCAATATTCAACCATCAATCCTCAATCCTCAATCCTCAATCCTCAATCCTCAATCCTCAATGTTCAATCCTCAACAGCCAATCCTCAATCTTCAATCCTCAGTCCTCAATCCTCAATACCCAATCCTCAATCTTCAACCCTCAATCCTCAATCCTCAATACTCAATTCTCAATCCTCAATCCTCAGACCTCAGTCCTCAAACCTCAATCCTCAACCCTCAGCCCTCATCCTCAATCCTCAATCCTCAATCCTCAATTCTCAATCCTCGATCCTCTGTCCTTAGTCCTCAAACCTTAATCCTCAACCCTCAGCCCTCATCCTCAATCCTCAATCCTCAATCCTCAATCCTCAATCTTCAATCCTCAATACTCAATCTTCAATCCTCAAACCTCAGTCCTCAAACCTCAATTCTGAATCCTCAATCCTGAATCCTCAATCTTCAGCACTCAGTCCTCAACATTCAGTTGTCAATCCTCAATCCTCAATAGAATATCCTCAATTCACAGTTTTCAATATTCAATACTCAATCTGCAATTTTCAAATCTCCATCCAGAAACATAAATTCTCATCACTCAACCCTCAACACTCAGTACTCAATGTTCAATCCTCATCCTCAATTCTGAATCTTCAATCCTCAATACTGAATCTTCAACTCGCAATCCTCAATCCCCAACCCTCAATCCTCAATCCTCAATCCTCAATCTTCAATCGTCAATCCCCAACCCTCAATCCTCAATTCGCAATCCTCAATAGTCGATCTTCAATCCACAATACTCAATATTCAATCCTCAATCCTCAATCCTCAATCCTCAATCATCATTCTTCAATCCTCAATACCCTATCCTCAATCTTCAATCCTGAATCCTCAATCCTCAATCCTCAATCCTCAATCTTCAATTCTCAATCCTCAATCCTCAATCCTCAATCCTCAATCCTCAATCCTCAATCCTCAATCTTCAATCCTCAATACTCAATCTTCAATCCTCAATCCTCAATCCTCAATCCTCAATCCTCAATCCTCAATATTCAAATCTCAATACTCAATATTCAATCCTCAATGCTCAATACTCAATCCCCAATCCTCATTCTTCAATCCTCATTCTTCAATCCTCAATACCCAATCCTCAATCTTCAATCCTCAATCCTCAATCCTCAGCACGCAATCCTCAATCCTCAATCCTCAGACCTCAGGCATCAACACTCAACCCTCAGTCCTCCTTCTCAGTCCACAACCCTCAATCCTCAATCCTCAATCTTCATTCATCAATATTCAACCTTCAATCCTCAATCCTCAATCCTCAATCCTCAATCCTCAATGTTCAATCCTCAACAGCCAATCCTCAATCTTCAATCCTCAATCCTCAATCCTCAATTCTCAATCCTCAATCCTCAATCCTCAGTCCTCTCTCCTCAAACCTCAATCCTGAATCCTCAATCCTGAATCCTCAAGCTTCAGCACTCAGACCTCAACAATCAGTTGTCAATCCTCAATCCTCAATAGAATATCATCAATTTACAGCTTTCAATACTCAATACTCAATCTGCAATCTTCAAATCTCTATCCACAAACATCAATTCTCATCACTCAACCTTCAACACTCAGCCGCCAATCCTCAATATTCAATCCTCAATACTCAATCCACAATCCACAATCCTCAGCCTTCAATCCTCAATACTCAATCTTCCATGCTCATTCCACAATCCTCAATGCTCAATTCTCGATCATCAATCGTCAACCTTCATTCCTCAATACTCAATCTTCAATCCTCAATCCTCAATCCTAATTCTTCAATCCACAATACCCAATCCTCAATCTTCAATCCTCAATTCTCAATCCTCAATTCTCAATCCTCAATCCTCAGTCCTCAGCCCTCAAACCTCAATCCTAAACCCTCAGCCCTCATCCTCAATCCTCAATCCTCAATCCTCAATCCTCAATCTTCAATCCTCAATACTCAATCTTCAATCCTCAATCCTCAGTCCTCAATCTTCAATCCACAATGCTCAATCCTCAATCTTCAATCCTCAATCCTCAATCCTCAATCCTCAATCCTCAATCCTCAATCCTCAGTCCTCAGACCTCAGGCATCAACACTCAACCCTCAGTCCTCATCCTCAATCCTCAATCCTCAATCGTCAATCTTCAATCCTCAATACTCAATCTTCAATCCTCAATCCGCTGTCCTCAATCCTCAATCCTCATTCGTCAATCCTCAATACCCAATCCTCAATCTTCAATCCTCAATCCTCAATTCTCAATTCTCAATTCTCAATCCTCAATCCTCAGACCTCAGACATCAATATTCAACACTCAGTCCTCGTCCTCAATCCACAACTCTCAATCCTCAAACCTCAATCTTTAATCATCAATATTCAATCTTGAATGCTCAATCCTCGATCCTCAATCCTCAATCCTCAATCCTCAATCTTCACTCCTCAAACCTCAATCCTCAATCCTCAATGTTCAAACCTCAATACCCAATCCTCAGTCTTCAATCTTCAATCCTCCGTCCTCAATTCTCAATCCTCAATCCTCAATCCTCAGACCTCAAACCTCAATCCTGAATCCTCAATCCTGAATCCTCAATCTTCAGGCCTCAGTCCTCAAGAATCAGTGGTCCATCCTCAATCCTCAATAGAATATCATGATTTCACAGCTTTCAATACTCAATACTCAACCTGCAATCTTCAAATCTCTATCCACAAACATCAATCCTCGTCACTCAACCCTCAACACTCAGTCCCCAATCCTCAATATTCAAGCCTCAATCCTCAATCCTCAATCCTCAATCCTCAATTCTCAATCTTCAATCCTCAATACTCAATCTTCAATCCTCAATCCTCAATCTTAATCTTCAATCCTCAGTCTTCAATCCTCAATCCTCAATCCTCAATCCTCAATCCTCAATCCTCAATCTTCAATCCTCAATACTCAGTCTTCAATCCTCAAACCTCAATCCTCAATCCTCAATCCTCAATCTTCAATCCTCAATACTCAATCTTCAATCTTCAATCCTCAATACTCAATCTTCAATCCTCAATCCGCTGTCCTCAATCCTCAATCCTCATTCGTCAATCCTCAATACCCAATCCTCAATCCTCAATTCTCAATCTTCAATCCTCAATACTGAACCTTCAATCCTCAATCCTCCATCCTCAGTCCTCAATCCTCAATCCTGAATCTTAATCTTCCATCCTTAGTACTCAATCTTAATCTTCAATCCTCATTACTCAATCTTCAATCCTCAATCCTTAATCCTCAATCCTCAATCCTGAATCTTCAATCCTCAATACTCAATCTTCAATCCTCAATCCTCAATCCTCAATCCTCAATCCTCAATCCTCAATCCTCAATCGTCAATCTTCAATCCTCAATACTCAATCTTCAATCCTCAATCCGCTGTCCTCAATCCTCAATCCTCATTCGTCAATCCTCAATACCCAATCCTCAATCTTCAATCCTCAATCCTCCGTCCTCAATTCTCGATCCTCAATCCACAATCCTCAGACCTCAAACCTCAATCCTCAATCCTCAATCCTGAATCCTCAATCTTCAGCCCTCAGTCCTCAACAATCAGTGGTCCATCCTCAATCCTCAATAGAATATCATGATTTCACAGTTTTCAATACTCAATACTCAACCTGCAATCTTCAAATCTCTATCCACAAACATCAATTCTCGTCACTCAACCCTCAACACTCAGTCCCCAATCCTCAATATTCAAGCCTCACTCCTCAATCCTCAAAACACAATCCTCAACCTTCAATCCTCAATACTCAATCTTCAATCCTCAATCCCCAACCATCAATCCACAATTCGCAATCCTCAATAGTCGGTCTTCAATCCTCAATACTCAATATTCAATCCTCAATCCTCAATCCTCAATCCTCAATCATCATTCTTCAATCCTCAATACCCTATCCTCAATCTTCAATCCTCAATCCTCAATCCTCAATACCCAATCCCCAATCTTCAATCCTCAATCCTCAATCCTCAATTCTCAATCCTCAATCCTCAATCCTCAGACCTCAAACATAAATATTCAACCCTCAGTCCTCGTCCTCAATCCACAACCCTCAATCCTCAATCCTCAATCCTCAATCCTCAATCTTCAATCCTCAATCCTCAATACTCAATCCTCAATCCTCAATCCTCAGTCCTCAATCTTCAATCCTCAATACTCAATCTTCAATCCTCAATCCTCAATCCTCAATCCTCAATCCTCAATATTCAATTCTCAATGCTCAATATTCAGTCCTCAATCCTCAATACTCAATCCCCAATCCTCATTCTTCAATCCTCAGTCTTCAGTCCTCAATCCTCAATCCTCAATCCTCAATCCTCAATCCTCAATCCTCAGTCCTCAAACCTCAATCCTGAATCCTCAATCCTGAATCCTCAATCTTCAGCCCTCAGTCCTCAACAATCAGTGGTCAATCCTCAATCCTCAATAGAATATCATGAATTCACAGTTATCAATACTCAATACTCAACCTGCAATCTTCAAATCTCTATCCACAAACATCAATTCTCATCACTCAACCCTCAACACTCAGTCCCCAATCCTCAATATTCAAGCCTCAATCCCCAATCCTCAGTCCTCAATCCTCAATCCTCAATCTTCAATCCTCAATCCCCAACCCTCAATCCTCAATTCGCAATCCACAATAGTCGATCTTCAATCCACAATACTCAATATTCAATCCTCAATCCTCAATCCTCAATCCTCAATCATCATTCTTCAATCCTCAATACCCTATCCTCAATCTTCAATCCTCAATCCTCAATCCTCAATACCCAATCCTCAATCTTCAATCCTCAATCCTCAATCCTCAATCCTCAATCCTCAATCCTCAATCCTCAATCCTCAATCTTCAATCCTCAATACTCAATCTTCAATCCTCAATCCTCAATCCTCAATCCTCAATCCTCAATCCTCAATATTCAATCCTCAATACTCAATATTCAATACTCAATGCTCAATACTCAATCCCCAATCCTCATTCTTCAATCCTCATTCTTCAATCCTCAATACCCAATCTTCAATCTTCAATCCTCAATCCTCAATCCTCAGCTCGCAATCCTCAATCCTCAATCCTCAGACCTCAGGCATCAACACTCAACCCTCAGTCCTCGTTCTCAGTCCACAACCCTCAATCCTCAATCCTCAATCTTCATTCATCAATATTCAACCTTCAATCCTCAATCTTCAATCCTCAATCCTCAATCCTCAATCCTCAATCCTCAATGTTCAATCCTCAACAGCCAATCCTCAATCTTCAATCCTCAATCCTCAATCCTCAATTCTCAATCCTCAATCCTCAATCCTCAGTCCTCTCTCCTCAAACCTCAATCCTGAATCCTCAATCCTGAATCCTCAAGCATCAGCCCTCAGTCCTCAACAATCAGTTGTCAATCCCTAATCCTCAATAGAATATCCTCAATTCACAGTTTTCAATACTCAATACTCAATCTGCAATCTTCAAATCTCTATCCAGAAACATAAATTCTCATCACTCAACCCTCAACACTCAGTATTCAATGTTCAATCCTCATCCTCAATTCTGAATCTTCAATCCTCAATACTGAATCTTCAATCCGCAATCCTCTATCCCCAATCCTGAATCCTCAATACTCAATCCTCAATGCTCAATCCTCGATCGTCAATCTTCAATCCTCAATACTCAATCTTCAATCCTCAATTCTCAATCCTCAATCCACAATCCTCATTCTTCAATCCTCAATACCCAATCCTCAATCTTCAACCCTCAATCCTCAATCCTCAATTCTCAATCCTCAATCCCCAGACCTCAGTCCTCAAACCTCAATCCTCAACCCTCAGCCCTCATCCTCAATCCTCAATCCTCAATCCTCAATTCTCAATCTTCAATCCTCAATACTCAATCGTCAATCCTCAGTCCTCAATCCTCAATCCTCACTCTTAATCTTCAATCCTCAGTACTCAATCTTCAGCCCTCAGTCCTCAACAATCAGTTGTCAATCCTCAATCCTCAATAGAATATACTCAATTCACAGTTTTCAATACTCAATACTCAATCTGTAATCTTCAAATCTCTATCCACAAACATCAATTCTCATCGCTCAACCCTCAACACTCAGTCCTCATGGTTCAATCCTCAATCCACAACCCTCAATCCTCAATCCTCAATCCTCAATCCTCAATCTTCAATCCTCAATCCTCAATACTCAATCCTCAATCCTCAATCCTCAATCCTCAATCTTCAATCCTCAATTCGCAATCCACAATAGTCAACCTTCAATCCTCAATACTCAATATTCAATCCTCAATCCTCAATCCTCAATCTTCAATCCTCAATACTCAATCTTCAATCCTCAATCCTCAGCCCTGAAACCTCAATGTTCAATCCCCAATACCCGATTCTCAGTCTTCAATCCTCAATCCTCAATCCTCAATCCACAATCCTCAATCCTCAATCCTCAGTCCTCAAACTTCAATCCTGAATCCTCAATCCTGAATCCTCAATCTTCAGCCCCCAGTCCTCAACAATCAGTGGTCAATCCTCAATCCTCAATAGAATATCATGAATTCACAGTTATCAATACTCAATACTCAACCTGCAATCTTCAAATCTCTATCCACAAACATCAATTCTCATCAGTCAACCCTCAACACTCAGTCCCCAATCCTCAATATTCAAGCCTCAATCCTCAATACTCAATCCACAATCCTCAACCTTCAATCCTCAATACTCAATCTTCAATCCTCAATCCTCAATCCTCAATCCTCAATTCGCAATCCTCAATAGTCGATGTTCAATCCTCAATACTCAATATTCAATCCTCAATCCTCAATCCTCAATCCTCAATCATCATTCTTCAATCCTCAATACCCTATCCTCAATCTTCAATCCTCAATCCTCAATCCTCAATACCCAATCCCCAATCTTCAATCCTCAATCATCAATCCTCAGTTCGCAATCCTCAATCCTCAATCCTCAGACCTCAGGCATCAACACTCAACTCTCAGTCCTCGTTCTCAATCCACAACCCTCAATCCTCAATCCTCAATCTTCATTCATCAATATTCAACCTTCAATCCTCAATCCTCAATCCTCAATCCTCAATCCTCAATGTTCAATCCTCAACCGCCAGTCCTCAATCTTCAATCCTCAATCCTCAATCCTCAATTCTCAATCCTCAATCCTCAATCCTCAGTCCTCTCTCCTCAAACCTCAATCCTCAATCTTCAATCCTCAATACTCAATCTTCAATCCTCAATCCTCAATCCTCAATCCTCAATATTCAATCCTCAATCCTCAATCCTCAATTCGCAATCCTCAATAGTCAATCTTCAATCCTCAATACTCAATATTCAATCCTCAATCCTCAATCCTCAATCCTCAATCCTCATTCTTCGATCCTCAATACCCAATCCTCAATCTTCAATCCTCAATCCTCAATCCTCTGTCCTTAGTCCTCAAACCTCAATCCTCAACCCTCAGCCCTCATCATCAATCCTCAATCCTCAATCCTCAATTCTCAATCTTCAATCCTCAATACACAATTTTCAATCCTCAATGCTCAGTCCTCAAATTTCAATTCTGAATTCTCAATCCGGAACCCTCAGTCTTCAGCCCTCGGTCCTCAACAATCAGTTGTCAATCCTCAATCCTCAATATAATATACTCAATTCTCAGTTTTCAATACTCAATACTCAATCTGCAATCTTCAAATCTCTATCCACAAACATCAATTCTCATCATTCAACCCTCAACACTCAGTCCTCAATGTTGAACACTCAATCCTCAATTCTCAATCTTCAATCCTCAATACTGAACCTTCAATCCTCAATCCTCAATCCTCAGTCCTCAATCCTCAATCCTCACTCTTAATCTTCAATCCTCAGTACTCAATCTTCAGTACTCAATCTTCAATCCTCAATCCTCAATCCTCAATCCTCAATCCTCAATCTTCAATCCTCAATACTCAATCTTCAATCCTCAATCCTCAATCCTCAATCCTCAATCCTCAATCCTCAATCCTCAATCGTCAATCTTCAATCCTCAATACTCAATCTTCAATCCTCAATACCGGATCCTCAGTCTTCAATCCTCAATCCTCAATCCTCAATCCTCAATCGTCAATCCTCAATCCTCAGTCCTCAAACCTCAATCCTGAATCCTCAATCCTGAATCCTCAATCTTCAGCCCTCAGTCCTCAACAATCAGTGGTCAATCCTCAATCCTCAATAGAATATCATGAATTCACAGTTATCAATACTCAATACTCAACCTGCAATCTTCAAACCTCTATCCACAAACATCAATTCTCATCACTCAACCCTCAACACTCAGTCCCCAATCCTCAATATTCAAGCCTCAATCCTCAATACTCAATCCACAATCCTCAACCTGCAATCCTCAATACTCAATCTTCAATCCTCAATCCTCAATCCTCAATCCTCAATTCGCAATCCTCAATAGTCAATCTGCAATCCTCAATACTCAATATTCAATCCTCAATCCTCAATCCTCAATCCTCAATCCTCAATCCTCATTCTTCGATCCTCAATACCCTATCCTCAATCTTCAATCCTCAATCCTCAATCCTCAATTCTCAATCCTCAATCCTCTGTCCTTAGTCCTCAAACATTAATCCTCAACCCTCAGCCCTCATCCTCAATCCTCAATCCTCGATCCTCAATCCTCAATCTTCAATCCTCAATACTCAATATTCAATCCTCAATCCTCAGTCCTCAAACCTCAATCCTGAATCCTCAGTCCTGAATCCTCAATCTTCAGCCCTCAGTCCTCAACATTCAGTTGTCAATCCTCAATCCTCAATAGAATATCCTCAATTCACAGTTTTCAATACTCAAGACTCAATCTGCAATCTTCAAATCCCTATCCAGAAACATAAATTCTCATCACTCAACCCTCAACACTCAGTACTCAATGTTCAATCCTCATCCTCAATTCTGAATCTTCAATCCTCAATACTGAATCTTCAACTCGCAATCCTCAATCCTCAATCCTCAGTCCTCAATCCTCAATCCTCAATCTTCAATCCTCGATCCCCAACCCTCAATCCTCAATTCGCAATCCACAATATTCGATCTTCAATCCACAATACTCAATATTCAATCCTCAATCCTCAATCCTCAATCCTCAATCATCATTCTTCAATCCTCAATACCCTATCCTCAATCTTCAATCCTCAATCCTCAATCCTCAATACCCAATCCTCAATCTTCAATCCTCAATCCTCAATCCTCAATCCTCAATCCTCAATCCTCAATCCTCAATCCTCAATCGTCAATCCTGAATACTCAATCTTCAATCCTCAATCCTCAATCCTCAATCCTCAATCCTCAATCCTAAATATTCAATCCTCAATACTCAATATTCAATACTCAATGCTCGATACTCAATCCCCAATCCTCATTCTTCAATCCCCATTCTTCAATCCTCAATACCCAATCTTCAATCTTCAATCCTCAATCCTCAATCCTCAGCTCGCAATCCTCAATCCTCAATCCTCAGACCTCAGGCATCAACACTCAACAATCAGTCCTCGTTCTCAGTCCACAACCCTCAATCCTCAATCCTCAATCTTCGTTCATCAATATTCAACCTTCAATCCTCAATCTTCAATCCTCAATCCTCAATCCTCAATCCTCAATCCTCAATGTTCAATCCTCAACAGCCAATCCTCAATCTTCAATCCTCAATCCTCAATCCTCAATTCTCAATCCTCAATCCTCAATCCTCAGTCCTCTCTCCTCAACCCTCAATCCTGAATCCTCAATCCTGAATCCTCAAGCTTCTGCCCTCAGTCCTCAACAATCAGTTGTCAATCCTCAATCCTCAATAGAATATCCTCAATTCACAGTTTTCAGTACTCAATACTCAATCTGCAATCTTCAAATCTCTATCCAGAAACATAAACTCTCATCACTCAACCCTCAACACTCAGTATTCAATGTTCAATCCTCATCCTCAATTCTGAATCTTCAATCCTCAATACTGAATCTTCAATCCGCAATCCTCTATCCCCAATCCTGAATCCTCAATACTCAATCCTCAATGCTCAATCCTCGATCGTCAATCTTCAATCCTCAATACTCAATCTTCAATCCTCAATTCTCAATCCTCAATCCACAGTCCTCATTCTTCAATCCTCAATACCCAATCCTCAATCTTCAACCCTCAATCCTCAATCCTCAATTCTCAATCCTCAATCCCCAGACCTCAGTCCTCAAACCTCTATCCTCAACCCTCAGCCCTCATCCTCAATCCTCAATCCTCAATCCTCAATTCTCAATCTTCAATCCTCAATACTCAATCGTCAATCCTCAGTCCTCAATCCTCAATCCTCACTCTTAATCTTCAATCCTCAGTACTCAATCTTCAGCCCTCAGTCCTCAACAATCAGTTGTCAATCCTCAATCCTCAATAGAATATACTCAATTCACAGTTTTCAATACTCAATACTCAATCTGTAATCTTCAAATCTCTATCCACAAACATCAATTCTCATCGCTCAACCCTCAACACTCAGTCCTCATGGTTCAATCCTCAATCCACAACCCTCAATCCTCAATCCTCAATCCTCAATCCTCAATCTTCAATCCTCAATCCTCAATACTCAATCCTCAATCCTCAATCCTCAATCCTCAATCTTCAATCCTCAATACTCAATCCTCAATCCTCAACCTTAATCTTCAATCCTCAGTACTCAGTCTTCAATCCTCAATCCTCAATCCACAATCCTCAATCCTCAATCTTCAATCCTCAATACTCAATCTTCAATCCTCAATCCTCTGTCCTCAATCCTCAATCCTCATTCTTCAATCCTCAATACCCAATCCTCAATCTTAAATCCTCAATCCTCAATCCTCAATTCGCAATCCTCAATCCTCAATCCTCAGGCCTCAAGTATCAATACTCAACCCTCTGTCCACGTCCTTAATCCACGACCTTCAATCCTCAATCCTCAATCTTCATTCATCAATATTCAAACTTCAATCCTCAATCCTCAATCCTCAACCCTCTATCCTCAATCCTCAATGTTCAATCCTCAATACCCGATCCTCAGTCTTCAATCCTCAACCCTCAATCCTCAATCCTCAATCCTCAATCCTCAATCCTCAATCCCCAGTCGTCAAACCTCAATCCTGAATCCTCAATCCTGAATCCTCAATCTTCAGCCCTCAGTCCTCAACAATCAGTGGTCAATCCTCAATCCTCAATAGAATATCATGAATTGACAGTTTTCAATACTCTATACTCAACCTGCAATCTTCAAATCTCTATCCACAAACATCAATTCTCATCACTCAACCCTCAACACTCAGTACCCAATCCTCAATATTCAAGCCTCAATCCTCAATCCTCAATCCACAATCCTCAACCTTCAATCCTCAATACTCAATCTTCAATCCTCGATCCTCAATCCTCAATCCTCAGTTCGCAATCCTCAATACTCAATCTTCAATCCTCAATGCTCAGTCCTCAAATTTCAATTCTGAATCCTCAATCCGGAACCCTCAATCTTCAGCCCTCAGTCCGCAACAATCAGTTGTCAATCCCCAATCCTCAATAGAATATACTCAATTCACAGTTTTCAATACTCAATACTCAATGTGCAATCTTCAAATCTCTATCCACAAACATCAATTCTCATCATTCAACCCTCAACACTCATTCCCCAATCCTCAATACTCAATCCTCAATGCTCAATCCACGATCGTCAATCTTGAATCCTCAATACTCAATCTTCGATCCTCCATCCTCAATCCTCAATCCTCAATCCTCAATCTTCAATCCTCAATGCTCAATCTTCAATCCTCAATCGTCCATCCTCAGTCCTCAATCCTCAATCCTCAATCTTAATCTTCAATCCTCAGTACTCAATCTTCAATCCTCAATCCTCAATCCTCAATCCTCAATCCTCAATCTTCAATCCTCAATGCTCAATCTTCAATCCTCAATCCTCAATCCTCAATCCTCAATCCTCAATCCTCAGTCCTCAGACCTCAGGCATCAACACTCAACCCTCAGTCCTCGTTCTCAGTGCACAACCCTCAATCCTCAATCCTCAATCTTCATTCATCAATATTCAACCATCAATCCTCAATCCTCAATCCTCAATCCTCAATCCTCAATCCTCAATGTTCAATCCTCAACAGCCAATCCTCAATCTTCAATCCTCAGTCCTCAATCCTCAATTCTCAATCCTCAATCCTCAATCCTCAGTCCTCTCTCCTCAAACCTCAATCCTGTATCCTCAATCCTGAATCCTCAAGCTTCAGCCCTCAGTCCTCAACAATCAGTTGTCAATCCTCAATCCTCAATAGAATATCCTCAATTCACAGTTTTCAATACTCAATACTCAATCTGCAATCTTCAAATCTCTATCCAGAAACATAAATTCTCATCACTCAACCCTCAACACTCAGTATTCAATGTTCAATCCTCATCCTCAATTCTGAATCTTCAATCCTCAATACTCAATCTTCAATCCTCAATCCTCAATCCTCAATCCTCAATCCTCATTCTTCAATCCTCAATACCCAATCCTCAATCTTCAACCCCCAATCCTCAATCCTCAATACTCAATTCTCAATCCTCAATCCTCAATCCTCAGACCTCAGTCCTCAAACCTCAATCCTCAACCCTCAGCCCTCATCCTCAATCCTCAATCCTCAATCCTCAATTCTCAATCCTCAATCCTCTGTCCTTAGTCCTCAAACCTTAATCCTCAACCCTCAGCCCTCATCCTCAATCCTCAATCCTCAATCCTCAATCCTCAATCTTCAATCCTCAATACTCAATCTTCAATCCTCAAACCTCAGTCCTCAAACCTCAATTCTGAATCCTCAATCCTGAATCCTCAATCTTCAGCACTCAGTCCTCAACATTCAGTTGTCAATCCTCAATCCTCAATAGAATATCCTCAATTCACAGTTTTCAATATTCAATACTCAATCTGCAATTTTCAAATCTCCATCCAGAAACATAAATTCTCATCACTCAACCCTCAACACTCAGTACTCAATGTTCAATCCTCATCCTCAATTCTGAATCTTCAATCCTCAATACTGAATCTTCAACTCGCAATCCTCAATCCCCAACCCTCAATCCTCAATCCTCAATCCTCAATCTTCAATCGTCAATCCCCAACCCTCAATCCTCAATTCGCAATCCTCAATAGTCGATCTTCAATCCACAATACTCAATATTCAATCCTCAATCCTCAATCCTCAATCCTCAATCATCATTCTTCAATCCTCAATACCCTATCCTCAATCTTCAATCCTCAATCCTCAATCCTCAATACCCAATCCTCAATCTTCAATTCTCAATCCTCAATCCTCAATCCTCAGTCCTCAATCCTCAATCCTCAATCCTCAATCTTCAATCCTCAATACTGAATCTTCAATCCTCAATCCTCAATCCTCAATCCTCAATCCTCAATCCTCAACATTCAAATCTCAATACTCAATATTCAATCCTCAATGCTCAATACTCAATCCCCAATCCTCATTCTTCAATCCTCATTCTTCAATCCTCAATACCCAATCCTCAATCTTCAATCCTCAATCCTCAATCCTCAGCACGCAATCCTCAATCCTCAATCCTCAGACCTCAGGCATCAACACTCAACCCTCAGTCCTCCTTCTCAGTCCACAACCCTCAATCCTTAATCCTCAACCTTCAATCCTCAATACTCAATATTCAATCCTCAATCCTCAGTCCTCAATCCTCAATCCTCACTCCTCAATACTCATTCTTCAATCCTCAATACCCAATCATCAATCTTCAATCCTCAATACTCAATCCTCAATTCTCAATCCTCAATCCTCAATCCTCAGACCTCAAACATGAATACTCAACCCTCAGTCCTCGCCCTCAACCCACAACCATCAACCCTGAATCCACAATCTTCAATCATCGATATTCAATCTTCAGTCCTCAAACCTCAATCCTCAACCCTCAGCCCTCATGCTCAATCCTAAACCCTGAATCTTCAATCCTCAATCCTCAATCCTCAATCCTCAAGTCTCAATCCTCAATCCTCAATCCTCAATCCTCAAGTCTCAATCCTCAATCCTCAATCTTCAGTCCTCAATCCTCAATCCTGAATCCTCAATCTTGAATCCTCAACCTTCAGACCTCAGACCTCAACAATCAGACGTCAATCCTCAATTCTCAATAGAATATCATCAATTCACAGTTTTCAATACTCAATACTCAATCTGCAATCTTCAAATCTCTATCCACAAACATCAATTCTCACCACTCAATCATCAACACTCAGTCCCCAATCCGCAATCTTCAATCCTCAATCCTCAATCCTCAATCCTCAATCCTCAATCATCAATCCTCAATACTCAATACTCGATCCTCAATTCTCAATCCTCAATCCTCAATCCACAGACCTCAGGCATCAATACTCAACACTCAGTCATCCTCCTCAATCCACAACCCTCAATCCTCGATCCTCAATCTTCAATCATCAATGTTCAATCTTCAATCCTCAATCCTCAATCCTCAATATTCAATCCTCAATCCTCAATGTTCAATCCTCAATACCCAATCACCAATCTTCAATCCTCAATCCTCAATCCTCAATCCTCAATCCTCAATCCTCAATCCTCAATCCTCAGTCTTCAAACCTCAATCCTGAATGCTCAATCCTGTATCCTCAATCTTCAGCCCTCAGTCCTCAACTATCAGTCGTGAATCCTCAGTCCTCGATAGAATATCCTCAATTCACAGGTATCAATACTCAATACTCAACCTGCCATCTTCAAATCTCTATCCACAAACATCAATTCTCATCACTCAACCCTCAACACTCAGTCCCCAATCCTCAATATTCAAACATCAATCCTCAATCCTCAATCCTCAATCCTCAATCTTCAATCCTCAATACTCAACCTTCAATCCTCAATCCTCAATCCGCGGTCCTCAATCCTCAATCGTCAATCTCCAATCCTGAATACTCAATCTTCAATCCTCAATCCTCAATCCTAAATCCTCAATCCTCAATCCTCATGCGTCAATCCTCAATACCCAATCCTCAATCTTCAATCCTCAATTATCAATCCTCAATTCGCAACCCTCAACCCCAAGTCCTCAGTCCTCAAACCTCAATTCTGAATCCCCAATTCTGCATCCTCAATCTTCAGCCCTCAGTCCTCAACAATCAGTTGTCAATCCTCAATCCCCAATAGAATATCCTCAATTCACAGTTTTCAATAGTCAATACTCAATCTGCAATCTTCAAATCTCTATCCACAAACATCAATTCTCATCACTCAACACTGAACGCTCAGTCCTCAATGTTCAATCCTCAATCCTCAATTCTCAATCTTCAATCCTCAATACTGAATCTTCAATCCTCAATCCTCATTCCTCAGTCCTCAATAATCAATCTTCAATCCTAGATCCTCAATCCCCAATCCTCAATCCTCAATCCTCAATCCTCAATCCTCACTCCTCAATCCTCATTCTTCAATCCTCAATCCTGAACCCTCAATCCTCACTCCTCAATCCTCAATCCTCAGTAATCAATCCTCAATCTTCAATACTCAATCGTCAATCCTCAGTCCTCAATCCTCAATCCTCAATCCTCGTTCCTCAAACCTTAATCCTCAACCCTCAGTCCTCATACTCAATTCTCAATTCTCAATCCTCAATCCTCAATCCTCAATCATCAATACTCAATAATCAATCTCCAATCCTAGATCCTCAATCTCCAATCCCCAATCCTTAATACTCAATCTTCAATCATCTATCCCCAGTCCTCAATCTTCAATCCTCAATGCTCAATCCTCAATCCTCAATCCTCAGTCCTCAATACTCAATCGTCAATCCTCAAACCTCAATCCTCAACAATCAGTCCTCGTCCTCAATCCTCAACCCTCAATCCTTAATCCTCAATCTTCAATCCTCAATACTCAATATTCAATCCTCAATCCTCAGTCCTCAATCCTCAATCCTCACTCCTCAATCCTCATTCTTCAATCCTCAATACCCAATCCTCAATCTTCAATCCTCAATACTCAATCCTCAATTCTCAATCCTCAATCCTCAATCCTCAGACCTCAAACATCAATACTCAACCCTCAGTCCTCTCCCTCAATCCACAACCATCAATCCTGAATCCTCAATCTTCAATCATCGATATTCAATCTTCAGTCCTCAAACCTCAATCCTCAACCCTCAGCCCTCATCCTCAATCCTAAACCCTGAATCTTCAATCCTCAATCCTCAATCCTCAAGCCTCAATCCTCAATCCTCAATCCTCAGTCCTCAAACCTCAATCCTGAATCCTCAATACTGAATCCTCAATCGTCAATCCACAGACCTCAGGCATCAATACTCAACACTCAGTCATCCTCCTCAATCCACAACCCTCAATCCTCGATCCTCAATCTTCAATCATCAATGTTCAATCTTCAATCCTCAATCCTCAATCCTCAATATTCAATCCTCAATCCTCAATGTTCAATCCTCAATACCCAATCACCAATCTTCAATCCTCAATCCTCAATCCTCAATCCTCAATCCTCAATCCTCAATCCTCAATCCTCAGTCTTCAAACCTCAATCCTGAATGCTCAATCCTGTATCCTCAATCTTCAGCCCTCAGTCCTCAACTATCAGTCGTGAATCCTCAATCCTCGATAGAATATCCTCAATTCACAGGTATCAATACTCAATTCTCAACCTGCCATCTTCAAATCTCTATCCACAAACATCAATTCTCATCACTCAACCCTCAACACTCAGTCCCCAATCCTCAATATTCAAACCTCAATCCTCAATCCTCAATCCTCAATCCTCAATCTTCAATCCTCAATACTCAACCTTCAATCCTCAATCCTCAATCCGCGGTCCTCAATCCTCAATCGTCAATCTCCAATCCTGAATACACAATCATCAATCCTCAATCCTCAATCCTAAATCCTCAATCCTCAATCCTCATGCTTCAATCCTCAATACCCAATCCTCAATCTTCAATCCTCAATTATCAATCCTCAATTCGCAACCCTCAACCCCAAGTCCTCAGTCCTCAAACCTCAATTCTGAATCCCCAATCCTGCATCCTCAATCTTCAGCCCTCAGTCCTCAACAATCAGTTGTCAATCCTCAATCCCCAATAGAATATCCTCAATTCACAGTTTTCAATAGTCAATACTCAATCTGCAATCTTCAAATCTCTATCCACAAACATCAATTCTCATCACTCAACACTGAACGCTCAGTCCTCAACGTTCAATCCTCAATCCTCAATTCTCAATCTTCAATCCTCAATACTGAATCTTCAATCCTCAATCCTCATTCCTCAATCCTCAATAATCAATCTCCAATCCTAGATCCTCAATCCCCAATCCTCAATCCTTAATCCTCAATCTTCAAGCCTCTATCCCCAGTCCTCAATCTTCAATCCTCAATGCTCAATCCTCAATCCTCAACCCTCAGTCCTCAATACTCAATCCTCAATCCTCAATCCTCAATCTTCAATCATCGATATTCAATCTTCAGTCCTCAAACCTCAATCCTCAACCGTCAGCCCTCATCCTCAATCCTAAACCCTGAATCTTCAATCCTCAATCCTCAATCCTCAAGCCTCAATCCTCAATCCTCAATCCTCAGTCCTCAAACCTCAATCCTGAATCCTCAATACTGAATCCTCAATCTTCAGACCTCAGACCTCAACAATCAGACGTCAATCCTCAATTCTCAATAGAACATCATCAATTCACAGTTTTCAATACTCAATACTCAATCTGCAATCATCAAATCTCTATCCACAAACATCAATTCTCACCACTCAATCATCAACACTCAGTCCCCAATCCTCAATCTTCAATCCTCAATCCTCAATCCTCAATCCTCAATCCTCAATCATCAATCCTCAATACTCAATCTTCAATCCTCAATCCTCAATCCTCAATCCTCAATCCTCTATCCTCAATCGTCAGTCTTCAATCCTCAATACTCAACCTTTAATCCTCAATACTCAATCCTCAATACTCAATCCTCATTCTTCAATCCTCATTACCCAATCCTCAATCTTCAATCCTCAATCCACAATCTTCAATACTCAATCCTCAATCCTCAATCCTCAATCCTCAATACTCAACCATCAATCCTCAATCTTCAAAAGTCAATAGAATATCCTGAATTTTCAGGATTCTATACTCATACCTCAATCCTCAACACTCAGCCCTCATTCTCAATCCTCAATCCACAATCCTCAAACCTAAATCCTCAACCGTCAGTCCTCGTCCTCAATCCACAACACTCAATCCTCAATCCTCCCATCTTCAATCATCAATACTCAATCGTCAATCCTCAATCGTCAATCCTCAATGCTCAATCCTCAATCCTCAATATTCAACACTCAACCCTCAACCATCAATCCTCAATAGTCAATCGTCAATCCTCTATCCTCAATCATCAATCCTCAATCATCAATCCTCAATCTTCAATACTCAATCCTCAATCCTCAATCTTCAATCCTCAATCTTCCTTACTCAATACTCAATCCTCAATCCTCAATCCTCAATTCTCAATCCTCAATACTCAATACTCAATCGTCTATCCTCAATCCCCAATCCTCAATCTTCAATCCTCAATCCTCAATCCTCAATCCTCACTCCTCAATCCTCATTCTTCAATCCTCAATCCTGAACCCTCAATCCTCAATCCTCAATCCTCAATCCTCAGTAATCAATCCTCAATCTTCAATACTCAATCGTCAATCCTCAGTCCTCAATCCTCAATCCTCAATCCTCGTTCCTCAAACCTTAATCCTCAACCCTCAGTCCTCATCCTCAATTCTCAATTCTCAATCCTCAATCCTCAATCCTCAATCTTCAACACTCAATAATCAATCTCCAATCCTAGATCCTCCATCCCCAATCCTCAATCCTTAATCCTCAATCTTCAATCCTCTATCCTCAGTCCTCAATCTTCAATCCTCAATGCTCAATCGTCAATCCTCAAACCTCAATCCTCAACAATCAGTCCTCGTCCTCAATCCTCAACCCTCAATCCTTAATCCTCAATCTTCAATCCTCAATACTCAATATTCAATCCTCAATCCTCAGTCCTCAATCCTCAATCCTCACTCCTCAATCCTCATTCTTCAATCCTCAATACCCAATCCTCAATCTTCAATCCTCAATACTCAATCCTCAATTCTCAATCCTCAATCCTCAATCCTCAGACCTCAAACATCAATACTCAACCCTCAGTCCTCGCCCTCAATCCACAACCATCAATCCTGAATCCTCAATCTTCAATCATCGATATTCAATCTTCAGTCCTCAAACCTCAATCCTCAACCCTCAGCCCTCATCCTCAATCCTAAACCCTGAATCTTCAATCCTCAACCCTCAATCCTCAAGCCTCAATCCTCAATCCTCAATCCTCAGTCCTCAATCCTCAATTCTCTATCCTCAATCCTCAATCCTCAGTCCTCTCTCCTCAAACCTCAATCCTGAGTCCTCAATCCTGAATCCTCAAGCTTCAGCCCTCAGTCCTCAACAATCAGTTGTCAATCCTCAATCCTCAATAGAATATCATCAATTCACAGTTTTCAATACTCAATACTCAATCTGCAATCTTCAAATCTCTATCCACAAACGTCAATTCTCATCATTCAACCCTCAACACTCAGTCCCCAATCCTCAATATTCAATCCTCAATCCTCAATCCTCAATCCACAATCCTCAACCTTCAATCCTCAATACTCAATCTTCAATCCTGAATCCTCAATACTCAATCCTCAATGCTCAATCCACGATCGTCAATCTTGAATCCTCAATACTCAATCTTCAATCCTCAATCCTCAATCCTCAATCCTCAGTTCGCAATCCTCAATAGTCAATCTTCAATCCTCTATACTCAATATTCAATCCTCAATCCTCAATCCTCAATACTCAATCCTCATTCTTCGAACCTCAATACCCAATCCTCAATCTTCAATCCTCAATCCTCAATCCTCAATATCCAATCCTCAATCTTCAACCCTCAATCCTCAATCCTCAATCCTCAATTCTCAACCCTCAATCCTCAATCCTCAGACCTCAAACATAAATATTCAACCCTCAGTCCTCGTCCTCAATCCACAACCCTCAATCCTCAATCCTCAATCCTCAATCCTCAATTTTCAATCCTCAATCCTCAATACTCAATCCTCAATCCTCAATCCTCAATCCTCAATCCTCAGTCGTCAATCTTCAATCCTCAATACTCAATCTTCAATCCTCAATCCTCAATCTTCAATCCTCAATACTCAATCTTCAATCCTCAACCCTCAATCCTCAATCCTCAATCTTCAATATTCAATCCTCAATACTCAATATTCAATCCTCAATCCTCAATACTCAATCCCCAATCCTCATTCTTCAATCCTCATTCTTCAATCCTCATTACACAATCCCCAATCTTCAATCCTCAATCATCAATCCTCAGTTCGCAATCCTCAATCCTCAATCCTCAGACCTCAGGCATCAACACTCAACCCTCAGTCCTCGTTCTCAACCCACAACCCTCAATCCTCAATCCTCAATCTTCATTCATCAATATTCAACCTTAAATCCTCAATCCTCAATTCTCAATCCTCAATCCTCAATGTTCAATCCTCAACAGCCAATCCTCAATCTTCAATCCTCAATCCTCAATCCTCAATTCTCAATCCACAATCCTCAATCCTCAGTCCTCTCCCCTCATACCTCAATCCTCAATCTTCAATCCTCAATACTCAATCTTCAATCCTCAATCCTCAATCCTCAATCCTCAATCCTCAATCATCAATCCCCAATCGTCAACCTTCAATCCTCAGTACTCAATCTTCAAACCTCAATCCTCTGTCCTCAATCCTCAATCCTCATTCTTCAATCCTCAATACCAAATTCTCAATCTTAAATCCTCTATCCTCAATTCGCAATCCTCAATCCTCAATCCTCAGGCCTCAAGTATCAATACTCAACCCTCAGTCCTCGTCCTCAATCCACGACCTACAATCCTCAATCCTCAATCTTCATTCATCAATATTCAACCTTCAATCCTCAATCCTCAATCCTCAATCCTCAATCCTCAATCCTCAATCCTCAATCATCAATGTTCAATCCTCAATACCCGATCCTCAGGCTTCAATCCTCAATCCTCGATCCCCAATCCTCAATCCTCAATCCTCAATCCTCAATCTTCAATCCTCAGTCCTGAATCCTCAATCCTCAATCCTCAATCTTCAATCCTCAATACTCAATCTTCAATCCTCAATGCTCAATCCTCTATCCTCAATCGTCAGTCTTCAATCCTCAGTGCTCAATCTTTAATCCTCAATACTCAATCCTCAATCCTCAATGCTCATCCTTCAATCCTCAATACCCAATCCTCAGTCTTCAATCCTCAGTACTCAATCTTCAATGCTCATTCCTCAATCCTCAATCCTCAATTCTCGATCCTCAATCGTCAACCTTCATTCCTCAATACATAATCTTCAATAGTCAGTCCTCAATCCTCATTCTTCAATCCTCAATACCCAATCCTCAATCATCAATCCTCAATCCTCAATCCTCAATCCTCAATCCCCAATCTTCAATCCTCAATACTCAATCCTCAGTCCTCAGTCCTCAATCCTCAGTCCTCTACCCTCATCCCTCATCCTCAATCCTCAATCGACCATACGCAATCCTGAATCTTCAATCCTCAATCTTCAATCCTCAATCCTCAATCCTCAATCCTCAATCCTCAGTCCTCAAACCTCAATCCTGAATCCTCAATCCTGAATCCTCAATCTTCAGCCCTCAGTCCTCTACAATCAGTTGTCAATCCTCAATCCACAATAGAATATCATCAATTCACAGTTTTCATTTCTAAATACTCAATCTGCAATCTTCAAATCTCTATCCACAAACATCAATTCTCATCACTCAACCCTCATCACTCAGTCCCCAATCCTCAATATTCAATCCTCAATCCTGAATCCTCAATCCACAATCCTCAGCCTTCAATCCTCAGTACTCAATCTTCAATGCTCATTCCTCAATCCTCAATCCTCAATTCTCGATCCTCAATCGTCAACCTTCATTCCTCAATACATAATCTTCAATAGTCAGTCCTCAATCCTCATTCTTCAATCCTCAATACCCAATCCTCAATCATCAATCCTCAATCCTCAATCCTCAATCCTCAATCCCCAATCTTCAATCCTCAATACTCAATCTGCAATCCTCAATCCTCATTCCTCACTCCTCAATCCTCATTCTTCAATCCTCAATACCGAATCCTCAATCTTCAATCCTCAATCCTCAATCCTCAATTCTCAATCCTCAAACCTCAATCCTCAGACTTCAAACATCAATACTCAACCCTCAGTTCTCGTCCTCAATCGACAACCCTCAATCCTCGATCCTCAATCTTCAATCATCAATGTTCAATCTTCAATCCTCAAACATCAATCCTCAATACTCAATCCTCAATCCTCAATGTTCAATCCTCAACACCCAATCCTCAATCTTCAATCCTCAATCCTCAATCCTCAATCCTCAATCCTCAATCCTCAATCCTCAATCCTCAATCCTCAATCCTCAGTCCTCAAACCACAATCCTGAATCCTCAATCTTCATCCCTCAGTCCTCAACAATCAGTTGTGAATCTTCAATCCTCAATAGAATATCCACAATTCACAGGTTTCAATACTCAATACTCAACCTGCAATCTTCAAATCTCTATTCACAAACATCAATTCTCATCACTCAACACTCAACACTCAGTCCCCAATCCACAATCTTCAAACCTCAATCCTCAATCCTCAATCCTCAATCCTCAATCTTCAATCCTCAATCCTCAATCCTCAATAATCAATCCTCAATCCTCAATGTTCAATCCTCAGTGCCCAATCCTCAATCTTCAATCCTCAATCCTCAATCCTCAACCCTCAATCCTCAATCCTCAATCCTCAGTCCTCAAACCTCAATCCTGAATCCTCAATCCTGAATCCTCAATCTTCAGCCCTCAGTCCTCAACTATCAGTCGTGAATCCTCAATCCTCAATAGAATATCCTCAGTTCAAAGGTTTCAATACTCAATACTCAACCTGCCATCTTCAAATCTCTATCCACAAACATCAATTCTCATCACTCAACCCTCAACACTCAGTCCCCAATCCTCAATATTCAAACCTCAATCCTCCATCCCCAATCCTCAATCCTTAATCCTCAATCTTCAATCCTCTATCCTCAGTCCTCAATCTTCAATCCTCAATGCTCAATCGTCAATCCTCAAACCTCAATCCTCAACAATCAGTCCTCGTCCTCAATCCTCAACCCTCAATCCTTAATCCTCAATCTTCAATCCTCAATACTCAATATTCAATCCTCAATCCTCAGTCCTCAATCCTCAATCCTCACTCCTCAATCCTCATTCTTCAATCCTCAATACCCAATCCTCAATCTTCAATCCTCAATACCCAATCCTCAATTCTCAATCCTCAATCCTCAATCCTCAGACCTCAAACATCAATACTCAACCCTCAGTCCTCGCCCTCAATCCACAACCATCAATCCTGAATCCTCAATCTTCAATCATCGATATTCAATCTTCAGTCCTCAAACCTCAATCCTCAACCCTCAGCCCTCATCCTCAATCCTAAACCCTGAATCTTCAATCCTCAACCCTCAATCCTCAAGCCTCAATCCTCAATCCTCAATCCTCAGTCCTCAATCCTCAATTCTCTATCCTCAATCCTCAATCCTCAGTCCTCTCTCCTCAAACCTCAATCCTGAGTCCTCAATCCTGAATCCTCAAGCTTCAGCCCTCAGTCCTCAACAATCAGTTGTCAATCCTCAATCCTCAATAGAATATCATCAATTCACAGTTTTCAATACTCAATACTCAATCTGCAATCTTCAAATCTCTATCCACAAACGTCAATTCTCATCATTCAACCCTCAACACTCAGTCCCCAATCCTCAATATTCAATCCTCAATCCTCAATCCTCAATCCACAATCCTCAACCTTCAATCCTCAATACTCAATCTTCAATCCTGAATCCTCAATACTCAATCCTCAATGCTCAATCCACGATCGTCAATCTTGAATCCTCAATACTCAATCTTCAATCCTCAATCCTCAATCCTCAATCCTCAGTTCGCAATCCTCAATAGTCAATCTTCAATCCTCTATACTCAATATTCAATCCTCAATCCTCAATCCTCAATACTCAATCCTCATTCTTCGATCCTCAATACCCAATCCTCAATCTTCAATCCTCAATCCTCAATCCTCAATACCCAATCCTCAATCTTCAACCCTCAATCCTCAATCCTCAATCCTCAATTCTCAACCCTCAATCCTCAATCCTCAGACCTCAAACATAAATATTCAACCCTCAGTCCTCGTCCTCAATCCACAACCCTCAATCCTCAATCCTCAATCCTCAATCCTCAATTTTCAATCCTCAATCCTCAATACTCAATCCTCAATCCTCAATCCTCAATCCTCAATCCTCAGTCGTCAATCTTCAATCCTCAATACTCAATCTTCAATCCTCAATCCTCAATCTTCAATCCTCAATACTCAATCTTCAATCCTCAACCCTCAATCCTCAATCCTCAATCTTCAATATTCAATCCTCAATACTCAATATTCAATCCTCAATCCTCAATACTCAATCCCCAATCCTCATTCTTCAATCCTCATTCTTCAATCCTCATTACACAATCCCCAATCTTCAATCCTCAATCATCAATCCTCAGTTCGCAATCCTCAATCCTCAATCCTCAGACCTCAGGCATCAACACTCAACCCTCAGTCCTCGTTCTCAACCCACAACCCTCAATCCTCAATCCTCAATCTTCATTCATCAATATTCAACCTTAAATCCTCAATCCTCAATTCTCAATCCTCAATCCTCAATGTTCAATCCTCAACAGCCAATCCTCAATCTTCAATCCTCAATCCTCAATCCTCAATTCTCAATCCACAATCCTCAATCCTCAGTCCTCTCTCCTCATACCTCAATCCTCAATCTTCAATCCTCAATACTCAATCTTCAATCCTCAATCCTCAATCCTCAATCCTCAATCATCAATCCCCAATCGTCAACCTTCAATCCTCAGTACTCAATCTTCAAACCTCAATCCTCTGTCCTCAATCCTCAATCCTCATTCTTCAATCCTCAATACCAAATTCTCAATCTTAAATCCTCTATCCTCAATTCGCAATCCTCAATCCTCAATCCTCAGGCCTCAAGTATCAATACTCAACCCTCAGTCCTCGTCCTCAATCCACGACCTACAATCCTCAATCCTCAATCTTCATTCATCAATATTCAACCTTCAATCCTCAATCCTCAATCCTCAATCCTCAATCCTCAATCCTCAATCCTCAATCATCAATGTTCAATCCTCAATACCCGATCCTCAGGCTTCAATCCTCAATCCTCGATCCCCAATCCTCAATCCTCAATCCTCAATCCTCAATCGTCAGTCTTCAATCCTCAGTGCTCAATCTTTAATCCTCAATACTCAATCCTCAATCCTCAATCCTCATCCTTCAATCCTCAATACCCAATCCTCAGTCTTCAATCCTCAGTACTCAGTCTTCAATGCTCATTCCTCAATCCTCAATCCTCAATTCTCGATCCTCAATCGTCAACCTTCATTCCTCAATACATAATCTTCAATAGTCAGTCCTCAATCCTCATTCTTCAATCCTCAATACCCAATCCTCAATCATCAATCCTCAATCCTCAATCCTCAATCCTCAATCCCCAATCTTCAATCCTCAATACTCAATCCTCAGTCCTCAGTCCTCAATCCTCAGTCCTCTACCCTCATCCCTCATCCTCAATCCTCAATCGACCATACGCAATCCTGAATCTTCAATCCTCAATCTTCAATCCTCAATCCTCAATCCTCAATCCTCAATCCTCAATCCTCAATCCTCAATCCTCAGTCCTCAAACCACAATCCTGAATCCTCAATCCTGAATCCTCAATCTTCATCCCTCAGTCCTCAACAATCAGTTGTGAATCTTCAATCCTCAATAGAATATCCACAATTCACAGGTTTCAATACTCAATACTCAACCTGCAATCTTCAAATCTCTATTCACAAACATCAATTCTCATCACTCAACACTCAACACTCAGTCCCCAATCCACAATCTTCAAACCTCAATCCTCAATCCTCAATCCTCAATCCTCAATCTTCAATCCTCAATCCTCAATCCTCAATAATCAATCCTCAATCCTCAATGTTCAATCCTCAGTGCCCAATCCTCAATCTTCAATCCTCAATCCTCAATCCTCAACCCTCAATCCTCAATCCTCAATCCTCAGTCCTCAAACCTCAATCCTGAATCCTCAATCCTGAATCCTCAATCTTCAGCCCTCAGTCCTCAACTATCAGTCGTGAATCCTCAATCCTCAATAGAATATCCTCAGTTCAAAGGTTTCAATACTCAATACTCAACCTGCCATCTTCAAATCTCTATCCACAAACATCAATTCTCATCACTCAACCCTCAACACTCAGTCCCCAATCCTCAATATTCAAACCTCAATCCTCAATCCTCAATCCTCAATCCTCAATCTTCAATCCTCAGTACTCAACCTTCAATCCTCAATCCTCAGTCGTCAAACCTCAATCCTGAATCCTGAATCCTGAATCCTCAATCTTCAGCCCTCAGTCCTCAACAATCAGTGGTCAATCCTGAATCCTCAATAGAATATCAGGAATTCACAGTTTTCAATACTCAATACTCAACCTGCAATCTTCAAATCTCTATCCACAAACATCAATTCTCATCACTCAACCCTCAACACTCAGTCCCCAATCCTCAATATTCAAGCCTCAATCCTCAATCCTCAATCCACAATCCTCAACCTTCAATCCTCAATACTGAATCTTCAATCCTCAATCCTCAATCCTCAATCCTCAGTTCGCAATCCTCAATAGTCAATCTTCAATCCTCAATACTCAATATTCAATCCTCCATCCTCAATACTTAATATTCAATCCTCAATCCTCAATCCTCAATCCTCAATCCTCAATCCTCATTCTTCAATCCTCAATACCCTATCCTCAATCTTCAATCCTCAATCCTCAATCCTCAATCTTCGCACCTCAATACTCAATCTTCAATCCTCAATCCTCAACCCTCAATCCTCAATCCTCAATCCTCAATCGTCAACCCTCAATATTCAATCCTCAACAGCCAATCCTCAATCCTCAATCCTGAACCCTCAATCCTCACTCCTCAATCCTCAATCCTCAGTAATCAATCCTCAATCTTCAATACTCAATCGTCAATCCTCAGTCCTCAATCCTCAATCCTCAATCCTCGTTCCTCAAACCTTAATCCTCAACCCTCAGTCCTCATACTCAATTCTCAATTCTCAATCCTCAATCCTCAATCCTCAATCATCAATACTCAATAATCAATCTCCAATCCTAGATCCTCAATCTCCAATCCCCAATCCTTAATACTCAATCTTCAATCATCTATCCCCAGTCCTCAATCTTCAATCCTCAATGCTCAATCCTCAATCCTCAATCCTCAGTCCTCAATACTCAATCGTCAATCCTCAAACCTCAATCCTCAACAATCAGTCCTCGTCCTCAATCCTCAACCCTCAATCCTTAATCCTCAATCTTCAATCCTCAATACTCAATATTCAATCCTCAATCCTCAGTCCTCAATCCTCAATCCTCACTCCTCAATCCTCATTCTTCAATCCTCAATACCCAATCCTCAATCTTCAATCCTCAATACTCAATCCTCAATTCTCAATCCTCAATCCTCAATCCTCAGACCTCAAACATCAATACTCAACCCTCAGTCCTCTCCCTCAATCCACAACCATCAATCCTGAATCCTCAATCTTCAATCATCGATATTCAATCTTCAGTCCTCAAACCTCAATCCTCAACCCTCAGCCCTCATCCTCAATCCTAAACCCTGAATCTTCAATCCTCAATCCGCAATCCTCAAGCCTCAATCCTCAATCCTCAATCCTCAGTCCTCAAACCTCAATCCTGAATCCTCAATACTGAATCCTCAATCGTCAATCCACAGACCTCAGGCATCAATACTCAACACTCAGTCATCCTCCTCAATCCACAACCCTCAATCCTCGATCCTCAATCTTCAATCATCAATGTTCAATCTTCAATCCTCAATCCTCAATCCTCAATATTCAATCCTCAATCCTCAATGTTCAATCCTCAATACCCAATCACCAATCTTCAATCCTCAATCCTCAATCCTCAATCCTCAATCCTCAATCCTCAATCCTCAATCCTCAGTCTTCAAACCTCAATCCTGAATGCTCAATCCTGTATCCTCAATCTTCAGCCCTCAGTCCTCAACTATCAGTCGTGAATCCTCAATCCTCGATAGAATATCCTCAATTCACAGGTATCAATACTCAATTCTCAACCTGCCATCTTCAAATCTCTATCCACAAACATCAATTCTCATCACTCAACCCTCAACACTCAGTCCCCAATCCTCAATATTCAAACCTCAATCCTCAATCCTCAATCCTCAATCCTCAATCTTCAATCCTCAATACTCAACCTTCAATCCTCAATCCTCAATCCGCGGTCCTCAATCCTCAATCGTCAATCTCCAATCCTGAATACTCAATCATCAATCCTCAATCCTCAATCCTAAATCCTCAATCCTCAATCCTCATGCTTCAATCCTCAATACCCAATCCTCAATCTTCAATCCTCAATTATCAATCCTCAATTCGCAACCCTCAACCCCAAGTCCTCAGTCCTCAAACCTCAATTCTGAATCCCCAATCCTGCATCCTCAATCTTCAGCCCTCAGTCCTCAACAATCAGTTGTCAATCCTCAATCCCCAATAGAATATCCTCAATTCACAGTTTTCAATAGTCAATACTCAATCTGCAATCTTCAAATCTCTATCCACAAACATCAATTCTCATCACTCAACACTGAACGCTCAGTCCTCAACGTTCAATCCTCAATCCTCAATTCTCAATCTTCAATCCTCAATACTGAATCTTCAATCCTCAATCCTCATTCCTCAATCCTCAATAATCAATCTCCAATCCTAGATCCTCAATCCCCAATCCTCAATCCTTAATACTCAATCTTCAAGCCTCTATCCCCAGTCCTCAATCTTCAATCCTCAATGCTCAATCCTCAATCCTCAACCCTCAGTCCTCAATACTCAATCCTCAATCCTCAATCCTCAATCTTCAATCATCGATATTCAATCTTCAGTCCTCAAACCTCAATCCTCAACCGTCAGCCCTCATCCTCAATCCTAAACCCTGAATCTTCAATCCTCAATCCTCAATCCTCAAGCCTCAATCCTCAATCCTCAATCCTCAGTCCTCAAACCTCAATCCTGAATCCTCAATACTGAATCCTCAATCTTCAGACCTCAGACCTCAACAATCAGACGTCAATCCTCAATTCTCAATAGAACATCATCAATTCACAGTTTTCAATACTCAATACTCAATCTGCAATCATCAAATCTCTATCCACAAACATCAATTCTCACCACTCAATCATCAACACTCAGTCCCCAATCCTCAATCTTCAATCCTCAATCCTCAATCCTCAATCCTCAATCCTCAATCATCAATCCTCAATACTCAATCTTCAATCCTCAATCCTCAATCCTCAATCCTCAATCCTCTATCCTCAATCGTCAGTCTTCAATCCTCAATACTCAACCTTTAATCCTCAATACTCAATCCTCAATACTCAATCCTCATTCTTCAATCCTCATTACCCAATCCTCAATCTTCAATCCTCAATCCACAATCTTCAATACTCAATCCTCAATCCTCAATCCTCAATCCTCAATACTCAACCATCAATCCTCAATCTTCAAAAGTCAATAGAATATCCTGAATTTTCAGGATTCTATACTCATACCTCAATCCTCAACACTCAGCCCTCATTCTCAATCCTCAATCCACAATCCTCAAACCTAAATCCTCAACCGTCAGTCCTCGTCCTCAATCCACAACACTCAATCCTCAATCCTCCCATCTTCAATCATCAATACTCAATCGTCAATCCTCAATCGTCAATCCTCAATGCTCGATCCTCAATCCTCAATATTCAACACTCAACCCTCAACCATCAATCCTCAATAGTCAATCGTCAATCCTCTATCCTCAATCATCAATCCTCAATCATCAATCCTCAATCTTCAATACTCAATCCTCAATCCTCAATCTTCAATCCTCAATCTTCATTACTCAATACTCAATCCTCAATCCTCAATCCTCAATTCTCAATCCTCAATACTCAATACTCAATCGTCTATCCTCAATCCCCAATCCTCAATCTTCAATCCTCAATCCTCAATCCTCAATCCTCAACCCTCAATCCTCATTCTTCAATCCTCAATCCTGAACCCTCAATCCTCAATCCTCAATCCTCAATCCTCAGTAATCAATCCTCAATCTTCAATACTCAATCGTCAATCCTCAGTCCTCAATCCTCAATCCTCAATCCTCGTTCCTCAAACCTTAATCCTCAACCCTCAGTCCTCATCCTCAATTCTCAATTCTCAATCCTCAATCCTCAATCCTCAATCTTCAACACTCAATAATCAATCTCCAATCCTAGATCCTCAATCCCCAATCCTCAATCCTTAATCCTCAATCTTCAATCCTCTATCCCCAGTCCTCAATCTTCAATCCTCAATGCTCAATCCTCAATCCTCAATCCTCAGTCCTCAATACTCAATCCTCAATCCTCAAACCTCAATCCTCAACCGTCAGTCCTCGTCCTCAATCCTCAACACTCAATCCTTAATCCTCAACCTTCAATCCTCAATACTCAATATTCAATCCTCAATCCTCAGTCCTCAATCCTCAATCCTCACTCCTCAATACTCATTCTTCAATCCTCAATACCCAATCATCAATCTTCAATCCTCAATACTCAATCCTCAATTCTCAATCCTCAATCCTCAATCCTCAGACCTCAAACATCAATACTCAACCCTCAGTCCTCGCCCTCAATCCACAACCATCAATCCTGAATCCTCAATCTTCAATCATCGATATTCAATCTTCAGTCCTCAAACCTCAATCCTTAACCCTCAGCCCTCATCCACATTCCTAAACCCTGAATCTTCAATCCTCAATCCTCAATCCTCAATCCTCAATCCTCAATCCTCAATCCTCAGTCCTCAAACCTCAATCCTGAATCCTCAATCCTCTATCCTCAATCGTCAGTCTTCAATCCTCAATACTCAACCTTTAATCCTCAATACTCAATCCTCAATACTCAATCCTCATTCTTCAATCCTCATTACCCAATCCTCAATCTTCAATCCTCAATCCACAATCTTCAATACTCAATCCTCAATCCTCAATCCTCAAACCTCAATACTCAACCATCAATCCTCAATCTTCAAAAGTCAATAGAATATCCTGAATTTTCAGGATTCTATACTCATACCTCAATCCTCAACCCTCAGCCCTCATTCTCAATCCTCAATCCACAATCCTCAAACCTAAATCCTCAACCGTCAGTCCTCGTCCTCAATCCACAACACTCAATCCTCAATCCTCCCATCTTCAATCATCAATACTCAATCGTCAATCCTCAATCGTCAATCCTCAATGCTCAATCCTCAATCCTCAATATTCAACACTCAACCCTCAACCATCAATAGTCAATAGTCAATCATCAATCCTCAATCCTCAATCATCAATCCTCAATCATCAATCCTCAATCTTCAATACTCAATCCTCAATCCTCAATCCTCAATCCTCAATCTTCATTACTCAATACTCAATCCTCAATCCTCAATCCTCAATTCTCAATCCTCAATACTCAATACTCAATCGTCTATCCTCAATCCCCAATCCTCAATCTTCAATCCTCAATCCTCAATCCTCAATCCTCAATACTCAATATTCAACACAAAACCCTCAACCATCAATCCTCAATCCTCAATCCTCAATCCTCAGACATCAAACAGCAATACTCAACCCTCAGTCCTCGTCCTCAATCCACAACCATCAATCCTCAATCCTCAATCTTCACTCCTCAATCCTCATTCTTCAATCCTCAATCCTGAACCCTCAATCCTCAATCCTCTATCCTCAATCGTCAGTCTTCAATCCTCAATACTCAACCTTTAATCCTCAATACTCAATCCTCAATCCTCAATCCTCATTCTTCAATCCTCATTACCCAATACTCAATCTTCAATCCTCAATCCTCAATCCTCAATCCTCAATCCTCAATCCTCAATCCTCAATCCTCAGTCCTCAAACGTCAATCCTGAATCCTCAATTCTGAATCCTCAATCTTCAGCCCTCAGTCCTCAACAATCAGTTGTGAATCCTCAATCCTCAATAGAATATCCTCAATTCACAGGTTTCAATACTCAATACTCAACCTGCAATCTTCAAATCTCAATCCACAAACATCAATTCTCATCACTCAACACTCAACACTCAATCCCCAATCCACAATCTTCAAACCTCAACCCTCAATCCTCAATCCTCAATACTCAATCCTCAATCTTCAATCCTCAATACTCGATCCTCAATTCTCAATCCTCAATCCTCAATCCACAGACCTCAGGCATCAATACTCAACACTCAGTCATCCTCCTCAATCCACAACCCTCAATCCTCGATCCTCAATCTTCAATCATCAATGTTCAATCTTCAATCCTCAATCCTCAATCCTCAATACTCAATCCTCAATCCTCAATGTTCAATCCTCAATACCCAATCACCAATCTTCAATCCTCAATCCTCAATCCTCAATCCTCAATCCTCAATCCTCAATCCTCAATCCTCAGTCTTCAAACCTCAATCCTGAATGCTCAATCCTGTATCCTCAATCTTCAGCCCTCAGTCCTCAACTATCAGTTGTGAATCCTCAATCCTCGATAGAATATCCTCAATTCACAGGTATCAATACTCAATACTCAACCTGCCATCTTCAAATCTCTATCCACAAACATCAATTCTCATCACTCAACCCTCAACACTCAGTCCCCAATCCTCAATATTCAAACCTCAATCCTCAATCCTCAATACTCAATCCTCAATCTTCAATCCTCAATACTCAACCTTCAATCCTCAATCCTCAATCCGCGGTCCTCAATCCTCAATCGTCAATCTCCAATCCTGAATACTCAATCTTCAATCCTCAATCCTCAATCCTAAATCCTCAATCCTCAATCCCCATTCTTCAATCCTCAATACCCAATCCTCAATCTTCAATCCTCAATTATCAATCCTCAATTCGCAACCCTCAACACCAAGTCCTCAGTCCTCAAACCTCAATTCTGAATCCCCAATCCTGCATCCTCAATCTTCAGCCCTCAGTCCTCAACAATCAGTTGTCAATCCTCAATCCCCAATAGAATATCCTCAATTCACAGTTTTCAATAGTCAATACTCAATCTGCAATCTTCAAATCTCTATCCACAAACATCAATTCTCATCACTCAACACTGAACGCTCAGTCCTCAATGTTCAATCCTCAATCCTCAATTCTCAATCTTCAATCCTCAATACTGAATCTTCAATCCTCAGTCCTCATTCCTCAATCCTCAATAATCAATCTCCAATCCTAGATCCTCAATCCCCAATCCTCAATCCTTAATCCTCAATCTTCAAGCCTCTATCCCCAGTCCTCAATCTTCAATCCTCAATGCTCAATCCTCAATCCTCAATCCTCAGTCCTCAATACTCAATCCTCAATCCTCAAACCTCAATCCTCAACCGTCAGACTTCGTCCTCAATCCTCAACCCTCAATCCTTAATCCTCGATCATCAATCCTCAATACTCTATATTCAATCCTCAATCCTCAATCCTCAATCCTCAATCCTCACTCCTCAATCCTCATTCTTCAATCCCCAATCCTGAACCCTCAATCCTCAATCCTCAATCCTCAATCCTCAGTAATCAATCCTCAATCTTCAATACTCAATCGTCAATCCTCAGTCCTCAATCCTCAATCCTCAATCCTCGTTCCTCAAACCTTAATCCTCAACCCTCAGTCCTCATCCTCAATTCTCAATTCTCAATCCTCAATCCTCAATCCTCAATCTTCAACACTCAATAATCAATCTCCAATCCTAGATCCTCCATCCCCAATCCTCAATCCTTAATCCTCAATCTTCAATCCTCTATCCTCAGTCCTCAATCTTCAATCCTCAATGCTCAATCGTCAATCCTCAAACCTCAATCCTCAACAATCAGTCCTCGTCCTCAATCCTCAACCCTCAATCCTTAATCCTCAATCTTCAATCCTCAATACTCAATATTCAATCCTCAATCCTCAGTCCTCAATCCTCAATCCTCACTCCTCAATCCTCATTCTTCAATCCTCAATACCCAATCCTCAATCTTCAATCCTCAATACTCAATCCTCAATTCTCAATCCTCAATCCTCAATCCTCAGACCTCAAACATCAATACTCAACCCTCAGTCCTCGCCCTCAATCCACAACCCTCAATCCTCAATCCTCAATCTTCATTCATCAATATTCAACCTTAAATCCTCAATCCTCAATTCTCAATCCTCAATCCTCAATGTTCAATCCTCAACAGCCAATCCTCAATCTTCAATCCTCAATCCTCAATCCTCAATTCTCAATCCACAATCCTCAATCCTCAGTCCTCTCTCCTCATACCTCAATCCTCAATCTTCAATCCTCAATACTCAATCTTCAATCCTCAATCCTCAATCCTCAATCCTCAATCATCAATCCCCAATCGTCAACCTTCAATCCTCAGTACTCAATCTTCAAACCTCAATCCTCTGTCCTCAATCCTCAATCCTCATTCTTCAATCCTCAATACCAAATTCTCAATCTTAAATCCTCTATCCTCAATTCGCAATCCTCAATCCTCAATCCTCAGGCCTCAAGTATCAATACTCAACCCTCAGTCCTCGTCCTCAATCCACGACCTACAACCCTCAATCCTCAATCTTCATTCATCAATATTCAACCTTCAATCCTCAATCCTCAATCCTCAATCCTCAATCCTCAATCCTCAATCCTCAATCATCAATGTTCAATCCTCAATACCCGATCCTCAGGCTTCAATCCTCAATCCTCGATCCCCAATCCTCAATCCTCAATCCTCAATCCTCAATCTTCAATCCTCAGTCCTGAATCCTCAATCCTCAATCCTCAATCTTCAATCCTCAATACTCAATCTTCAATCCTCAATGCTCAATCCTCTATCCTCAATCGTCAGTCTTCAATCCTCAGTGCTCAATCTTTAATCCTCAATACTCAATCCTCAATCCTCAATCCTCATCCTTCAATCCTCAATACCCAATCCTCAGTCTTCAATCCTCAGTACTCAATCTTCAATGCTCATTCCTCAATCCTCAATCCTCAATTCTCGATCCTCAATCGTCAACCTTCATTCCTCAATACATAATCTTCAATAGTCAGTCCTCAATCCTCATTCTTCAATCCTCAATACCCAATCCTCAATCATCAATGCTCAATCCTCAATCCTCAATCCTCAATCCCCAATCTTCAATCCTCAATACTCAATCTGCAATCCTCAATCCTCATTCCTCACTCCTCAATCCTCATTCTTCAATCCTCAATACCGAATCCTCAATCTTCAATCCTCAATCCTCAATCCTCAATTCTCAATCCTCAAACCTCAATCCTCAGACTTCAAACATCAATACTCAACCCTCAATTCTCGTCCTCAATCGACAACCCTCAATCCTCGATCCTCAATCTTCAATCATCAATATTCAATCTTCAATCCTCAAACATCAATCCTCAATACTCAATCCTCAATCCTCAATGTTCAATCCTCAACACCCAATCCTCAATCTTCAATCCTCAATCCTCAATCCTCAATCCTCAATCCTCAATCCTCAGTCCTCAAACCACAATCCTGAATCCTCAATCCTGAATCCTCAATCTTCATCCCTCAGTCCTCAACAATCAGTTGTGAATCTTCAATCCTCAATAGAATATCCACAATTCACAGGTTTCAATACTCAATACTCAACCTGCAATCTTCAAATCTCTATTCACAAACATCAATTCTCATCACTCAACACTCAACACTCAGTCCCCAATCCACAATCTTCAAACCTCAATCCTCAATCCTCAATCCTCAATCCTCAATCTTCAATCCTCAATCCTCAATCCTCAATAATCAATCCTCAATCCTCAATGTTCAATCCTCAGTGCCCAATCCTCAATCTTCAATCCTCAATCCTCAATCCTCAACCCTCAATCCTCAATCCTCAATCCTCAGTCCTCAAACCTCAATCCTGAATCCTCAATCCTGAATCCTCAATCTTCAGCCCTCAGTCCTCAACTATCAGTCGTGAATCCTCAATCCTCAATAGAATATCCTCAGTTCAAAGGTTTCAATACTCAATACTCAACCTGCCATCTTCAAATCTCTATCCACAAACATCAATTCTCATCACTCAACCCTCAACACTCAGTCCCCAATCCTCAATATTCAAACCTCAATTCTCAATCCTCAATCCTCAATCCTCAATCTTCAATCCTCAGTACTCAACCTTCAATCCTCAATCCTCAATCCGCGGTCCTCAATCCTCAATCGTCAATCCTCAATCCTCAATCTTCAATCATCAATATTCAATCTTCAATCCTCAATCCTCAATCCTCAATCCTCAATCCTCAATCCTCAATCCTCAATCCTCAATCCTCAATCCTCAGTCCTCAAACCACAATCCTGAATCCTCAATCCTGAATCCTCAATCTTCATCCCTCAGTCCTCAACAATCAGTTGTGAATCTTCAATCCTCAATAGAATATCCACAATTCACAGGTTTCAATACTCAATACTCAACCTGCAATCTTCAAATCTCTATCCACAAACATCAATTCTCATCATTCAACCCTCAACACTCAGTCCCCAATCCTCAATATTCAATCCTCAATCCTCAATCCTCATTCCACAATACTCAACCTTCAATCCTCAATACTCAATCTTCAATCCTGAATCCTCAATACTCAATCCTCAATGCTCAATCCACGATCGTCAATCTTGAATCCTCAATACTCAATCTTCAATCTTCAATCCTCAATCCTCAATCCTCAATCCTCATTCTTCAATCCTCAATACCCAATCCTCAATCTTCAACCCTCAATCCTCAATCCTCAATTCTCGATCCTCAATCCTCAGTCCTCAGTCCTCAAACCTCTATCCTCAACCCACAGCCCTCATCCTCAATCCTCAATCCTCAATCCTCAATTCTCAATCTTCAATCCTCAAGACTCGATCCTCAATCCTCAATGCCCAGTCCTCAAATTTCAATTCCGAATCCTCAATCCGGAACCCTCAACCTTCAGCCCTCAGTCCTCAACAATCAGTTGTCAGTCCTCAATCCTCAATGGAATATACTCAATTCACAGTTTTCAATACTCAATACTCAATCTGCAATCTTCAAATCTCTATCCACAAACATCAATTCTCATCACTCAACCCTCAACACTCAGTCCTCAATGTTCAATCCTCAATCCTCAATTCTCAATCTTCAATCCTCAATACTGAACCTTCAATCCTCAATCCTCCATCCTCAGTCCTCAATCCTCAATCCTCAATTTTAATCTTCAATCCTCAGTACTCAATCTTCAATCCTCAATCCTCAATCCTCAATCCTCAATCCTCAATCTTCAATCATCAATATTCAATCTTCAATCCTCAATCCTCAATCCTCAATCCTCAATCCTCAATCCTCAATCCTCAATCCTCAATCCTCAATCCTCAGTCCTCAAACCACAATCCTGAATCCTCAATCCTGAATCCTCAATCTTCATCCCTCAGTCCTCAACAATCAGTTGTGAATCTTCAATCCTCAATAGAATATCCACAATTCACAGGTTTCAATACTCAATACTCAACCTGCAATCTTCAAATCTCTATTCACAAACATCAATTCTCATCACTCAACACTCAACACTCAGTCCCCAATCCACAATCTTCAAACCTCAATCCTCAATCCTCAATCCTCAATCCTCAATCTTCAATCCTCAATCCTCAATCCTCAATAATCAATCCTCAATCCTCAATGTTCAATCCTCAGTGCCCAATCCTCAATCTTCAATCCTCAATCCTCAATCCTCAACCCTCAATCCTCAATCCTCAATCCTCAGTCCTCAAACCTCAATCCTGAATCCTCAATCCTGAATCCTCAATCTTCAGCCCTCAGTCCTCAACTATCAGTCGTGAATCCTCAATCCTCAATAGAATATCCTCAGTTCAAAGGTTTCAATACTCAATACTCAACCTGCCATCTTCAAATCTCTATCCACAAACATCAATTCTCATCACTCAACCCTCAACACTCAGTCCCCAATCCTCAATATTCAAACCTCAATTCTCAATCCTCAATCCTCAATCCTCAATCTTCAATCCTCAGTACTCAACCTTCAATCCTCAATCCTCAATCCGCGGTCCTCAATCCTCAATCGTCAATCCTCAATCCTCAATCTTCAATCATCAATATTCAATCTTCAATCCTCAATCCTCAATCCTCAATCCTCAATCCTCAATCCTCAATCCTCAATCCTCAATCCTCAGTCCTCAAACCACAATCCTGAATCCTCAATCCTGAATCCTCAATCTTCATCCCTCAGTCCTCAACAATCAGTTGTGAATCTTCAATCCTCAATAGAATATCCACAATTCACAGGTTTCAATACTCAATACTCAACCTGCAATCTTCAAATCTCTATTCACAAACATCAATTCTCATCACTCAACACTCAACACTCAGTCCCCAATCCACAATCTTCAAACCTCAATCCTCAATCCTCAATCCTCAATCCTCAATCTTCAATCCTCAATCCTCAATCCTCAATAATCAATCCTCAATCCTCAATGTTCAATCCTCAGTGCCCAATCCTCAATCTTCAATCCTCAATCCTCAATCCTCAACCCTCAATCCTCAATCCTCAATCCTCAGTCCTCAAACCTCAATCCTGAATCCTCAATCCTGAATCCTCAATCTTCAGCCCTCAGTCCTCAACTATCAGTCGTGAATCCTCAATCCTCAATAGAATATCCTCAGTTCAAAGGTTTCAATACTCAATACTCAACCTGCCATCTTCAAATCTCTATCCACAAACATCAATTCTCATCACTCAACCCTCAACACTCAGTCCCCAATCCTCAATATTCAAACCTCAATTCTCAATCCTCAATCCTCAATCCTCAATCTTCAATCCTCAGTACTCAACCTTCAATCCTCAATCCTCAATCCGCGGTCCTCAATCCTCAATCGTCAATCTCCAATCCTGAATACTCTATCTTCAATCCTCAATCCTCAATCCTCAATCCTCAATCCTCTATCCTCAATCGTCAGTCTTCAATCCTCAATACTCAACCTTTAATCCTCAATACTTAATCCTCAATCCTCAATCCTCATTCTTCAATCATCAATACCCAATCCTCAATCTTCAATCCTCAATCCTCAATCCTCAATTCTCAATCCTCAATCCTCAGTCCTCAGTCCTCAGGCCTCAATCCTCAACACTCAGCCCTCATCCTCAATCCTCAATCGACAATCTTCAATCCTCAATCCTCAATCCTCAAGCCTCAATCATCAATCCTCAATCCTCAGTCCTCAAACCTCAATCCTGAATCGTCAATCCCGAATCCTCAATCTTCAGCCCTCAGTCCTCAACAATCAGTTGTCAATCCTCAATCCCCAATAGAATATCCTCAATTCACAGTTTTCAATAGTCAATACTCAATCTGCAATCTTCAAATCTCTATCCACAAACATCAATTCTCATCACTCAACACTGAACGCTCAGTCCTCAATGTTCAATCCTCAATCCTCAATTCTCAATCTTCAATCCTCAATACTGAATCCACAATCTTCAAACATCAATCCTCAATCCTCAATCCTCAATCCTCAATCTTCAATCCTCAATCCTCAATCCTCAATAATCAATCCTCAATCCTCAATGTTCAATCCTCAATGCCCAATCCTCAATCTTCAATCCTCAATCCTCAATCCTCAACCCTCAATCCTCAATCCTCAATCCTCAGTCCTCAAACCTCAATCCTGAATCCTCAATCCTGAATCCTCAATCTTCAGCCCTCAGTCCTCAACTATCAGTCGTGAATCCTCAATCCTCAATAGAATATCCTCAGTTCACAGGTTTCAATACTCAATACTCAACCTGCCATCTTCAAATCTCTATCCACAAACATCAATTCTCATCACTCAACCCTCAACACTCAGTCCCCAATCCTCAATATTCAAACCTCAATCCTCAATCCTCAATCCTCAATCCTCAATCTTCAATCCTCAGTACTCAACCTTCAATCCTCAATCCTCAATCCGCGGTCCTCAATCCTCAATCGTCAATCTCCAATCCTGAATACTCTATCTTCAATCCTCAATCCTCAATCCTCAATCCTCAATCCTCAATCCTCTATCCTCAGTCCTCAATACTCAATCGTCAATCCTCAAACCTCAATCCTCAACCGTCAGTCCTCGTCCTCAATACTCAACCCTCAGTCCTCGCCCTCAATCCACAACCATCAATCCTGAATCCTCAATCTTCAATCATCGATATTCAATCTTCAGTCCTCAAACCTCAATCCTTAACCCTCAGCCCTCATCCTCAATCCTAAACCCTGAATCTTCAATCCTCAATCCTCAATCCTCAAGCCTCAATCCTCAATCCTCAATCCTCAGTCCTCAAACCTCAATCCTGAATCCTCAATCCTGAATCCTCAATCTTCAGACCTCAGACCTCAACAATCAGACGTCTCTCCTCAATTCTCAATAGAACATCATCAATTCACAGTTTTCAATACTCAATACTCAATCTGCAATCTTCAAATCTCTATCCACAAACATCAATTCTCACCACTCAATCATCAACACTCAGTCCCCAATCCTCAATCTTCAATCCTCAATCCTCAATCCTCAATCCTCAATCCTCAATCATCAATCCTCAATACTCAATCTTCAATCCTCAATCCTCAATCCTCAATCCTCAATCCTCTATCCTCAATCGTCAGTCTTCAATCCTCAATACTCAACCTTTAATCCTCAATATTCAATCCTCAATACTCAATCCTCATTCTTCAATCCTCATTACCCAATCCTCAATCTTCAATCCTCAATCCACAATCTTCAATACTCAATCCTCAATCCTCAATCCTCAATCCTCAATACTCAACCATCAATCCTCAACCTTGAAAAGTCAATAGAATGTCCTGAATTTTCAGGATTCTATACTCATACCTCAATCCTCAACCCTCGGCCCTCATTCTCAATCCTCAATCCACAATCCTCAAACCTAAATCCTCAACCGTCAGTCCTCGTCCTCAATCCACAACACTCAATCCTCAATCCTCCCATCTTCAATCATCAATACTCAATCGTCAATCCTCAATCGTCAATCCTCAATGCTCAATCCTCAATCCTCAATATTCAACACTCAACCCTCAACCATCAATGGTCAATAGTCAATCATCAATCCTCAATTATCAATCATCAATCCTCAATCATCAATCCTCAATCTTCAATACTCAATCCTCAATCCTCAATCCTCAATCCTCAATCTTCATTACTCAATACTCAATCCTCAATCCTCAATCCTCAATTCTCAATCCTCAATACTCAATACTCAATCGTCTATCCTCAATCCCCAATCCTCAATCTTCAATCCTCAATCCTCAATCCTCAATCCTCAATCCTCAATATTCAACACAAAACCCTCAACCATCAATCCTCAATCCTCAATCCTCAATCCTCAGACATCAAACAGCAATACTCAACCCTCAGTCCTCGTCCTCAATCCACAACCATCAATCCTCAATCCTCAACCTTCACTCCTCAATCCTCATTCTTCAATCCTCAATCCTGAACCCTCAATCCTCAATCCTCAATCCTCAATCCTCAATCCTCAGTAATCAATCCTCAATCTTCAATACTCAATCGTCAATCCTCAGTCCTCAATCGTCAATCCTCAATCCTCGTTCCTCAAACCTTAATCCTCAACCCTCCGTCCTCATCCTCAATTCTCAATTCTCAATCCTCAATCCTCAATCCTCAATCCTCATTCTTCAATCCTCAATACCCAATCCTCAATCTTCAATCCTCAATCCTCAATCCTCAATTCTCAATCCTCAATCATCAATCCTCAATACTCAATCTTCAATCCTCAATCCTCAATCCTCAATACTCAACCATCAATCCTCAAACTTCAAAAGTCAATAGAATATCCTGAATTTTCAGGATTCTATACTCATACCTCAATCCTCAACCCTCAGCCCTCATTCTCAATCCTCAATCCACAATCCTCAAACCTAAATCCTCAACCGTCTGTCCTCGTCCTGAATCCACAACACTCAATCCTCAATCCTCCCATCTTCAATCATCAATACTCAATCGTCAGTCCTCAATCGTCAATCCTCAATGCTCAATCCTCAATCCTCAATATTCAACACTCAACCCTCAACCATCAATCCTCAATAGTCAATCATCAATCCTCAATCCTCAATCATCAATCCTCAATCAGCAATCCTCAATCTTCAATACTCAATCCACAATCCTCAATCCTCAATCCTCAATCTTCATTACTCAATACTCAATCCTCAATCCTCAATCCTCAATTCTCAATCCTCAATACTGAATCTTCAATCCTCAATCCTCAATCCTCAATCCTCAGTTCGCAATCCTCAATAGTCAATCTTCAATCCTCAATACTCAATATTCAATCCTCCATCCTCAATACTTAATATTCAATCCTCAATCCTCAATCCTCAATCCTCAATCTTCGCACCTCAATACTCAATCTTCAATCCTCAATCCTCAACCCTCAATCCTCAATCCTCAATCCTCAATCGTCAACCCTCAATATTCAATCCTCAACAGCCAATCCTCAATCTTCAATCCTCAATCCTCAATCCTCAATTCTCTATCCTCAATCCTCAATCCTCAGTCCTCTCTCCTCAACCCTCAATCCTGAGTCCTCAATCCTGAATCCTCAAGCTTCAGCCCTCAGTCCTCAACAATCAGTTGTCAATCCTCAATCCTCAATAGAATATCATCAATTCACAGTTTTCAATACTCAATACTCAATCTGCAATCTTCAAATCTCTATCCACAAACGTCAATTCTCATCATTCAACCCTCAACACTCAGTACCCAATCCTCAATATTCAATCCTCAATCCTCAATCCTCAATCCACAATCCTCAACCTTCAATCCTCAATACTCAATCTTCAATCCTGAATCCTCAATACTCAATCCTCAATGCTCAATCCACGATCGTCAATCTTGAATCCTCAATACTCAATCTTCAATCCTCAATCCTCAATCCTCAATCCTCAGTTCGCAATCCTCAATAGTCAATCTTCAATCCTCTATACTCAATATTCAATCCTCAATCCTCAATCCTCAATCCTCAATCCTCATTCTTCGATCCTCAATACCCAATCCTCAATCTTCAATCCTCAATCCTCAATCCTCAATACCCAATCCTCAATCTTCAACCCTCAATCCTCAATCCTCAATCCTCAATTCTCAACCCTCAATCCTCAATCCTCAATACTCAATATTCAATCCTCAATCCTCAGTCCTCAATCCTCAATCCTCACTCCTCAATACTCATTCTTCAATCCTCAATACCCAATCATCAATCTTCAATCCTCAATACTCAATCCTCAATTCTCAATCCTCAATCCTCAATCCTCAGACCTCAAACATGAATACTCAACCCTCAGTCCTCGCCCTCAACCCACAACCATCAACCCTGAATCCACAATCTTCAATCATCGATATTCAATCTTCAGTCCTCAAACCTCAATCCTCAACCCTCAGCCCTCATGCTCAATCCTAAACCCTGAATCTTCAATCCTCAATCCTCAATCCTCAATCCTCAAGTCTCAATCCTCAATCCTCAATCCTCAATCCTCAAGTCTCAATCCTCAATCCTCAATCTTCAGTCCTCAATCCTCAATCCTGAATCCTCAATCTTGAATCCTCAACCTTCAGACCTCAGACCTCAACAATCAGACGTCAATCCTCAATTCTCAATAGAATATCATCAATTCACAGTTTTCAATACTCAATACTCAATCTGCAATCTTCAAATCTCTATCCACAAACATCAATTCTCACCACTCAATCATCAACACTCAGTCCCCAATCCGCAATCTTCAATCCTCAATCCTCAATCCTCAATCCTCAATCCTCAATCATCAATCCTCAATACTCAATACTCGATCCTCAATTCTCAATCCTCAATCCTCAATCCACAGACCTCAGGCATCAATACTCAACACTCAGTCATCCTCCTCAATCCACAACCCTCAATCCTCGATCCTCAATCTTCAATCATCAATGTTCAATCTTCAATCCTCAATCCTCAATCCTCAATATTCAATCCTCAATCCTCAATGTTCAATCCTCAATACCCAATCACCAATCTTCAATCCTCAATCCTCAATCCTCAATCCTCAATCCTCAATCCTCAATCCTCAATCCTCAGTCTTCAAACCTCAATCCTGAATGCTCAATCCTGTATCCTCAATCTTCAGCCCTCAGTCCTCAACTATCAGTCGTGAATCCTCAGTCCTCGATAGAATATCCTCAATTCACAGGTATCAATACTCAATACTCAACCTGCCATCTTCAAATCTCTATCCACAAACATCAATTCTCATCACTCAACCCTCAACACTCAGTCCCCAATCCTCAATATTCAAACATCAATCCTCAATCCTCAATCCTCAATCCTCAATCTTCAATCCTCAATACTCAACCTTCAATCCTCAATCCTCAATCCGCGGTCCTCAATCCTCAATCGTCAATCTCCAATCCTGAATACTCAATCTTCAATCCTCAATCCTCAATCCTAAATCCTCAATCCTCAATCCTCATGCGTCAATCCTCAATACCCAATCCTCAATCTTCAATCCTCAATTATCAATCCTCAATTCGCAACCCTCAACCCCAAGTCCTCAGTCCTCAAACCTCAATTCTGAATCCCCAATTCTGCATCCTCAATCTTCAGCCCTCAGTCCTCAACAATCAGTTGTCAATCCTCAATCCCCAATAGAATATCCTCAATTCACAGTTTTCAATAGTCAATACTCAATCTGCAATCTTCAAATCTCTATCCACAAACATCAATTCTCATCACTCAACACTGAACGCTCAGTCCTCAATGTTCAATCCTCAATCCTCAATTCTCAATCTTCAATCCTCAATACTGAATCTTCAATCCTCAATCCTCATTCCTCAGTCCTCAATAATCAATCTTCAATCCTAGATCCTCAATCCCCAATCCTCAATCCTCAATCCTCAATCCTCAATCCTCACTCCTCAATCCTCATTCTTCAATCCTCAATCCTGAACCCTCAATCCTCACTCCTCAATCCTCAATCCTCAGTAATCAATCCTCAATCTTCAATACTCAATCGTCAATCCTCAGTCCTCAATCCTCAATCCTCAATCCTCGTTCCTCAAACCTTAATCCTCAACCCTCAGTCCTCATACTCAATTCTCAATTCTCAATCCTCAATCCTCAATCCTCAATCATCAATACTCAATAATCAATCTCCAATCCTAGATCCTCAATCTCCAATCCCCAATCCTTAATACTCAATCTTCAATCATCTATCCCCAGTCCTCAATCTTCAATCCTCAATGCTCAATCCTCAATCCTCAATCCTCAGTCCTCAATACTCAATCGTCAATCCTCAAACCTCAATCCTCAACAATCAGTCCTCGTCCTCAATCCTCAACCCTCAATCCTTAATCCTCAATCTTCAATCCTCAATACTCAATATTCAATCCTCAATCCTCAGTCCTCAATCCTCAATCCTCACTCCTCAATCCTCATTCTTCAATCCTCAATACCCAATCCTCAATCTTCAATCCTCAATACTCAATCCTCAATTCTCAATCCTCAATCCTCAATCCTCAGACCTCAAACATCAATACTCAACCCTCAGTCCTCTCCCTCAATCCACAACCATCAATCCTGAATCCTCAATCTTCAATCATCGATATTCAATCTTCAGTCCTCAAACCTCAATCCTCAACCCTCAGCCCTCATCCTCAATCCTAAACCCTGAATCTTCAATCCTCAATCCGCAATCCTCAAGCCTCAATCCTCAATCCTCAATCCTCAGTCCTCAAACCTCAATCCTGAATCCTCAATACTGAATCCTCAATCGTCAATCCACAGACCTCAGGCATCAATACTCAACACTCAGTCATCCTCCTCAATCCACAACCCTCAATCCTCGATCCTCAATCTTCAATCATCAATGTTCAATCTTCAATCCTCAATCCTCAATCCTCAATATTCAATCCTCAATCCTCAATGTTCAATCCTCAATACCCAATCACCAATCTTCAATCCTCAATCCTCAATCCTCAATCCTGAATCCTCAATCCTCAATCCTCAATCCTCAATCCTCAATCTTCAATCCTCAATACTCAACCTTCAATCCTCAATCCTCAATCCGCGGTCCTCAATCCTCAATCGTCAATCTCCAATCCTGAATACTCAATCATCAATCCTCAATCCTCAATCCTAAATCCTCAATCCTCAATCCTCATGCTTCAATCCTCAATACCCAATCCTCAATCTTCAATCCTCAATTATCAATCCTCAATTCGCAACCCTCAACCCCAAGTCCTCAGTCCTCAAACCTCAATTCTGAATCCCCAATCCTGCATCCTCAATCTTCAGCCCTCAGTCCTCAACAATCAGTTGTCAATCCTCAATCCCCAATAGAATATCCTCAATTCACAGTTTTCAATAGTCAATACTCAATCTGCAATCTTCAAATCTCTATCCACAAACATCAATTCTCATCACTCAACACTGAACGCTCAGTCCTCAACGTTCAATCCTCAATCCTCAATTCTCAATCTTCAATCCTCAATACTGAATCTTCAATCCTCAATCCTCATTCCTCAATCCTCAATAATCAATCTCCAATCCTAGATCCTCAATCCCCAATCCTCAATCCTTAATCCTCAATCTTCAAGCCTCTATCCCCAGTCCTCAATCTTCAATCCTCAATGCTCAATCCTCAATCCTCAACCCTCAGTCCTCAATACTCAATCCTCAATCCTCAATCCTCAATCTTCAATCATCGATATTCAATCTTCAGTCCTCAAACCTCAATCCTCAACCGTCAGCCCTCATCCTCAATCCTAAACCCTGAATCTTCAATCCTCAATCCTCAATCCTCAAGCCTCAATCCTCAATCCTCAATCCTCAGTCCTCAAACCTCAATCCTGAATCCTCAATACTGAATCCTCAATCTTCAGACCTCAGACCTCAACAATCAGACGTCAATCCTCAATTCTCAATAGAACATCATCAATTCACAGTTTTCAATACTCAATACTCAATCTGCAATCATCAAATCTCTATCCACAAACATCAATTCTCACCACTCAATCATCAACACTCAGTCCCCAATCCTCAATCTTCAATCCTCAATCCTCAATCCTCAATCCTCAATCCTCAATCATCAATCCTCAATACTCAATCTTCAATCCTCAATCCTCAATCCTCAATCCTCAATCCTCTATCCTCAATCGTCAGTCTTCAATCCTCAATACTCAACCTTTAATCCTCAATACTCAATCCTCAATACTCAATCCTCATTCTTCAATCCTCATTACCCAATCCTCAATCTTCAATCCTCAATCCACAATCTTCAATACTCAATCCTCAATCCTCAATCCTCAATCCTCAATACTCAACCATCAATCCTCAATCTTCAAAAGTCAATAGAATATCCTGAATTTTCAGGATTCTATACTCATACCTCAATCCTCAACACTCAGCCCTCATTCTCAATCCTCAATCCACAATCCTCAAACCTAAATCCTCAACCGTCAGTCCTCGTCCTCAATCCACAACACTCAATCCTCAATCCTCCCATCTTCAATCATCAATACTCAATCGTCAATCCTCAATCGTCAATCCTCAATGCTCAATCCTCAATCCTCAATATTCAACACTCAACCCTCAACCATCAATCCTCAATAGTCAATCGTCAATCCTCTATCCTCAATCATCAATCCTCAATCATCAATCCTCAATCTTCAATACTCAATCCTCAATCCTCAATCTTCAATCCTCAATCTTCATTACTCAATACTCAATCCTCAATCCTCAATCCTCAATTCTCAATCCTCAATACTCAATACTCAATCGTCTATCCTCAATCCCCAATCCTCAATCTTCAATCCTCAATCCTCAATCCTCAATCCTCAACCCTCAATCCTCATTCTTCAATCCTCAATCCTGAACCCTCAATCCTCAATCCTCAATCCTCAATCCTCAGTAATCAATCCTCAATCTTCAATACTCAATCGTCAATCCTCAGTCCTCAATCCTCAATCCTCAATCCTCGTTCCTCAAACCTTAATCCTCAACCCTCAGTCCTCATCCTCAATTCTCAATTCTCAATCCTCAATCCTCAATCCTCAATCTTCAACACTCAATAATCAATCTCCAATCCTAGATCCTCAATCCCCAATCCTCAATCCTTAATCCTCAATCTTCAATCCTCTATCCCCAGTCCTCAATCTTCAATCCTCAATGCTCAATCCTCAATCCTCAATCCTCAGTCCTCAATACTCAATCCTCAATCCTCAAACCTCAATCCTCAACCGTCAGTCCTCGTCCTCAATCCTCAACACTCAATCCTTAATCCTCAACCTTCAATCCTCAATACTCAATATTCAATCCTCAATCCTCAGTCCTCAATCCTCAATCCTCACTCCTCAATACTCATTCTTCAATCCTCAATACCCAATCATCAATCTTCAATCCTCAATACTCAATCCTCAATTCTCAATCCTCAATCCTCAATCCTCAGACCTCAAACATCAATACTCAACCCTCAGTCCTCGCCCTCAATCCACAACCATCAATCCTGAATCCTCAATCTTCAATCATCGATATTCAATCTTCAGTCCTCAAACCTCAATCCTTAACCCTCAGCCCTCATCCACATTCCTAAACCCTGAATCTTCAATCCTCAATCCTCAATCCTCAATCCTCAATCCTCAATCCTCAATCCTCAGTCCTCAAACCTCAATCCTGAATCCTCAATCCTCTATCCTCAATCGTCAGTCTTCAATCCTCAATACTCAACCTTTAATCCTCAATACTCAATCCTCAATACTCAATCCTCATTCTTCAATCCTCATTACCCAATCCTCAATCTTCAATCCTCAATCCACAATCTTCAATACTCAATCCTCAATCCTCAATCCTCAAACCTCAATACTCAACCATCAATCCTCAATCTTCAAAAGTCAATAGAATATCCTGAATTTTCAGGATTCTATACTCATACCTCAATCCTCAACCCTCAGCCCTCATTCTCAATCCTCAATCCACAATCCTCAAACCTAAATCCTCAACCGTCAGTCCTCGTCCTCAATCCACAACACTCAATCCTCAATCCTCCCATCTTCAATCATCAATACTCAATCGTCAATCCTCAATCGTCAATCCTCAATGCTCAATCCTCAATCCTCAATATTCAACACTCAACCCTCAACCATCAATAGTCAATAGTCAATCATCAATCCTCAATCCTCAATCATCAATCCTCAATCATCAATCCTCAATCTTCAATACTCAATCCTCAATCCTCAATCCTCAATCCTCAATCTTCATTACTCAATACTCAATCCTCAATCCTCAATCCTCAATTCTCAATCCTCAATACTCAATACTCAATCGTCTATCCTCAATCCCCAATCCTCAATCTTCAATCCTCAATCCTCAATCCTCAATCCTCAATACTCAATATTCAACACAAAACCCTCAACCATCAATCCTCAATCCTCAATCCTCAATCCTCAGACATCAAACAGCAATACTCAACCCTCAGTCCTCGTCCTCAATCCACAACCATCAATCCTCAATCCTCAATCTTCACTCCTCAATCCTCATTCTTCAATCCTCAATCCTGAACCCTCAATCCTCAATCCTCTATCCTCAATCGTCAGTCTTCAATCCTCAATACTCAACCTTTAATCCTCAATACTCAATCCTCAATCCTCAATCCTCATTCTTCAATCCTCATTACCCAATACTCAATCTTCAATCCTCAATCCTCAATCCTCAATCCTCAATCCTCAATCCTCAATCCTCAATCCTCAGTCCTCAAACGTCAATCCTGAATCCTCAATTCTGAATCCTCAATCTTCAGCCCTCAGTCCTCAACAATCAGTTGTGAATCCTCAATCCTCAATAGAATATCCTCAATTCACAGGTTTCAATACTCAATACTCAACCTGCAATCTTCAAATCTCAATCCACAAACATCAATTCTCATCACTCAACACTCAACACTCAATCCCCAATCCACAATCTTCAAACCTCAACCCTCAATCCTCAATCCTCAATACTCAATCCTCAATCTTCAATCCTCAATACTCGATCCTCAATTCTCAATCCTCAATCCTCAATCCACAGACCTCAGGCATCAATACTCAACACTCAGTCATCCTCCTCAATCCACAACCCTCAATCCTCGATCCTCAATCTTCAATCATCAATGTTCAATCTTCAATCCTCAATCCTCAATCCGCAATACTCAATCCTCAATCCTCAATGTTCAATCCTCAATACCCAATCACCAATCTTCAATCCTCAATCCTCAATCCTCAATCCTCAATCCTCAATCCTCAATCCTCAATCCTCAGTCTTCAAACCTCAATCCTGAATGCTCAATCCTGTATCCTCAATCTTCAGCCCTCAGTCCTCAACTATCAGTTGTGAATCCTCAATCCTCGATAGAATATCCTCAATTCACAGGTATCAATACTCAATACTCAACCTGCCATCTTCAAATCTCTATCCACAAACATCAATCCTCATCACTCAACCCTCAACACTCAGTCCCCAATCCTCAATATTCAAACCTCAATCCTCAATCCTCAATACTCAATCCTCAATCTTCAATCCTCAATACTCAACCTTCAATCCTCAATCCTCAATCCGCGGTCCTCAATCCTCAATCGTCAATCTCCAATCCTGAGTACTCAATCTTCAATCCTCAATCCTCAATCCTAAATCCTCAATCCTCAATCCCCATTCTTCAATCCTCAATACCCAATCCTCAATCTTCAATCCTCAATTATCAATCCTCAATTCGCAACCCTCAACACCAAGTCCTCAGTCCTCAAACCTCAATTCTGAATCCCCAATCCTGCATCCTCAATCTTCAGCCCTCAGTCCTCAACAATCAGTTGTCAATCCTCAATCCCCAATAGAATATCCTCAATTCACAGTTTTCAATAGTCAATACTCAATCTGCAATCATCAAATCTCTATCCACAAACATCAATTCTCATCACTCAACACTGAACGCTCAGTCCTCAATGTTCAATCCTCAATCCTCAATTCTCAATCTTCAATCCTCAATACTGAATCTTCAATCCTCAGTCCTCATTCCTCAATCCTCAATAATCAATCTCCAATCCTAGATCCTCAATCCCCAATCCTCAATCCTTAATCCTCAATCTTCAAGCCTCTATCCCCAGTCCTCAATCTTCAATCCTCAATGCTCAATCCTCAATCCTCAATCCTCAGTCCTCAATACTCAATCCTCAATCCTCAAACCTCAATCCTCAACCGTCAGACTTCGTCCTCAATCCTCAACCCTCAATCCTTAATCCTCGATCATCAATCCTCAATACTCTATATTCAATCCTCAATCCTCAATCCTCAATCCTCAATCCTCACTCCTCAATCCTCATTCTTCAATCCTCAATCCTGAACCCTCAATCCTCAATCCTCAATCCTCAATCCTCAGTAATCAATCCTCAATCTTCAATACTCAATCGTCAATCCTCAGTCCTCAATCCTCAATCCTCAATCCTCGTTCCTCAAACCTTAATCCTCAACCCTCAGTCCTCATCCTCAATTCTCAATTCTCAATCCTCAATCCTCAATCCTCAATCTTCAACACTCAATAATCAATCTCCAATCCTAGATCCTCCATCCCCAATCCTCAATCCTTAATCCTCAATCTTCAATCCTCTATCCTCAGTCCTCAATCTTCAATCCTCAATGCTCAATCGTCAATCCTCAAACCTCAATCCTCAACAATCAGTCCTCGTCCTCAATCCTCAACCCTCAATCCTTAATCCTCAATCTTCAATCCTCAATACTCAATATTCAATCCTCAATCCTCAGTCCTCAATCCTCAATCCTCACTCCTCAATCCTCATTCTTCAATCCTCAATACCCAATCCTCAATCTTCAATCCTCAATACTCAATCCTCAATTCTCAATCCTCAATCCTCAATCCTCAGACCTCAAACATCAATACTCAACCCTCAGTCCTCGCCCTCAATCCACAACCCTCAATCCTCAATCCTCAATCTTCATTCATCAATATTCAACCTTAAATCCTCAATCCTCAATTCTCAATCCTCAATCCTCAATGTTCAATCCTCAACAGCCAATCCTCAATCTTCAATCCTCAATCCTCAATCCTCAATTCTCAATCCACAATCCTCAATCCTCAGTCCTCTCTCCTCATACCTCAATCCTCAATCTTCAATCCTCAATACTCAATCTTCAATCCTCAATCCTCAATCCTCAATCCTCAATCATCAATCCCCAATCGTCAACCTTCAATCCTCAGTACTCAATCTTCAAACCTCAATCCTCTGTCCTCAATCCTCAATCCTCATTCTTCAATCCTCAATACCAAATTCTCAATCTTAAATCCTCTATCCTCAATTCGCAATCCTCAATCCTCAATCCTCAGGCCTCAAGTATCAATACTCAACCCTCAGTCCTCGTCCTCAATCCACGACCTACAACCCTCAATCCTCAATCTTCATTCATCAATATTCAACCTTCAATCCTCAATCCTCAATCCTCAATCCTCAATCCTCAATCCTCAATCCTCAATCATCAATGTTCAATCCTCAATACCCGATCCTCAGGCTTCAATCCTCAATCCTCGATCCCCAATCCTCAATCCTCAATCCTCAATCCTCAATCTTCAATCCTCAGTCCTGAATCCTCAATCCTCAATCCTCAATCTTCAATCCTCAATACTCAATCTTCAATCCTCAATGCTCAATCCTCTATCCTCAATCGTCAGTCTTCAATCCTCAGTGCTCAATCTTTAATCCTCAATACTCAATCCTCAATCCTCAATCCTCATCCTTCAATCCTCAATACCCAATCCTCAGTCTTCAATCCTCAGTACTCAATCTTCAATGCTCATTCCTCAATCCTCAATCCTCAATTCTCGATCCTCAATCGTCAACCTTCATTCCTCAATACATAATCTTCAATAGTCAGTCCTCAATCCTCATTCTTCAATCCTCAATACCCAATCCTCAATCATCAATGCTCAATCCTCAATCCTCAATCCTCAATCCCCAATCTTCAATCCTCAATACTCAATCTGCAATCCTCAATCCTCATTCCTCACTCCTCAATCCTCATTCTTCAATCCTCAATACCGAATCCTCAATCTTCAATCCTCAATCCTCAATCCTCAATTCTCAATCCTCAAACCTCAATCCTCAGACTTCAAACATCAATACTCAACCCTCAATTCTCGTCCTCAATCGACAACCCTCAATCCTCGATCCACAATCTTCAATCATCAATATTCAATCTTCAATCCTCAATCCTCAATCCTCAATCCTCAATCCTCAATCCTCAATCCTCAATCCTCAGTCCTCAAACCACAATCCTGAATCCTCAATCCTGAATCCTCAATCTTCATCCCTCAGTCCTCAACAATCAGTCGTGAATCCTCAATCCTCAATAGAATATCCTCAGTTCAAAGGTTTCAATACTCAATACTCAACCTGCAATCTTCAAATCTCTATTCACAAACATCAATTCTCATCACTCAACACTCAACACTCAGTCCCCAATCCACAATCTTCAAACCTCAATCCTCAATCCTCAATCCTCAATCCTCAATCTTCAATCCTCAATCCTCAATCCTCAATAATCAATCCTCAATCCTCAATGTTCAATCCTCAGTGCCCAATCCTCAATCTTCAATCCTCAATCCTCAATCCTCAACCCTCAATCCTCAATCCTCAATCCTCAGTCCTCAAACCTCAATCCTGAATCCTCAATCCTGAATCCTCAATCTTCAGCCCTCAGTCCTCAACTATCAGTCGTGAATCCTCAATCCTCAATAGAATATCCTCAGTTCAAAGGTTTCAATACTCAATACTCAACCTGCCATCTTCAAATCTCTATCCACAAACATCAATTCTCATCACTCAACCCTCAACACTCAGTCCCCAATCCTCAATATTCAAACCTCAATTCTCAATCCTCAATCCTCAATCCTCAATCTTCAATCCTCAGTACTCAACCTTCAATCCTCAATCCTCAATCCGCGGTCCTCAATCCTCAATCGTCAATCCTCAATCCTCAATCTTCAATCATCAATATTCAATCTTCAATCCTCAATCCTCAATCCTCAATCCTCAATCCTCAATCCTCAATCCTCAATCCTCAATCCTCAGTCCTCAAACCACAATCCTGAATCCTCAATCCTGAATCCTCAATCTTCATCCCTCAGTCCTCAACAATCAGTTGTGAATCTTCAATCCTCAATAGAATATCCACAATTCACAGGTTTCAATACTCAATACTCAACCTGCAATCTTCAAATCTCTATTCACAAACATCAATTCTCATCACTCAACACTCAACACTCAGTCCCCAATCCACAATCTTCAAACCTCAATCCTCAATCCTCAATCCTCAATCCTCAATCTTCAATCCTCAATCCTCAATCCTCAATAATCAATCCTCAATCCTCAATGTTCAATCCTCAGTGCCCAATCCTCAATCTTCAATCCTCAATCCTCAATCCTCAACCCTCAATCCTCAATCCTCAATCCTCAGTCCTCAAACCTCAATCCTGAATCCTCAATCCTGAATCCTCAATCTTCAGCCCTCAGTCCTCAACTATCAGTCGTGAATCCTCAATCCTCAATAGAATATCCTCAGTTCAAAGGTTTCAATACTCAATACTCAACCTGCCATCTTCAAATCTCTATCCACAAACATCAATTCTCATCACTCAACCCTCAACACTCAGTCCCCAATCCTCAATATTCAAACCTCAATTCTCAATCCTCAATCCTCAATCCTCAATCTTCAATCCTCAGTACTCAACCTTCAATCCTCAATCCTCAATCCGCGGTCCTCAATCCTCAATCGTCAATCTCCAATCCTGAATACTCTATCTTCAATCCTCAATCCTCAATCCTCAATCCTCAATCCTCTATCCTCAATCGTCAGTCTTCAATCCTCAATACTCAACCTTTAATCCTCAATACTTAATCCTCAATCCTCAATCCTCATTCTTCAATCATCAATACCCAATCCTCAATCTTCAATCCTCAATCCTCAATCCTCAATTCTCAATCCTCAATCCTCAGTCCTCAGTCCTCAGGCCTCAATCCTCAACACTCAGCCCTCATCCTCAATCCTCAATCGACAATCTTCAATCCTCAATCCTCAATCCTCAAGCCTCAATCATCAATCCTCAATCCTCAGTCCTCAAACCTCAATCCTGAATCGTCAATCCCGAATCCTCAATCTTCAGCCCTCAGTCCTCAACAATCAGTTGTCAATCCTCAATCCCCAATAGAATATCCTCAATTCACAGTTTTCAATAGTCAATACTCAATCTGCAATCTTCAAATCTCTATCCACAAACATCAATTCTCATCACTCAACACTGAACGCTCAGTCCTCAATGTTCAATCCTCAATCCTCAATTCTCAATCTTCAATCCTCAATACTGAATCCACAATCTTCAAACATCAATCCTCAATCCTCAATCCTCAATCCTCAATCTTCAATCCTCAATCCTCAATCCTCAATAATCAATCCTCAATCCTCAATGTTCAATCCTCAATGCCCAATCCTCAATCTTCAATCCTCAATCCTCAATCCTCAACCCTCAATCCTCAATCCTCAATCCTCAGTCCTCAAACCTCAATCCTGAATCCTCAATCCTGAATCCTCAATCTTCAGCCCTCAGTCCTCAACTATCAGTCGTGAATCCTCAATCCTCAATAGAATATCCTCAGTTCACAGGTTTCAATACTCAATACTCAACCTGCCATCTTCAAATCTCTATCCACAAACATCAATTCTCATCACTCAACCCTCAACACTCAGTCCCCAATCCTCAATATTCAAACCTCAATCCTCAATCCTCAATCCTCAATCCTCAATCTTCAATCCTCAGTACTCAACCTTCAATCCTCAATCCTCAATCCGCGGTCCTCAATCCTCAATCGTCAATCTCCAATCCTGAATACTCTATCTTCAATCCTCAATCCTCAATCCTCAATCCTCAATCCTCAATCCTCTATCCTCAGTCCTCAATACTCAATCGTCAATCCTCAAACCTCAATCCTCAACCGTCAGTCCTCGTCCTCAATACTCAACCCTCAGTCCTCGCCCTCAATCCACAACCATCAATCCTGAATCCTCAATCTTCAATCATCGATATTCAATCTTCAGTCCTCAAACCTCAATCCTTAACCCTCAGCCCTCATCCTCAATCCTAAACCCTGAATCTTCAATCCTCAATCCTCAATCCTCAAGCCTCAATCCTCAATCCTCAATCCTCAGTCCTCAAACCTCAATCCTGAATCCTCAATCCTGAATCCTCAATCTTCAGACCTCAGACCTCAACAATCAGACGTCTCTCCTCAATTCTCAATAGAACATCATCAATTCACAGTTTTCAATACTCAATACTCAATCTGCAATCTTCAAATCTCTATCCACAAACATCAATTCTCACCACTCAATCATCAACACTCAGTCCCCAATCCTCAATCTTCAATCCTCAATCCTCAATCCTCAATCCTCAATCCTCAATCATCAATCCTCAATACTCAATCTTCAATCCTCAATCCTCAATCCTCAATCCTCAATCCTCTATCCTCAATCGTCAGTCTTCAATCCTCAATACTCAACCTTTAATCCTCAATATTCAATCCTCAATACTCAATCCTCATTCTTCAATCCTCATTACCCAATCCTCAATCTTCAATCCTCAATCCACAATCTTCAATACTCAATCCTCAATCCTCAATCCTCAATCCTCAATACTCAACCATCAATCCTCAACCTTGAAAAGTCAATAGAATGTCCTGAATTTTCAGGATTCTATACTCATACCTCAATCCTCAACCCTCGGCCCTCATTCTCAATCCTCAATCCACAATCCTCAAACCTAAATCCTCAACCGTCAGTCCTCGTCCTCAATCCACAACACTCAATCCTCAATCCTCCCATCTTCAATCATCAATACTCAATCGTCAATCCTCAATCGTCAATCCTCAATGATCAATCCTCAATCCTCAATATTCAACACTCAACCCTCAACCATCAATAGTCAATAGTCAATCATCAATCCTCAATTATCAATCATCAATCCTCAATCATCAATCCTCAATCTTCAATACTCAATCCTCAATCCTCAATCCTCAATCCTCAATCTTCATTACTCAATACTCAATCCTCAATCCTCAATCCTCAATTCTCAATCCTCAATACTCAATACTCAATCGTCTATCCTCAATCCCCAATCCTCAATCTTCAATCCTCAATCCTCAATCCTCAATCCTCAATCCTCAATATTCAACACAAAACCCTCAACCATCAATCCTCAATCCTCAATCCTCAATCCTCAGACATCAAACAGCAATACTCAACCCTCAGTCCTCGTCCTCAATCCACAACCATCAATCCTCAATCCTCAACCTTCACTCCTCAATCCTCATTCTTCAATCCTCAATCCTGAACCCTCAATCCTCAATCCTCAATCCTCAATCCTCAATCCTCAGTAATCAATCCTCAATCTTCAATACTCAATCGTCAATCCTCAGTCCTCAATCGTCAATCCTCAATCCTCGTTCCTCAAACCTTAATCCTCAACCCTCCGTCCTCATCCTCAATTCTCAATTCTCAATCCTCAATCCTCAATCCTCAATCCTCATTCTTCAATCCTCAATACCCAATCCTCAATCTTCAATCCTCAATCCTCAATCCTCAATTCTCAATCCTCAATCATCAATCCTCAATACTCAATCTTCAATCCTCAATCCTCAATCCTCAATACTCAACCATCAATCCTCAAACTTCAAAAGTCAATAGAATATCCTGAATTTTCAGGATTCTATACTCATACCTCAATCCTCAACCCTCAGCCCTCATTCTCAATCCTCAATCCACAATCCTCAAACCTAAATCCTCAACCGTCTGTCCTCGTCCTGAATCCACAACACTCAATCCTCAATCCTCCCATCTTCAATCATCAATACTCAATCGTCAGTCCTCAATCGTCAATCCTCAATGCTCAATCCTCAATCCTCAATATTCAACACTCAACCCTCAACCATCAATCCTCAATAGTCAATCATCAATCCTCAATCCTCAATCATCAATCCTCAATCAGCAATCCTCAATCTTCAATACTCAATCCACAATCCTCAATCCTCAATCCTCAATCTTCATTACTCAATACTCAATCCTCAATCCTCAATCCTCAATTCTCAATCCTCAATACTCAATACTCAATCGTCTATCCTCTATCCCCAATCCTCAATCTTCAATCCTCAATCCTCAATCCTCAATCCTCAATCCTCAATATTCAACACAAAACCCTCAACCATCAATCCTCAATCCTCAACCTTCAATCCTCAATACTCAATCTTCAATCCTCAATCCTCAGTCCTCAAACCTCAATTCTGAATCCTCAATCCTGAGTCCTCAATCTTCAGCCCTCAGACCGCAACAATCAGTAGTCAATCCTCAATCCTCAATAGAATATCATCCACTCACAGTTTTCATTTCTCAATACTCAATCGGCAATCTTCAAATCTCTATCCACAAACATCATTTCTCATCACTCAACCCTCAACACTCTGTCCCCAATCCTCAATATTCAATCCTCAATCCACAATCCTCAACCTTCAATCCTCAATACTCAATCTTCAATGCTCATTCCTCAATCCTCAATCCTCATTCTTCGATCCTCAATACCCTATCCTCAATCTTCAATCCGCAATCCTCAATTCTCAATTCTCAATCCTCAATCCTCTGTCCTTAGTCCTCAAACCTTAATCCTCAACCCTCAGCCCTCATCCTCAATCCTCAATCCTCAATCCTCAATCCTCAATCTTCAATCCTCAATACTCAATATTCAATCCTGAATCCTCAATCCTCAATCCTCAATGTTCAATTCTCAACAGCCAATCCTCAATCTTCAATCATCAGTCCTCAATCCTCAATTCTCAATCCTCAATCCTCAATCCTCAGTCCTCTCTCCTCAAACCTCAATCCTGAATCCTCAATCCTGAATCCTCAAGCTTCAGCTCTCAGTCCTCAACAATCAGTTGTCAATCCTCAATCCTCAATAGAATATCCTCAATTCACAGTTTTCAATACCCACTACTCAGTCTGCCATCTTCAAATCTCTATCCAGAAACATAAATTCTCATCACTCAACCCTCAACACTCAGTACTCAATGTTCAATCCTCATCCTCAATTCTGAATCTTCAATCCTCAATACTGAATCTTCAACTCGCAATCCTCAATCCCCAATCCGCAATCCTCAATCCTCAATCCTCAATCTTCAATCCTCAATCCCCAACCCTCAATCCTGAATTCGCAATCCTCAATAGTCGATCTTCAATCCACAATACTCAATATTCAATCCTCAATCCTCAATCCACAATCCTCAATCATCATTCTTCAATCCTCAATACCCTATCCTCAATCTTCAATCCTCAATCCTCAATCCTCAATCTTCGATCCTCAATACTCAATCTTCAATCCTCAATCCTCAACCCTCAATCCTCAATCCTCAATACTCAATCCTCAATCCTCAATCCTCAATCTTAATCTTCAATCCTCAATCCTCAATCCTCAATCCTCAATCTTCAACCCTCAATACTCAATCTTCAATCCTCAATCCTCAATCCTCAATCCTCAATCCTCAATCCACAATCCTCAATCCTCAATCCTCAGTCCTCAAACCTCAATCCTGAATCCTCAATCCTGAATCCTGAATCTTTAGCCCTCAGTACTCAACAGTCAGTGGTCTATCCTCAATCCTCAATAGAATATCATGATTTCACAGTTTTCAATACTCAATAGCCAATCTGCAATCTTCAGATCTCTATCCACAAACACCAATTCTCATCACTCAACCCTCAACACTCAGTACTCAATGTTCAATCCTCAATCCTCAATTCTCAATCTTCAGTCCTTAATACTGAATCTTCAATCCTCAACCCTCAATCCTCAATCCTCAATCCTCAATACTCAATCTTCAATCCTCAGACCCCAATCCTCAATCTTCAATCCTCAATCCTCAATCCTCAATCATCATTCTTCAATCCTCAATACCCTAGCCTCAATCTTCAATCCTCAATCCTCAATCCTCAATACCCAATCCTCAATCTTGAATCCTCAATCCTGAATCCTCAATCCTCAATCCTCAATCCTCAATCCTCAATCCTCAATCTTCAATCCTCAATACTCAATCTTCAATCCTCAATCCTCAATCCTCAATCCTCAATCCTCAATCCTCAATCCTCAATATTCAATCCTCAATACTCAATCTTCAATCCTCAATGCTCAATAGTCAATCCCCAATCCTCATTCTTCAATCCTCATTCTTCAATCTTCAATCCTCAATCCCCAACCCTCAATCCTCAATTCGCAATCCTCAATAGTCGATCTTCAATCCACAATACTCAATATTCAATCCTCAATCCTCAATCCTCAATCCTCAATCGTCATTCTTCAATCCTCAATACCCTATCCTCAATCTTCAATCCTCAATCCTCAATCCTCAATACCCAATCCTCAATCTTCAATCCTCAATCCTCAATCCTCAATCCTCAATCCTCAATCCTCAATCCTCAATCTTCAATCCTCAATACTCAATCTTCAATCCTCAATCCTCAATCCCCAATCCTCAATCCTCAATTCTCAATATTCAATCCTCAATACTCAATATTCAAACCTCAATGCTCAATACTCAATCCCCAATCCTCATTCTTCAATCCTCATTCTTCAATCCTCAATCTTCAATCCTCAATCATCATTCTTCAATCCTCAATACCCTAGCCTCAATCTTCAATCCTCAATCCTCAATCCTCAATACCCAATCCTCAATCTTCAATCCTCAATCCTCAATCCTCAATCCTCAATCCTCAATATTCAATCCTCAATACTCAATATTCAATCCTCAATCCTCAATACTCAATCCCCAATCCTCATTCTTCAATCCTCATTCTTCAATCCTCAATACCCAATCCCCAATCTTCAATCCTCAATCATCAATCCTCAATCCTCAGACCTCAGGCATCAACACTCAACCCTCAGTCCTCGCTCTCAATCCACAACCCTCAATCCTCAATCCTGAATCTTCATTCATCAATATTCAACCTTAAATCCTCAATCCTCCATCCTCAATCCTCAATCCTCAATGTTCAATCCTCAACAGCCAATCCTCAATCTTCAATCCTCAATCCTCAATCCTCAATTCTCAATCCACAATCCTCAATCCTCAGTCCTCTCTCCTCAAACCGCAATCCTCAATCTTCAATCCTCAATACTCAATCTTCAATCCTCAATCCTCAATCCTCAATCCTCAATCATCAATACCCAATCGTCAACCTTCAATCCTCAATACTCAATCTTCAAACCTCAATCCTCTGTCCTCAATCCTCAATCCTCATTCTTCAATCCTCAATACCCAATTCTCAATCTTAAATCCTCTATCCTCAATTCGCAATCCTCAATCCTCATTCCTCAGGCCTCAAGTATCAATACTCAACCCTCAGTCCTCGTCATCAATCCACGACATACAATCCTCAATCCTCAATCTTCATTCATCAATATTCAACCTTCAATCCTCAATCCTCAATCCTCAATCCTCAATCCTCAATCCTCAATCCTCAATCATCAATGTTCAATCCTCAATACCCGATCCTCAGGCTTCAATCCTCAATCCTCGATCCTCAATCCTCAATCCTCAATCCTCAATCCTCAGTCCTCAAACCTCAATCCTGAATCCTCAATCCTGAATCCTCAATCTTCAGCCCTCAGTCCTCAACAATCAGTGGTCCATCCTCAATCCTCAATAGAATATCATGATTTCACAGTTTTCAATACTCAATACTCAACCTGCAATCTTCAAATCTCTATCCACAAACATCAATTCTCATCACTCAACCCTCAACACTCAGTCCCCAATCCTCAATATTCAAGCCTCAATCCTCAATCCTCAGTCCACAATCCTCAACCTTCAATCCTCAATACTCAATCTTCAATCCTCAATCCTCAATCGTCAATCCTCAATTCGCAATCCTCAATAGTCAATCTTCAATCCTCAATACTCAATATTCAATGCACAATCCTCAATCCTCAATCCTGAATCCTCATTCTTCGGTCCTCAATACCCAATCCTCAATCTTCAATCCTCAATCCTCAATCCTCTGTCCTTAGTCCTCAAACCTCAATCCTCAACCCTCAGCCCTCATCCTCAATCCTCAATCCTCAATCCTCAATCCTCAATTCTCAATCTTCAATCCTGAATACTCAGTCTTCAATCCTCAATGCTCAATCCTCAAATTTCAATTCTGAATCCTCAATCCGGAACCCTCAGTCTTCAGCCCTCAGTCCCCAACAATCAGTTGTCAATCCTCAATCCTCAATATAATATACTCAATTCACAGTTTTCAATACTCAATACTCAATCTGCAATCTTCAAATCTCTATCCACAAACATCAATTCTCATCATTCAACCCTCAACACTCAGTCCTCAATGTTCAACCCTCAATCCTCAATTCTCAATCTTCAATCCTCAATACTGAACCTTCAATCCTCAATCCTCAATCCTCAGTCCTCAATCCTCAATCCTCACTCTTAATCTTCAATCCTCAGTACTCAATCTTCAGTACTCAATCTTCAATCCTCAATCCTCAATCCTCAATCCTCAATCCTCAATCTTCAATCCTCAATACTCAATCATCAATCCTCAATCCTCAATCCTCAATCCTCAATCCTCAATCCTCAATCGTCAATCTTCAATCCTCAATACTCAATCTTCAATCCTCAATCCGCTGTCCTCAATCCTCAATCCTCATTCTTCAATCCTCAATACCCAATCCTCAATCTTAAATCCTCAATCCTCAATTCGCAATCCTCAATCCTCAATCCTCAGGCCTCAAGTATCAATACTCAACCCTGAGTCCTCGTCCTCAATCCACGACCTACAATCCTCGATCCTCAATCTTCATTCATCAATATTCAACCTTCAATCCTCAATCCTCAATCCTCAATCCTCAATCCTCAATCCTCAATCCTCAATGTTCAATCCTCAACACCCGATCCTCAGTCTTCAATCCTCAATCCTCAATCCTCAATCCACAATCCTCAATCCTCAATCCTCTGTCCTCAAACCTCAATCCTGAATCCTCAATCCTGAATCCTGAATCTTCAGCCCTCAGTACTCAACAGTCAGTGGTCTATCCTCAATCCTCAATAGAATATCATGATTTCACAGTTTTCAATACTCAATAGTCAATCTGCAATCTTCAGATCTCTATCCACAAACACCAATTCTCATCACTCAACCCTCAACACTCAGTACTCAATGTTCAATCCTCAATCCTCAATACTCAATCTTCAGTCCTCAATACTGAATCTTCAATCCTCAACCCTCAATCCTCAATCCTCAATCCTCAATACTCAATCTTCAATCCTCAGACCCCAATCCTCAATCTTCAATCCTCAATCCTCAATCCTCAATCCTCAATCCTCAATCCTCAATATTCAATCCTCAATACTCAATATTCAATCCTCAATGCTTAATACTCAATCCCCAATCCTCATTCTTCAATCCTCATTCTTCAATCCTCAATCCTCAATCCTCAATCATCATTCTTCAATCCTCAATACCCTAGCCTCAATCTTCAATCCTCACTCCTCAATCCTCGATACCCAATCCTCAATCTTGAATCCTCAATCCTGAATCCTCAATCCTCAATCCTCAATCCTCAATCCTCAATCCTCAATCTTCAATCCTCAATACTCAATCTTCAATCCTCAATCCTCAATCCTCAATCCTCAATCCTCAATCCTCAATCCTCAATATTCAATCCTCAATACTCAATATTCAATCCTCAATGCTCAATACTCAATCCCCAATCCTCATTCGTCAATCCTCATTCTTCAATCTTCAATCCTCAATCCCCAACCCTCAATCCTCAATTCGCAATCCTCAATAGTCGATCTTCAATCCACAATACTCAATATTCAATCCTCAATCCTCAATCCTCAATCCTCAATCGTCATTCTTCAATCCTCAATACCCTATCCTCAATCTTCAATCCTCAATCCTCAATCCTCAATACCCAATCCTCAATCTTCAATCCTCAATCCTCAATCCTCAATCCTCAATCCTCAATCCTCAATCTTCAATCCTCAATACTCAATCTTCAATCATCAATCCTCAATCCTCAATCCTCAATCCTCAATCCTCAATATTCAATCCTCAATACTCAATATTCAAACCTCAATGCTCAATACTCAAACCCCAATCCTCATTCTTCAATCCTCATTCTTCAATCCTCAATCTTCAATCTTCAATCATCATTCTTCAATCCTCAATACCCTAGCATCAATCTTCAATCCTCAATCCTCAATCCTCAATACCCAATCCTCAATCTTCAATCCTCAATCCTCAATCCTCAATCCTCAATCCTCAATATTCAATCCTCAATACTCAATATTCAATCCTCAATCCTCAATACTCAATCCCCAATCCTCATTCTTCAATCCTCATTCTTCAATCCTCAATACCCAATCCCCAATCTTCAATCGTCAATCATCAATCCTCAATCCTCAGACCTCAGGCATCAACACTCAACCCTCAGTCCTCGCTCTCAATCCACAACCCTCAATCCTCAATCCTGAATCTTCATTCATCAATATTCAACCTTAAATCCTCAATCCTCAATCCTCAATCCTCAATCCTCAATGTTCAATCCTCAACAGCCAATCCTCAATCTTCAATCCTCAATTCTCAATCCTCAATTCTCAATCCACAATCCTCAATCCTCAGTCCTCTCTCCTCAAACCTCAATCCTCAATCTTCAATCCTCAATACTCAATCTTCAATCCTCAATCCTCAATCCTCAGTCCTCAATCATCAATACCCAATCGTCAACCTTCAATCCTCAATACTCAATCTTCAAACCTCAATCCTCTGTCCTCAATCCTCAATCCTCATTGCTCAATCCTCAATACCCAATTCTCAATCTTAAATCCTCTATACTCAATTCGCAATCCTCAATCCTCAATCCTCAGGCCTCAAGTATCAATACTCAACCCTCAGTCCTCGTCCTCAATCCACGACATACAATCCTCAATCCTCAATCTTCATTCATCAATATTCAACCTTCAATCCTCAATCCTCAATCCTCAATCCTCAATCCTCAATCCTCAATCCTCAATCATCAATGTTCAATCCTCAATACCCGATCCTCAGGCTTCAATCCTCAATCCTCGATCCTCAATCCTCAATCCTCAATCCTCAATCCTCAGTCCTCAAACCTCAATCCTGAATCCTCAATCCTGAATCCTCAATCTTCAGCCCTCAGTCCTCAACAATCAGTGGTCCATCCTCAATCCTCAATAGAATATCATGATTTCACAGTTTTCAATACTCAATACTCAACCTGCAATCTTCAAATCTCTATCCACAACCATCAATTCTCATCGCTCAACCCTCAACACTCAGTCCTCAATGTTCAATCCTCAATCCTCAATTCTCAATCCTCAATCCTCAATCCTCAATCTTCAATCCTCAATACTCAATCTTCAGTCCTCAATCCTCAATCCTCAATCCTCAATCCTCATTCCTCAATCTTAATCTTCAATCTTCAGTACTCAATCTTCAATCCTCAATCCTCAATCCTCAATCCTCAATCCTCAATCTTCAATCCTCAATACTCAATCTTCAATCCTCAATCCTCAATCCTCAATCCTCAATCCTCAATCGTCAATCTTCAATCCTCAATACCCAATCTTCAATCCTCAATCCTCTGTCCTCAATCCTCAATGCTCATTCTTCAATCCTCAATACCCAATCCTCAGTCTTCAATCCTCAATCCTCAATCCTCAATCCACAATCCTCAATCCTCAATCCTCAGTCCTCAAACCTCAATCCTGAATCCTCAATCCTGAATCCTCAATCTTCAGCCCTCAGTCCTCAACAGTCAGTGGTCCATCCTCAATCCTCAATAGAATATCATGATTTCACAGTTTTCAATACTCAATACTCAACCTGCAATCTTCAAATCTCTATCCACAAACATCAATTCTCATCACTTAACCCTCAACACTCAGTCCCCAATCCTCAATATTCGAGCCTCAATCCTCAATCCTCAATCCACAATCCTCAACCTTCAATACTCAATACTCAATCTTCAATCCTCAATCCCCAACTCTCAATCCTCAATTCGCAATCCTCAATAGTCTATCTTCAATCCTCAATACTCAATATTCAATCCTCAATCCTCAATCCTCAATCCTCAATCATCATTCTTCAATCCTCAATATCCTATCCTCAATCTTCAATCCTCAATCCTCAATCCTCAATACCCAATCCTCAATCTTCAACCCTCAATCCTCAATCCTCAATCCTCTATTCTCAACCCTCAATCCTCAATCCTCAGACCTCAAACATAAATATTCAACCATCAGTCCTCGTCCTCAATCCACAACCCTCAATCCTCAATCCTCAATCCTCAATCCTCAATCTTCAATCCTCAATCCTCAATACCCAATCCTCAATCCTCAATCCTCAATCCTCAATCTTCAATCCTCAATACTCAATCCTCATTCTTCAATACTCAATACCCAATCCTCAATCTTCAATCCTCAATCCTCAATCCTCAATTCTCAATCCTCAATCCTCAGTCCTCAGTCCTTAAACCTCAATCCTCAACCCTCTGCCCTCATCCTCAATCCTCAATTCTCAGTCCTCAATCCTCAATCTTCAATCCTCAATACTCAATCTTCAATCCTCAATCCACAATCCTCAGTCCTCAAACCTCAATTCTGAATCCTCAATCCTGAATCCTCAATCTTCAGCCCTCAGTCCTCAACAATCAGGTGACAATCCTCAATCCTCAATAGAATATCCTCAATTCACAGTTTTCAATACACAATACTCAATCTGCAATCTTCAAATCTCTATCCACAAACATCAATTCTCATCACTGAACCCTCAACACTCAGTCCTCAATGTTCAATACTCAATCTCCAATCCACAATCCTCAATCGTCAATCTTCAATCCTCAATACTCAATCTTCAATCCTCTATCCTCAATCCTCAATCCTCAATCCTCATTCTTCAATCCCCAATACCCAATCCTCAATCTTCAATCCTCAATCCTCAATCCTCAATTCTCAGTCCTCAATCCTCAGTCCTCAGTCCTTAAACCTCAATCCTCAACCCTCTGCCCTCATCCTCAATCCTCAATTCTCAGTCCTCAATCCTCAATCTTCAATCCTCAATACTCAATCTTCAATCCTCAATCCACAATCCTCAGTCCTCAAACCTCAATTCTGAATCCTCAATCCTGAATCCTCAATCTTCAGCCCTCAGTCCTCAACAATCAGGTGACAATCCTCAATCCTCAATAGAATATCCTCAATTCACAGTTTTCAATACACAATACTCAATCTGCAATCTTCAAATCTCTATCCACAAACATCAGTTCTCATCACTCAACCCTCAACACTCAGTCCTCAATGTTCAATCCTCAATCCTCAATTCTCAATCTTCAATCCTCAATACTCAATCTTTAATCCTCAATAATCAATCCTCAATCTTCAACCCTCAGTCCTCAATACTCAATCCTCAATCCTCAATCCTCAATCCTCGATCATCAATCCTCAGCCTTCAATACTCAATCCTCAATCCTCAATCCTCAATCCTCAATCCCCAATCATCAATCCACAATCTTCAATCCTCAACACTCAATCTTTAATCCCCTGTCCTCAGTCCTCAATCTTCAATTCTCAATCCTCAATCCTCAATCCTCAGTCCTCAATCCTCAATCCTCAATCCTCAATACTCAATCTTCAATCCTCAATACTCAATCTTCAATCCGCAATCCTCAATCCTCAATCCTCAATCCTCATTCTTCAATCCTCAATACCCAATCCTCAATCTTCAATCCTCAATCCTCTATCCTCAATTCTCAATCCTCAATCCTCAGTCCTCAGTCCTCAAGCCTCAATCCTCAACCCTCAGCCCTCATCCTCAATCCTCAATCTTTATTCCTCAGTCCTCAATCTTCAATCCTCAATACTCAATTTTCAATCCCCAATCCTCAATCCTCAATCCTCAATTCTAAATCCTCAACCATCAATCCTCAATCTTCAATACTCAATCCTCAATCCTCAATCCTGAATCCTCAATACTAAACCATCAATCCTCAATTCTCAATACTCAATAGAACATCCTGAATTCTCAGGATTCAATACTCAAACTTCAAACCTCAAACCTCAGCCATCATCCTCAATCCTCAATCCTCAATCGTCAATCCTCAACCTTCAATCCTCAACACTCAACCTTCAACCCTCAATCCTGAATCCTCAATCGTCAATCCGCAATCCTCAATCCTCAGTCATCAATCCTCAGCCTTCAATACTCAATCCTCAATCCTCAGTCATCAATCCTCAACCTTCAATACTCAATCATCAATCCTCAATCCTCAATCCTCAATCCTCAATCCTCATTCCTCAAACCTCAATCCTCAAACCTCAGTCATCATCCTGAATTCTCAATTCTCAATCCATAATCCTCAATCCTCAACCCTCTATCTTCAATCCTAAATAATCAATCTCCAATACTAAATCCTCAATACCCAATCCTCAATCCTCAATACCCAATCCTAACTTTTCAATCCTCAATCTTCAATTATCAATTCTCAATCCTCAATCCTTAATCTTCTGTCCTCAAACCTCAATGCACAACCCTCAGTCCTAGTCCTCAAACCTCAACCCTCAATAATAAATCCGCAATCTTCACTCATCAATTCTCTTAAATCCTCAATCCTCAATACTGAATCCTCAATCCTCAATACTCAATCCTCAGTCCTCAGTCCTCAATCTTCAATACTCAATCCGCCAATCCTCAATATTCAACACACAACCCTCAACCATCAATCCTCAATACTCAACCATCAATCCAAAATTCTCAATACTCAATAGAATATCCTGAATTCTCAGCTTTCAATACTCAATCCTCAATCTTCAATTTTCAAATCTCCATCCACAAACATCAATTCTCATTACTCAACCCTCAACACTCAGTCCCCAATACTCAATTTTCAATCCTCAATCCTCAATCCTCAATCATCAATCCTCAATCTTCAATCCTCAATACTCAAACTTCTATCCTCAATCCTCAATCCTCAATACTCAATCTTCAATCCTCAATCCTCAATCCTCAATCCTCAATCCTCATTCTTCAATCCTCAAGACCCAATCCTCAATCTTCAATCCTCAATCCACAATCCTCAATTCTCAATCCTCAATCCTCAATAATCAATCTTCAATCCTCAATCCTCAGTCCTCAAACCTCAATTCTGAATCCTCAATCCTGAATCCTCAATCTTCAGCCCTCAGTCCTCAACAATCAGGTGACAATCCTCAATCCTCAATAGAATATCCTCAATTCACAGTTTTCAATACACAATACTCAATCTGCAATCTTCAAATCTCTATCCACAAACATCAGTTCTCATCACTCAACCCTCAACACTCAGTCCTCAATGTTCAATCCTCAATCCTCAATTCTCAATCTTCAATCCTCAATACTCAATCTTTAATCCTCAATCATCAATCCTCAATCTTCAACCCTCAGTCCTCAATACTCAATCCTCAATCCTCAATCCTCAATCCTCGATCATCAATCCTCAGCCTTCAATACTCAATCCTCAATCCTCAATCCTCAATCCTCAATCCCCAATCATCAATCCACAATCTTCAATCCTCAACACTCAATCTTTAATCCCCTGTCCTCAGTCCTCAATCTTCAATTCTCAATCCTCAATCCTCAATCCTCAGTCCTCAATCCTCAATCCTCAATCCTCAATACTCAATCTTCAATCCTCAATACTCAATCTTCAATCCGCAATCCTCAATCCTCAATCCTCAATCCTCATTCTTCAATCCTCAATACCCAATCCTCAATCTTCAATCCTCAATCCTCTATCCTCAATTCTCAATCCTCAATCCTCAGTCCTCAGTCCTCAAGCCTCAATCCTCAACCCTCAGCCCTCATCCTCAATCCTCAATCTTTATTCCTCAGTCCTCAATCTTCAATCCTCAATACTCAATTTTCAATCCCCAATCCTCAATCCTCAATCCTCAATTCTAAATCCTCAACCATCAATCCTCAATCTTCAATACTCAATCCTCAATCCTCAATCCTGAATCCTCAATACTAAACCATCAATCCTCAATTCTCAATACTCAATAGAACATCCTGAATTCTCAGGATTCAATACTCAAACCTCAAACCTCAAACCTCAAACCTCAGCCATCATCCTCAATCCTCAATCCTCAATCGTCAATCCTCAACCTTCAATCCTCAACACTCAACCTTCAACCCTCAATCCTGAATCCTCAATCGTCAATCCGCAATCCTCAATCCTCAGTCATCAATCCTCAGCCTTCAATACTCAATCCTCAATCCTCAGTCATCAATCCTCAACCTTCAATACTCAATCATCAATCCTCAATCCTCAATCCTCAATACTCAATCCTCAATCCTCAATCCTCAATCTTCAATCCTCAATGCCCAATCCTCCATCCTCAATCCTCAGTCCTCAATCCTCAACCCTCAGTCCTCGTCATCAATCCTCAACCCTCAATAATCAATCCGCAACCTTCAATCATCAATACTCAATCTTCAATCATCAATCCCCAATACTGAATCCTCAATCCTCAATACTCAATCCCCAGTCCTCATTCGTCAATCTTCAATTCTCAATCCTGAATCCTCAATCCTCAGTCCTCAATCCTCAATCCTCAATCCTCAATACTCAATCTTCAATCCTCAATACTCAATCTTCAATCCTCAATCCTCAATCCTCAATCCTCAGTCCTCAATTCTCAATCCTCAATCCTCAGTCCTCAGTCCTTAAATCTCAATCCTCAACCCTCAGCCCTCATCCTCAATCCTCAATCCTCAATCTTCAACCCTCAATACTCAATCTTCGATCCTCCATCCTCAATCCTCAGTCCTCAAACCTCAATTCTGTATCCTCAATACTGAATCCTCAATCTTCAGCCCTCAGTCCTCAACAATCAGGTGACAATCCTCAATCCTCAATAGAATATCCTCAATTCACAGTTTTCAATACACAATACTCAATCTGCAATCTTCAAATCTCTATCCACAAACACCAATTCTCATCTCTCAACCCTCAACACTCAGTCCTCAATGTTCAATCCTCAATCCTCAATTCTCAATCTTCAATCCTCAATACTCAATCTCAATCCACAATCCTCAATCTTCAATCCTCAATAGTCAATCTTTAATCCTCAATCCTCAATCCTCAATACTCAACCCTCAATCCTCAGTCCTCAATCCTCAATCTTCAATCCTCAATACTCAATCTTCAATCCTCAATACTCAATCCTCAATCCTCAATCCTCATTCTTCAATTCTCAATACCCAATCCTCAATCTTCAATCCTCAATCTTCAATCCTCAATTCTCAATCCTCAATCCTCAATAATCAATCTTCAATCCTCAATCCTCAGTCCTCAAACATCAATTCTGAATCCTCAATCCTCAATCCTCACTCTTCAATCCTTAATACCAAATCCTCAATCTTCAATCCTCAATCCTCAATCCTCAATTCTCAATCCTCAATCCTCAATCCTCATTCCTCAAACCTCAATCCTCAAACCCCAGTCCTCATCCTCAATACTCAATCCTCAATCCTCAATCCTCAAACCACAATCCTCAACCGTCAGTCATCGTCCTCAATCCTCAACCCTCAATACTCAATCCTCAATCTTCAATCATCAATACTCAATCATCAATCCTCAATCCTCAATCCTCAATCCTCATTCCTCAAACCTCAATCTTTAATCCTCAATAATCAATATTCAACCCTAGATCCTCAATCACCAATCCTCAATCCTTAATCCTCAATCTTCAGTCCTCAATCCCCAGTCCTCAATCTTCAATCCTCAATGCTCCATCCTCAATCCTCTATCCTCAGTCCTCAGTCCTCAACCCTCAATCCTCACACCTCAATCCTCAACCGCCAGTCCTCGTCCTCAATCCTCAACCCTCAATCCTCCATCCTCAATCTTCAATCATCAATACTCAATCTTCAATCCTCAATCCTCAATCCTCAATCCTCATTCCTCAAACCTCAATCCTCAACCCTCAGTCCTTATCCTCAATTCTCAATTCTCAATTCTCAATCCTCAATCCTCAATCTTTAATCCTCAATAATCAATATTCGGTCCTAGATCCTCAATCACCAATCCTCAATCCTTAATCCTCAATCTTCAGTCCTCAATCCCCAGTCCTCAATCTTCAATCCTCAATGCTCCATCCTCAATCCTCTATCCTCAGTCCTCAGTCCTCAACCCTCAATCCTCAAACCTCAATCCTCAACCGTCAGTCCTCGTACGCAAACCTCAACCCTCAACCCTCAATCCTCAATCTTCAATCATCAATACTCAATCTTCAATCCTCAATACTCAATCTTCAATCCCCAATCATCAATCCTCAATCCTCAATCCTCAACCCTCAATCCTCAATCCTCAATCTTCAATCATCAATACTCAATCTTCAATCCTCAATCCACAATCCTCAATCCTCATTCCTCAAACCTCAATCCTCAACCCGCAGTCCTTATCCTCAATTCTCAATTCTCAATCCTCAATCCTCAATCCTCAATCTTTAATCCTCAATAATCAATATTCAGTCCTAGATCCTCAATCACCAATCCTCAATCCTGAATCCTCATTCTTCAATCCTCAATTACCAATCCCCAATCTTCAATCCTCAATCCTCAATCCTCAATTCTCAATCCTCAATCCTCAGTCCTCAGTCCTAAAACCTCAACCTTCAACCATCAGCCATCGTCCTCAATCCTCAAACCTCATTCCTCAATCCTCAACCTTCAATCCTCAATTCTCAATCTTCAATACTCAATCCTCAATCACCAATCCTCAATCCTGAATCCTCATTCTTCAATCCTCAATTACCAATCCCCAATCTTCAATCCTCAATCTTCAATCCTCAATACTCAATCTTCAATCCTCAATCCTCAATCCTCAATCCTCAATCCTCATTCTTCAATCCTCAAGACCCAATCCTCAATCTTCAATCCTCAATCCACAATCCTCAATTCTCAATCCTCAATCCTCAATAATCAATCTTCAATCCTCAATCCTCAGTCCTCAAACCTCAATTCTGAATCCTCAATCTTCAGCCCTCAGTCCTCAACAATCAGGTGACAATCCTCAATCCTCAATAAAATATCCTCAATTCACAGTTTACAATACACAACACTCAATCTGCAATCTTCAAATCTCTATCCACAAACATCAATTCTCATCATTCAACCCTCAACACTCAGTCCTCAATGTTCAATCCTCAATCCTCAATTCTCAATCTTCAATCCTCAATACTCAATCTTTAATCCTCAATCATCAATCCTCAATCTTCAACCCTCAGTCCTCAATACTCAATCCTAGATCCTCAATCCTCAATCCTCAATCATCAATCCTCAGCCTTCAATACTCAATCCTCAATCCTCAATCCTCAATCCTCAATCCCCAATCATCAATCCTCAATCTTCAATCCTCAACACTCAATCTTTAATCATCAATCCTCAATCCTCAATCCTGAATACTCAATCCTCATCCTTCAATCCTCAATACCCAATCCTCAATCTTCAATCCTCAATCCTCAATCCTCAATTCACGATCCTCAATCCTCAATCCTCAGACCTCAAACATCAATTCTCAACACTCAGTCCTCGTCCTCAATCCACAACACTCAATCCTCAATCCTCAATCTTCAATCATCAATATTCAATCTTTAATCCTCAACCCTCAATCCTCAATCCACAATCCTCAATCGTCAATCTTCAATCCTCAATCCCCAGTCCTCAATCGTCAATCCTCAATGCTCAATCCTCAATCCTCAATCCTCAGTCCTCAATCCTCAATCCTCAAACCTCAAACCTCAATCCTCAACCGTCAGTCCTCGTCCTCAATCCTCAACACTCAATCCTCAATCCTCAATCACCAATCATCAAGACTCAATATTCAATCCTCAATCTTCAATCCTCAATCCTCAATCCTCAATCCTCAATATTCAACACACAACCCTCAACCACCAATCCTCAATACTCAACCATCAATCCTCAATTCCTAATACTCAATAGAGTATCCTGAATTCTCATGGCTCAATACTCAATCCACAATATTCAATAATCAAATCTCATTCCTCAAACATCAATTCTCAACACTCAATCCTCAACACTCAGTCCACTCTTTTCAATCCTCCATCCTCAACCTTCAATCCTCAAGCGTCAATACTCAATCCTCAATCCTCAACCCTCAATCCTCTGTCCTTAAACCTCAATCCCGAATCCTGAATCCTGAATCCTCAATCTTTAGCCCTCAGTCCTCAACAATCAATTGTCAATTCTCAATCCTCAATAGAATATCCTCAATTCACAGTTTTCAATACTCAGTCCCCATTCTTCAATCTTCAAATCTCAATCCACAAACATCAATTCCCATCGCTCAACCCTCAACACTAAGTCCTCAATCTTCAATCCTCAACCCTCAATCCTCAACCTTCAATCCTCAATACTCAATCTTCAATCCTCAATTCTGAATCCTCAATCCTCAATCCTCAGACCTCAAACATCAATACTCAACCCTCAGTCCTCGTCCTCAATCCACAACCCTCAATCCTCAATCCCCAATCTTGAATCCTCAATCCTCAATCCTCATTCCTCAATTCTCAGGCCTCAATCCTCAGTCCGCAGTCCTCAAACCTCAATCCTCAACCCTCAGCCCTCATTTTCAATTCTCAATCCTCTATCCTCAATCCTCAATCTTCAATCCTCAATACTCAATCTTCAATCCACAATCCTCAATCTTCAATCCTCAATAGTCAATCTTTAATCCTCAATCCTCAATCCTCAATACTCAACCCTCAATTCTCAGTCCTCAATCCTCAATCTTCAATCCTCAATACTCAATCTTCAATCCTCAATACTCAATCCTCAATCCTCATTCGTCAATTCTCAATACCCAATCCTCAATCTTCAATCCTCAATCCTCAATCCTCAATCCTCAATCCTCAATCCTCAATTCTCAATCCTCAATCGTCAGTCCTCAACCTTCAGCCCTCATCCTGGATCCTCAATCCTCAATCTTCAATCCTCAATCCTCAATCCTCAAGCCTCAATCCTCAATCCTCAATCCTCAGTCCTCAAACCTCAATCCTGAATCCTCAATTATCAGTCCTCAACCTTCAGACTTCAGACCTCAACAATCAGTTGTCAATCCTCAATCCTCAACAGAATATCATCAATTCACAGTTTTCAATACTAAATTCTCAATCTGCAATCTTCGAATCTCTATCCACAAACATCAATTCTCATCACACAACCCTCAACACTCAGTCCCCAATCCTCAATCTTCAATCCTCAATCCTCAATGCTCAATCCTCAATCCTCAATCTTCAATCCTCAATACTCAATCTTCAATCCTCAATCCTCAGTCCTCAAACCTCAATTCTGAATCCTCAACCCTGAATCCTCAATCTTCAGCCCTCAGTCCTCAACAATCAGTTGTCAATCCTCAATCCTCAGTATAATATCCTCAATTCACAGTTTTCAATACTCAATACCCAATCTGCAATCTTCAAATCTCTATCCACAAATATCAATTCTCATCACTCAACCCTCAACACTCAGTCCTCAATGTTCAATCCTCAATCCTCAATTCTCAATCTTCGATCCTCAATACTGTATCTTCAATCCTCAATCCTCAATCCTCAATCCTCAATCCTCAATCCTGAATATTCAATCCTCAGTCCCCAATCCTCAATCCTTAATCCTCAATCCTCATCCTTCAATCCTCAATACTCAATCCTCAATCTTCAATCCTCAATCCTCAATCCTCAATTCTCAATCCTCAATCCTCAGTCCTCAGACCTCAAACCTCAATCCTCAACCCTCAGCCCTCATCGTCAATCCTCAAACCTCAATCCTCAATCCTCAATCGTCAATCCTCAATCCTCAATCTTCAGTCCACAATACTCAACCTTCAATACTCAATCATCAATCCTCAATCCTCAATCCTCAATCCTCAATCCTCATTCCTCAAACCTCAATCCTCAAACCTCAGTCATCATCCTCAATTCTCAATTCTCAATCCTCAATCGTCAATCCTCAACCCTCTATCTTCAATCCTAAATAATCAACCTCCAATACTAAATCCTCAATCCCCAATCCTCAATCCTCAATACCCAACCCTAAATTTTCAATCCTCAATCTTCAATTATCAATTCTCAATCCTCAATCCTCAATCTTCTGTCCTCAAACCTCAATCCACAACCCTCAGTCCTCGTCCTCAAACCTCAACCCTCAATAATAAATCCGCAATCTTCACTCATCAATACTCTTAAATCCTCAATCCTCAATACTGAATCCTCAATCCTCAATACTCAATCCTCAGTCCTCAGTCCTCAATCTTCAATACTCAATCCGCCAATCCTCAATATTCAACACACAACCCTCAACCATCAATCCTCAATACTCAACCATCAATCCAAAATTCTCAATACTCAATAGAATATCCTGAATTCTCAGCTTTCAATACTCAATCCTCAATCTTCAATCTTCAAATCTCCATCCACAAACATCAATTCTCATTACTCAACCCTCAACACTCAGTCCCCAATCCTCAATCTTCAATCCTCAATCCTCAATCCTCAATCCTCAATCCTCAATCTTCAATCCTCAATACTCAAACTTCAATCCTCAATCCTCAATACTCAATCTTTAATCCTCAATCCTCAATCCTCAATACTCAATCCTCAGTCCTCAGTCCTCAATACCCAATCCTCAACCTTCAATCCTCAATCCTCAATCCTCAATTCTCAATACTAAATCCTCAACCCTCAATCCTAAATACTCAATCGTCAGTCTTCAATCCCCAATACTCAATCTTCAATCCTCAATCCTCAATACTCAATCCTCGATCCTCATTCTTCAATCCTCAATACCCAATCCTCAATCTTCAATCCTCAATCCTCAATCCTCAATTCTCAATCCTCAATCCTCAATCATCAGACCTCAAACATCAATACTCAACACTCAGTCCTCGTCCTCAATCCACATCCCTCAATCCTCAATCCTCAATCTTCAATCATCAATATTCAATCTTCAATCCTCAATCCGCAATCCTCGATCCTCAATCCTCAATCCTCAATGTTCAATCCTCAATACCCAATCCTCAATCTTCAATCCTCAATCCTCAATCCTCAATCCTCAATTCTCAATCCTCAATCCTCAGTCCTCAGTCCTCAAACCTCAATCCTCAACCCTCAGACCTCATCGTCAATTCTCAATCTTCAATCCTCAATCCTCAACCCTCAATCCTCAATACTCAATCTTCAATCCACAACACTCAATCCTCATTCCTCAATACTCAATCTTTAATCCTCAATCCTCAATTCTCAATCCACAATCCTCAATCCTCAATCCTCAGTCATCAGTCTTCAATCCTCAATACTCAATCTTCAATCCTCAATCCTGAATCCTCAATCCTCAATCCTCAATCCTCATTCATCAACCCTCAGTCCTCATCCTCAATTCTCAATTCTCAATCCTCAATCCTCAACCCTCAATCTTCAATCCCCAATCCTCATTCCTCAAACCTCAATCCTCAACCCTCAGTCCTTATCCTCAATTCTCAATCCTCAATCCTCAACACTCAATCTTCAATCCTCAATAATCAATCTCCAATCCTAGATCCCCTATCCCCAATGCTCAATCCTTAATCCTCAATATTCAATCCTCAATCCCCAGTCCTCAATCGTCAATCCTCAATGCCCAAACCTCCATCCTCAATCCTGAGTACTCAATCCTCAACCCTCAGACCTCGTCATCAATCCTCAACCCTCAATAATCAATCCGCAATCTTCAATCATCAATACTCGATCTTCAATCCTCAATCCTCAATTCTGAATACTCAATCCTCTCTACTCAATCCCCAGTCTTCAGACCTCAATCTTCAATACTCAATCCTCAATCCTCAATCCTCAATCCTCAATCCTCAATACTCAATCCTCAATCCTCAATCCTCAATCTTCAATCCTCAATGCCCAATCCTCCATCCTCAATCCTCAGTCCTCAATCCTCAACCCTCAGTCCTCGTCATCAATCCTCAACCCTCAATAATCAATCCGCAACCTTCAATCATCAATACTCAATCTTCAATCATCAATCCCCAATACTGAATCCTCAATCCTCAATACTCAATCCCCAGTCCTCATTCGTCAATCTTCAATTCTCAATCCTGAATCCTCAATCCTCAGTCCTCAATCCTCAATCCTCAATCCTCAATACTCAATCTTCAATCCTCAATACTCAATCTTCAATCCTCAATCCTCAATCCTCAATCCTCAGTCCTCAATTCTCAATCCTCAATCCTCAGTCCTCAGTCCTTAAATCTCAATCCTCAACCCTCAGCCCTCATCCTCAATCCTCAATCCTCAATCTTCAACCCTCAATACTCAATCTTCGATCCTCCATCCTCAATCCTCAGTCCTCAAACCTCAATTCTGTATCCTCAATACTGAATCCTCAATCTTCAGCCCTCAGTCCTCAACAATCAGGTGACAATCCTCAATCCTCAATAGAATATCCTCAATTCACAGTTTTCAATACACAATACTCAATCTGCAATCTTCAAATCTCTATCCACAAACACCAATTCTCATCTCTCAACCCTCAACACTCAGTCCTCAATGTTCAATCCTCAATCCTCAATTCTCAATCTTCAATCCTCAATACTCAATCTCAATCCACAATCCTCAATCTTCAATCCTCAATAGTCAATCTTTAATCCTCAATCCTCAATCCTCAATACTCAACCCTCAATCCTCAGTCCTCAATCCTCAATCTTCAATCCTCAATACTCAATCTTCAATCCTCAATACTCAATCCTCAATCCTCAATCCTCATTCTTCAATTCTCAATACCCAATCCTCAATCTTCAATCCTCAATCTTCAATCCTCAATTCTCAATCCTCAATCCTCAATAATCAATCTTCAATCCTCAATCCTCAGTCCTCAAACATCAATTCTGAATCCTCAATCCTCAATCCTCATTCTTCAATCCTTAATACCAAATCCTCAATCTTCAATCCTCAATCCTCAATCCTCAATTCTCAATCCTCAATCCTCAATCCTCATTCCTCAAACCTCAATCCTCAAACCCCAGTCCTCATCCTCAATACTCAATCCTCAATCCTCAATCCTCAAACCACAATCCTCAACCGTCAGTCATCGTCCTCAATCCTCAACCCTCAATACTCAATCCTCAATCTTCAATCATCAATACTCAATCATCAATCCTCAATCCTCAATCCTCAATCCTCATTCCTCAAACCTCAATCTTTAATCCTCAATAATCAATATTCAACCCTAGATCCTCAATCACCAATCCTCAATCCTTAATCCTCAATCTTCAGTCCTCAATCCCCAGTCCTCAATCTTCAATCCTCAATGCTCCATCCTCAATCTTCTATCCTCAGTCCTCAGTCCTCAACCCTCAATCCTCACACCTCAATCCTCAACCGCCAGTCCTCGTCCGCAACCCTCAACCCTCAACCCTCAATCCTCAATCTTCAATCATCAATACTCAATCTTCAATCCTCAATACTCAATCTTCAATCCTCAATACTCAATCCTCAATCCTCAATCCTCCTTCCTCAAACCTCAATCCTCAACCCTCAGTCCTTATCCTCAATTCTCAGTCCTCAATCCTCAATCCTCAATCTTTAATCCTCAATAATCAATATTCAGTCCTAGATCCTCAATCACCAATCCTCAATCCTTAATCCTCAATCTTCAGTCCTCAATCCCCAGTCCTCAATCTTCAATCCTCAATGCTCCATCCTCAATCCTCTATCCTCAGTCCTCAGTCCTCAACCCTCAATCCTCAAACCTCAATCCTCAACCGTCAGTCCTCGTCCGCAACCCTCAACCCTCAACCCTCAATCCTCAATCTTCAATCATCAATACTCAATCTTCAATCCTCAATACTCAATCTTCAATCCCCAATCATCAATCCTCAATCCTGAATCCTCATTCTTCAATCCTCAATTACCAATCCCCAATCTTCAATCCTTCAATTCTCAATCCTCAATCCTCAATCCTCAGACCTCAAACATCAATACTCAACCCTCAGACCTCGTCCTCAATCCACAACCCTCAATCCTCAATCCCCAATCTTCAATCCTCAATCCTCAATCCTCAATCCTCAATCCTCAATCTTCAATCCTCAATTCTCAATCCTCAATTCTCAATCCTCAATCCTCAGTCCTCAGTCCTTAAATCTCAATCCTCAACCCTCAGCCCTCATCCTCAATCCTCAATCCTCAATCTTCAACCCTCAATACTCAATCTTCGATCCTCCATCCTCAATCCTCAGCCCTCAAACCTCAATTCTGTATCCTCAATACTGAATCCTCAATCTTCAGCCCTCAGTCCTCAACAATCAGGTGACAATCCTCAATCCTCAATAGAATATCCTCAATTCACAGATTTCAATACACAATACTCAATCTGCAATCTTCAAATCTCCATCCACAAACATCAATTCTCACCACTCAACCCTCAACACTCAGTCATCAATGTTCAATCCTCAATCCTCAATTCTCAATCTTCAATCCTCAATACTCAATCTCAATCCACAATCCTCAATCTTCAATCCTCAATAGTCAATCTTTAATCCTCAATCCTGAATCCTCAATACTCAACCCTCAATCCTCAGTCCTCAATCCTCAATCTTCAATCCTCAATACTCAATCTTCAATCCTCAATACTCAATCCTCAATCCTCAATCCTCATTCTTCAATTCTCAATACCCAATCCTCAATCTTCAATCCTCAATCTTCAATCCTCAATTCTCAATCCTCAATCCTCAATAATCAATCTTCAATCCTCAATCCTCAGTCCTCAAACATCAATTCTGAATCCTCAATCCTCATTCCTCATTCTTCAATCCTTAATACCAAATCCTCAATCTTCAATCCTCAATCGTCAATCCTCAATTCTCAATCCTCAATCCTCAATCCTCATTCCTCAAACCTCAATCCTCAAACCCCAGTCCTCATCCTCAATACTCAATCCTCAATCCTCAATCCTCAAACCACAATCCTCAACCGTCAGTCATCGTCCTCAATCCTCAACCCTCAATACTCAATCCTCAATCTTCAATCATCAATACTCAATCATCAATCCTCAATCCTCAATCCTCAATCCTCAATCCTCATTCCTCAAACCTCAATCCTCAACCCTCATTCCTTATCCTCAATTCTCAATTCTCAATCCTCAATCCTCAATCCTCAATCTTTAATCCTCAATAATCAATATTCAACCCTAGATCCTCAATCACCAATCCTCAATCCTTAATCCTCAATCTTCAGTCCTCAATCCCCAGTCCTCAATCTTCAATCCTCAATGCTCCATCCTCAATCCTCTATCCTCAGTCCTCAGTCCTCAACCCTCAATCCTCACACCTCAATCCTCAACCGTCAGTCCTCGTCCGCAACCCTCAACCCTCAACCCTCAATCCTCAATCTTCAATCCTCAATACTCAATCTTTAATCCTCAATCCTCAATCCTCAATACTCAATCCTCAGTCCTCAGTCCTCAATACCCAATCCTCAATCTTCAATCCTCAATCCTCAATCCTCAACCCTCAATCCTCAATCCTCAATTCTCAATCCTCAATCCTCAATCATCAGACCTCAAACATCAATACTCAGCACTCAGTCCTCGTCCTCAATCCACAAACCTCAATCCTCAATCCTCAATCTTCAATCATCAATATTCAATCTTCAATCCTCAATGCGCAATCCTCGATCCTCAATTCTCAATCCTCAATGTTCAATCCTCAATACCCAATCCTCAATCTTCAATCCTCAATCCTCAATCCTCAATCCTCAATTCTCAATCCTCAATCCTCAGTCCTCAGTCCTCAGTCCTCAAACCTCAATCCTCAACCCTCAGACCTCATCGTCAATTCTCAATCCTCAATCCTCAATCCTCAATCTTCAATCCTCAATACTCAATCTTCAATCCACAATCCTCAATCTTCAATCCTCAATACTCAATCTTTAATCCTCAATCCTCAATCCTCAATACTCAATCCTCAATCCTCAGTCCTCAATCCTCAATCTTCAATCCTCAATACTCAATCTTCAATCCTCAATCCTCAATCCTCAATCCTCAATCCTCATTCTTCAATCCTCAATCCTCAATCCTCAATCCTCAATTCTCAATCCTCAATCCCCAGTCCTCAGTCCTTAAATCTCAATCCTCAACCCTCAGCCCTCATCCCCAATCCTCAATCCTCAATCCTCAGTCCTCAATCTTCAATCCTCAATACTCAATCTTCGATCCTCCATCCTCAATCCTCAGTCCTCAAACCTCAATTCTGAATCCTCAATACTGAATCCTCAATCTTCAGCCCTCAGTCCTCAACAATCAGGTAACAATCCTCAAACCTCAATAGAACATCCTCAATTCACAGTTTTCAATACACAATACTCAATCTGCAATCCTCAAATCTCTATCCACAAACATCACTTCTCATCACTCAACCCTCAACACTCAGTCCTCAATGTTCAATCCTCAATCCTCAATTCTCAATCTTCAATCCGCAATACTCAATCTTTAATCCTCAATCCTCAATCCTCAATCTTCAATCCTCAGTCCTCAATACTCAATCCTCAATCCTCAATCATCAGTCCCCAATCATCAATCCTCAACCTTCAATACCCAATCCTTAATCCTCAATCATCAATCCTCAATCTTCAATCCTCGATACTCAACCTTCAATCCTCAATCCTCAATCCTCAATCCACAATCCTCATTCTACAATCCTCAATACCCAATCCTCAATCTTGAATCCTCAATCCTCAATCCTCAATTCTCAATCCTCAATCCTCAATCCTCAATCCTCAATCCTCAACCTTCAATCCTCAATACTCAACCTTCAATCCTCAATCCTCAATCCTCAATCCTCAATCCTCAATCCTCAATCCTCAATATTCATCACAAAACCCTCAACCATCAATCCTCAATATTCAACAATCAATCCTCAATTCTCAATACTCAATAGAATACCCTGAATTCTCATCGTTCAATACTCAATCCACAAAAATTAATAATCAAATCTCAACCCTCAAACATCAATTCTCAACACTCAATCCTCAACACTCAGTCCTCTCTCTTCAATCCTCCATCCTCAGTCCTCAATCCTCAATCTTCAATCCTCAATACTCAATCTTCAATCCTCAATCCTCAGTCCTCAAACCTCAATTCTGCATCCTCAATCCTTAATCCTCAATCTTCAGCCCTCAGTCCTCGACAATCAATTGTCAATCCTCATTCCTCAATAGAATATCCTCAATTCACAGTTTTCAATACTCGATACTCAATCTGCAATCTTCAAATCTCTATCCACAAACATTAATTCTCATCACTCAACCCTCAACACTCAGTCCCCAATCCTCAATCTTCAATCCTCAATCCTCAATCCTCAATCCTCTATCCTCAATCCTCAATCCTCAATCTTCAACCCTCAATACTCAATCTTCAATCCTCAATCCTCAATCCTCATTCCTCAATCCTCATTCTTCAATCCTCAATACCCAATCCTCAATCTTCAATCCTCAATCCTCAGTCCTCAATACTTATTCCTCAGTCCTCAATCTTCAACCCTCAATACTCAATTTTCAATCCTCAATCCTCAATCCTCAATCCTCAATTCTAAATCCTCAACCATCAATCCTCAATCTTCAATACTTAATCCTCAATCCTCAATCCTGAATGCTCAATACTAAACCATCAATCCTCATTTCTCAATACTCAATAGAACATCCTGAATTCTCAGGATTCAATACTCAAACCTCAAACCTCAAACCTCAAACCTCAGCCATCATCCACAATCCTCAATCCTCAATCGTCAATCCTCAACCTTCAATCCTCAACACTCAACCTTCAACCCTCAATCCTCAATCCTCAATCGTCAATCCGCAATCCTCAATCCTCAGTCATCAATCCTGAACCTTCAATACTCAATCCTCAATCCTCAATCCTCAATCCTCAATCCTCAATCCTCATTCCTCAAACCTCAATCCTCAAACCTCAGTCATCATCCTCAATTCTCAATTCTCAATCCTCAATCCTCAATCCTCAACCCTCTATCTTCAATCCTAAATAATCAATCTCCAATACTAGATCCTCAATCCCCAATCCTCAATCCTCAATAGCCAATCTTAAATTTTCAATCCTCAATCTTCAATTATCAATTCTCAATCCTCAATCCTCCATCTTCTGTCCTCAAACCTCAATCCACAACCCTCAGTCCTCGTCCTCAAACCTCAACCCTCAATAATAAATCCGCAATCTTCACTCATCAATACTCTTAAATCCTCAACCCTCAACACTGAATCCTCAATCCTCAATACTCAATCCTCAGCCCTCAGTCCTCAATCTTCAATAGTCAATCCGCCAATCCTCAATATTCAACACACAACCCTCAACCATCAATCCTCAATACTCAACCATCAATCCAAAATTCTCAATACTCAATAGAATATCATGAATTCTCAGCTTTCAATACTCAACCCTCAATCATCAATTTTCAAATCTCCATCCACAAACATCAATTCTCATTACTCAACCCTCAACACTCAGTCCCCAATCCTCAATCTTCAATCCTCTATCCTCAATCCTCAATCCTCAATCCTCAATCTTCAATCCTCAATACTCAAACTTCAATCCTCAATCCTCAATCCTCAATACTCAACCCTCAGTCCTCGTCCTCAATCCACAACCCTCAATCCTCAATCCCCAATCTTCAATCCTCAATCCTCAATCCTCAATCCTCAATCCTCAATCTTCAATCCTCAATTCTCAATCCTCAATCCTCAATAATCAATCTTCAATCCTCAATCCTCAGTCCTCAAACATCAATTCTGAATACTCAATCCTCAATCCTCAATCCTCTTTCTTCAATCCTTAATACCAAATCCTCAATCTTCAATCCTCAATCCTCAATCCTCAATTCTCAATCCTCAATCCTCAGTCCTCAGTCCTTAAATCTCAATCCTCAACCGTCAGCCCTCATACTCAATCCTCAATCCTCAATCTTCAACCCTCGATACTCAATCTTCGATCCTCCATCCTCAATCCTCAGTCCTCAAACCTCAATTCTGTATCCTCAATACTGAATCCTCAATCTTCAGCCCTCAGTCCTCAACAATCAGGTGACAATCCTCAATCCTCAATAGAAGATTCTCAATTCACAGTTTTCAATACACAATACTCAATCTGCAATCTTCAATCCTCAATTCTCAATCCTCAATCCTCAATAATCAATCTTCAATCCTCGATCCTCAGTCCTCAAACATCAATTCTGAATCCTCAATCCTCAATCCTCATTCTTCAATCCTTAATACCAAATCCTCAATCTTCAATCCTCAATCCTCAATCCTCAATTCTCAATGCTCAATCCTCAACCCTCATTCCTCAAACCTCAATCCTCAAACCCCAGTCCTCATCCTCAATACTCAATCCTCAATCCTCAATCCTAAAACCACAATCCTCAACCGTCAGTCATCGTCCTCAATCCTCAACCCTCAATCCTCAATCCTCAATCTTCAATCATCAATACTCAATCATCAATCCTCAATCCTCAATCCTCAATCCTCATTCCTCAAACCTCAATCCTCAACCCTCATTCCTTATCCTCAATTCTCAATTCTCATTCCTCAATCCTCAATCCTCAATCTTTAATCCTCAATAATCAATATTCAACCCTAGATCCTCAATCACCAATCCTCAATCCTTAATCCTCAATCTTCAGTCCTCAATCCCCAGTCCTCAATCTTCAATCCTCAATGCTCCATCCTCAATCCTCTATCCTCAGTCCTCAGTCCTCAACCCTCAATCCTCACACCTCAATCCTCAACCGTCAGTCCTCGTCCGCAACCCTCAACCCTCAACCCTCAATCCTCAATCTTCAATCATCAATACTCAATCTTCAATCCTCAATACTCAATCTTCAATCCCCAATCATCAATCCTCAATCCTGAATCCTCATTCTTCAATCCTCAGTTACCAATCCCCAATCTTCAATCCTCAATCCTCATTCCTCAAACCTCAATCCTCAAACCTCAGTCATCATCCTCAATTCTCAATTCTCAATCCTCAATCCTCAATCCTCAACCCTCTATCGTCAATCCTAAATAATCAATCTCCAATACTAAATCCTCAATCCCCAATCCTCAATCCTCAATACCCAATCCTAAATTTTCAATCCTCAATCTTCAATTATCAATTCTCAATCCTCAATCCTCAATCTTCTGTCCTCAAACCTCAATCCACAACCCTCAGTCCTCGTCCTCAAACCTCAACCCTCAATAATAAATCCGCAATCTTCACTCATCAATACTCTTAAATCCTCAACCCTCAATACTGAATCCTCAATCCTCAATACTCAATCCTCAGCCCTCAGTCCTCAATCTTCAATACTCAATCCGCCAATCCTCAATATTCAACACACAACCCTCAACCATCAATCCTCAATACTCAACCATCAATCCAAAATTCTCAATACTCGATAGAATATCCTGAATTCTCAGCTTTCAATACTCAACCCTCAATCTTCAATTTTCAAATCTCCATCCACAAACATCAATTCTCATCACTCAACCCTCAACACTCAGTCCCCAATCCTCAATCTTCAATCCTCTATCCTCAATCCTCAATCCTCAGTCCTCAATCTTCAATCCTCAATACTCAAACTTCAATCCTCAATCCTCAATCCTCAATACTCAATCTTTAATCCTCAATCCTCAATCCTCAATACTCAATCCTCAGTCCTCAGTCCTCAATACCCAATCCTCAATCTTCAATCCTCAATCCTCAATCCTCAACCCTCAATCCTCAATCCTCAATTCTCAATCCTCAATCCTCAATCATCAGACCTCAAACATCAATACTCAACACTCAGTCCTCGTCCTCAATCCACAACACTCAATCCTCAATCCTCAATCTTCAATCATCAATATTCAACCTTCAATCCTCAATCCGCAATCCTCGATCCTCAATCCTCAATCCTCAATATTCAATCCTCAATACCCAATCCTCAATCTTCAATCCTCAATCCTCAATCCTCAATCCTCAATTCTCAATCCTCAATCCTCAGTCCTCAGTCCTCAAACCTCAATCCTCAACCCTCAGACCTCATCGTCAATTCTCAATCCTCAATCCTCAATCCTCAATCTTCATTCCTCAATACTCAATCTTCAATCCTCAATCCTCTATCCTCAATCCTCAATCCTCATTCTTCAATCCTCAAAACCCAATCCTCAATCTTCAATCCTCAATCCACAATCCTCAATTCTCAATTCTCAATCCTCAATCCTCAATAATCAATTTTCAATCCTCAATCCTCAGTCCTCAAACCTCAATTCTGAATCCTCAATCCTGAATCCTCAATCTTCAGCCCTCAGTCCTCAACAATCAGGTGACAATCCCCAATCCTCAATAGAATATCCTCAATTCACAGTTTACAATACACAATACTCAATCTGCAATCATCAAATCTCTATCCAGAAACATCACTTCTCATCACTCAAAACTCAACACTCAGTCCTCAATGTTCAATCCTCAATCCTCAATTCTCAATCTTCAATCCTCAATACTCAATCTTTAATCCTCAATCATCAATCCTCAATCTTCAACCCTCAGTCCTCAATACTCAATCCTCAATCCTCAATCCTCAATCCTCAATCATCAATCCTCAGCCTTCAATATTCAATCCTCAATCCTCAATCCTCAATCCTCAATCCCCAATCATCAATCCTCAATCTTCAATCCTCAACACTCAATCTTTAATCCCCAGTCCTCAGTCCTCAATCTTCAATTCTCAATCCTCAATCCTCAATCCTCAGTCCTCAATCCTCAATCCTCAATCCTCAATACTCAATCTTCAATCCTCAATACTCAATCTTCAATCCTCAATCCTCAATCCTCAATCCTCAATCCTCATTCTTCAATCCTCAATACCCAATCCTCAATCTTCAATCCTCAATCCTCTATCCTCAATTCTCAATCCTCAATCCTCAGTCCTCAGTCCTCAATCCTCAATCCTCAATCCTCAATCCTCAATCCTCATTCTTCAATCCTCAATACCCAATCCTCAATCTTCAATCCTCAATCCTCTATCCTCAATTCTCAATCCGCAATCCTCAATCCTCAGTCATCAAGCCTCAACCTTCAATACTCAATCCTCAATCCTCAATCCTCAATCCTCAATCCTCAATCCTCATTCCTCAAACCTCAATCCTCAAACCCCAGTCCCCATCCTCAATACTCAATCCTCAATCCTCAATCCTCAAACTACAATCCTCAACCGTCAGTCCTCGTCCTCAATCCTCAACCCTCAATCCTCCATCCTCAATCTTCAATCATCAATACTCAATCTTCAATCCTCAATCCTCAATCCTCAATCCTCATTCCTCAAACCTCAATCCTCAACCCTCAGTCCTTATCCTCAATTCTCAATTCTCAATTCTCAATCCTCAATCCTCAATCTTTAATCCTCAATAATCAATATTCGGTCCTAGATCCTCAATCACCAATCCTCAATCCTTAATCCTCAATCTTCAGTCCTCAATCCCCAGTCCTCAATCTTCAATCCTCAATGCTCCATCCTCAATCCTCTATCCTCAGTCCTCAGTCCTCAACCCTCAATCCTCAAACCTCAATCCTCAACCGTCAGTCCTCGTACGCAAACCTCAACCCTCAACCCTCAATCCTCAATCTTCAATCATCAATACTCAATCTTCAATCCTCAATACTCAATCTTCAATCCCCAATCATCAATCCTCAATCCTCAATCCTCAACCCTCAATCCTCAATCCTCAATCTTCAATCATCAATACTCAATCTTCAATCCTCAATCCACAATCCTCAATCCTCATTCCTCAAACCTCAATCCTCAACCCGCAGTCCTTATCCTCAATTCTCAATTCTCAATCCTCAATCCTCAATCCTCAATCTTTAATCCTCAATAATCAATATTCAGTCCTAGATCCTCAATCACCAATCCTCAATACTGAATCCTCATTCTTCAATCCTCAATTACCAATCCCCGATCTTCAATCCTCAATCCTCAATCCTCAATTCTCAATCCTCAATCCTCAGTCCTCAGTCCTAAAACCTCAACCTTCAACCATCAGCCATCGTCCTCAATCCTCAAACCTCATTCCTCAATCCTCAACCTTCAATCCTCAATTCTCAATCTTCAATACTCAATCCTCAATCACCAATCCTCAATCCTGAATCCTCATTCTTCAATCCTCAATTACCAATCCCCAATCTTCAATCCTCAATCTTCAATCCTCAATACTCAAACTTCAATCCTCAATCCTCAATCCTCAATCCTCAATCCTCATTCTTCAATCCTCAAGAACCAATCCTCAATCTTCAATCCTCAATCCACAATCCTCAATTCTCAATCCTCAATCCTCAATAATCAATCTTCAATCCTCAATCCTCAGTCCTCAAACCTCAATTCTGAATCCTCAATCCTGAATCCTCAATCTTCAGCCCTCAGTCCTCAACAATCAGGTGACAATCCTCAATCCTCAATAAAATATTCTCAATTCACAGTTTACAATACACAAGACTCAATCTGCAATCTGCAAATCTCTATCCACAAACATCAATTCTCATCATTCAACCCTCAACACTCAGTCCTCAATGTTCAATCCTCAATCCTCAATTCTCAATCTTCAATCCTCAATACTCAATCTTTAATCCTCAATCATCAATCCTCAATCTTCAACCCTCAGTCCTCAATACTCAATCCTAGATCCTCAATCCTCAATCCTCAATCATCAATCCTCAGCCTTCAATACTCAATCCTCAATCCTCAATCCTCAATCCTCAATCCCCAATCATCAATCCTCAATCTTCAATCCTCAACGCTCAATCTTTAATCATCAATCCTCAATCCTCAATCCTGAATACTCAATCCTCATCCTTCAATCCTCAATACCCAATCCTCAATCTTCAATCCTCAATCCTCAATCCTCAATTCACAATCCTCAATCCTCAATCCTCAGACCTCAAACATCAATTCTCAACACTCAGTCCTCGTCCTCAATCCACAACACTCAATCCTCAATCCTCAATCTTCAATCATCAATATTCAATCTTTAATCCTCAACCCTCAATCCTCCATCCACAATCCTCAATCGTCAATCTTCAATCCTCAATCCCCAGTCCTCAATCGTCAATCCTCAATGCTCAATCCTCAATCCTCAATCCTCAGTCCTCAATCCTCAATCCTCAAACCTCAAACCTCAATCCTCAACCGTCAGTCCTCGTCCTCAATCCTCAAAACTCAATCCTCAATCCTCAATCACCAATCATCAAGACTCAATATTCAATCCTCAATCTTCAATCCTCAATCCTCAATCCTCAATCCTCAATCCTCAACCCTCAATCCTCTGTCCTTAAACCTCAATCCCGAATCCTGAATCCTGAATCCTCAACCTTTAGCCCTCAGTCCTCAACAATCATTTGTCAATTCTCAATCCTCAATAGAATATCCTCAATTCACAGTTTTCAATACTCAGTCCCCATTCTTCAATCTTCAAATCTCAATCCACAAACATCAATTCCCATCGCTCAACCCTCAACACTAAGTCCTCAATCTTCAATCCTCAACCCTCAATCCTCAACCTTCAATCCTCAATACTCAATCTTCAATCCTCAATTCTGAATCCTCAATCCTCAATCCTCAGACCTCAAACATCAATACTCAACCCTCAGTCCTCGTCCTCAATCCACAACCCTCAATCCTCAATCCCCAATCTTGAATCCTCAATCCTCAATCCTCATTCCTCAATTCTCAGGCCTCAATCCTCAGTCCGCAGTCCTCAAACCTCAATCCTCAACCCTCAGCCCTCATTTTCAATTCTCAATCCTCAATCTTCAATCCTCAATACTCAATCTTCAATCCTCAATACTCAATCCTCAATCCTCATTCGTCAATTCTCAATACCCAATCCTCAATTCTCAATCCTCAATCGTCAGTCCTCAGTCCTAAAACCTCAACCCTCAACCATCAGCCATCGTCCTCAATCCTCAAACCTCATTCCTCAATCCTCAACCTTCAATCCTCAATTCTCAATCTTCAATACTCAATCCTCAATCCTCAATCCTCAATCCTCAATCCTCAATCATCAATCCTCAATCATCAATACTCAAACCTCAATCCTCAATCCTCAATCCTCAATACTCAACCATCAATCCTCAATTCTCAATACTCAATAGAATATCCTGAATTCTCAGGATTCAGTACTCAAACCTCAAACCTCAAACCTCAATCCTCAACACTCAATCCTCACTACTCAACACTCAATCCTCAACACTCAGTCTTCAATCCTCAATGCTCAATCCTCAATCCTCAATCCTCAATCCTCAATCATCAATCCTCAATCATCAATACTCAAACCTCAATCCTCAATCCTCAATCCTCAATACTCAACCCTCAATTCTCAGTCCTCAATCCTCAATCTTCAATCCTCAATACTCAATCTTCAATCCTCAATACTCAATCCTCAATCCTCATTCGTCAATTCTCAATACCCATTCCTCAATCTTCAATCCTCAATCCTCAGTCCTCAAACCTCAATTCTGAATCCTCAATCCTGAATCCTCAATCGTCAGCCCTCAGTCCTCAACAATCAGTTGACAATCCTCAATCCTCAATAGAATATCCTCAATTCACAGCTTTCAATACTCAATACTCAATCTGCAATCTTCAAACCTCCATCCACAAACATCAATTCTCATCACTGAACCCTCAACACTCAGTCCTCAATGTTCAATACTCAATCTTCAATCCACAATCCTCAATCGTCAATCTTCAATCCTCAATACTCAATCTTCAATCCTCTATCCTCAATCCTCAATCCTCAATCCTCAATCCTCATTCTTCAATCCTCAATACCCAATCCTCAATCTTCAATCCACAATCCTCTATCCTCAATTCTCAATCCTCAATCCTCAGTCCTCAGTCCTCAAGCCTCAATCCTCAACCCTCAGCCCTCACCCTCAATCCTCAATCTTTATTCCTCAGTCCTCAATCTTCAATCCTCAATACTCAATTTTCAATCCTCAATCCTCAATCCTCGATCCTCAATTCTAAATCCTCAACCATCAATCCTCAATCTTCAATACTCAATCCTCAAACCTCAATCCTGAATCCTCAATACTAAACCATCAATCCTCAATTCTCAATACTCAATAGAACATCCTGAATTCTTAGGATTCAATACTCAAACCTCAAACCTCAAACCTCAAACCTCAGCCATCATCCTCAATCCTCAATCCTCAATCGTCAATCCTCAACCTTCAATCCTCAACACTCAACCTTCAACCCTCAATCCTGAATCCTCAATCGTCAATCCGCAATCCTCAATACTCAGTCATCAATCCTCAACCTTCAATACTCAATCCTCAATCCTCAATCCTCAATCCTCAATCCTCAATCCTCATTCCACAAACCTCAATCCTCAAACCCCAGTACCCATCCTCAATACTCAATCCTCAATCCTCAATCCTCAAACCACAATCCTCAACCGTCAGTCCTCGTCCTCAATCCTCAACCCTCAATCCTCAATCCTCAATCTTCAATCATCAATACTCAATCTTCAATCCTCAATCCTCAATCCTCAATCCTCATTCCTCAAACCTCAATCCTCAACTCTCAGTTCTTATCCTCAATTCTCAATTCTCAATCCTCAATCCTCAATCCTCAATCTTTAATCCTCAATAATCAATATTCAGTCCTAGATCCTCAATCACCAATACTCAATCCTGAATCCTCATTCTTCAATCCTCAATTACCAATCCCCAATCTTCAATCCTCAATCCTCAATCCTCAGTCCTCAGTCCTAAAACCTCAACCTTCAACCATCAGCCATCGTCCTCAATCCTCAAACCTCATTCCTCAATCCTCAACCTTCAATCCTCAATTCTCAATCTTCAATACTCAATCCTCAATCCTCAATCCTCAATCCTCAATCCTCAATCCTGAATCATCAATCCTCAATCTTCAATACTCAATCCTCAATCCTCAATCCTCAATCCTCAATACTCAACCATCAATACTCAATCCTCAATCCTCAATCCTCAATACTCAATCTTCAATCCTCAATACTCAATCCTCAATCCTCAATCCTCATTCTTCAATCCTCAATACCCAATCCTCAATCTTCAATCCTCAATCCTCTATCCTCAATTCTCAATCCTCAATCCTCAGTTCTCAGTCCTCAAGCCTCAATCCTCAACCCTCAGCCCTCATCCTCAATCCTCAATCTTTATTCCTCAGTCCTCAATCTTCAATCCTCAATACTCAATTTTAATCCTCAATCCCCAATCCTCAATCCTCAATTCTAAATCCTCAACCATCAATCCTCAATCTTCAATACTCAATCCTCAATCCTCAATCCTGAATCCTCAATACTAAACCATCAATCCTCAATTCTCAATACCCAATAGAACATCCTGAATTCTCAGGATTCAATACTCAAACCTCAAACCTCAAACCTCAAACCTATGCCATCATCCTCAATCCTCTTTCCTCAATCGTCAATCCTCAACCTTCAATCCTCAACACTCAACCTTCAACCCTCAATCCTCAATCCTCAATCGTCAATCCTCAGTCCTCAATCCTCAATCCTCAATCCTCATTCCTCAAACCTCAATCCTCAAACCCCAGTCCTCACCCTCAATACTCAATCCTCAATCCTCAATCCTCAAACCACAATCCTCAACCGTCAGCCCTCGACCGCAATCCTCAACCCTCAATCCTCAATCCTCAATCTTCAATCATCAATACTCAATCTTCAATCCTCAATCCTCAATCCTCAATCCTCATTCCTCAAACCTCAATCCTCAACGCTCAGTCCTTATCCTCAATTCTCAATTCTCAGTCCTCAATCCTCAATCCTCAATCCTCAATCCTCAATCCTCAATCCTCAATCTTCAATCCTCAATACCCAATCCTCCATCCTCAATCCTCAGTCCTCAATCCTCAACCCTCAGTCCTCGTCATCAATCCTCAACCCTCAATAATCAATCCGCATTCTTCAATCATCAATACTCACTCTTCAATCATCAATCCTCAATACTGAATCCTCAATCCTCAATACTCAATCCCCAGTCCCCATTCCTCAATCTTCAATTCTCAATCCTCAATCCTCAATCCTAAGTCCTCAATCCTCAATCCTCAATCCTCAATACTCAATCTTCAATCCTCAATACTCAATCTTCAATCCTCAATCCTCAATCCTCAATCCTCAATCCTCATTCTTCAATCCTCAATACCCAATCCTCAATCTACAATCCTCAATCCTCTATCCTCAATTCTCAATCCTCAATCCTCAGTCCTCAGTCCTCAAGCCTCAATCCTCAACCCTCAGCCATCATCCTCAATCCTCAATCTTTATTCCTCAGTCCTCAATCTTCAATCCTCAACACTCAATTTTCAATCCTCAATCCTCAATCCTCAATTCTAAATCCTCAACCATCAATCCTCAATCTTCAATACTCAATCCTCAATCCTCAATCCTGAATCCTCAATACTAAACCATCAATCCTCAATTCTCAATACTCAATAAACATCCTGAATTCTCAGTGTTCAATACTCAAACCTCAAACCTCAAACCTCAAACCTCAAACCTATGCCATCATCCTCAGTCCTCAATCCTCAATCGTCAATCCTCAACCTTCAATCCTCAACACTCAACCTTCAACGCTCAATCCTCAATCCTGAATCGTCAATCCGCAATCCTCAATCCTCAGTCATCAATCCTCAACCTTCAATACTCAATCCTCAATCCTCAGTCCTCAATCCTCAATCCTCAATCCTCATTCTTCAAACCTCAATCCTCAAACCCCAGTCCTCACCCTCAATACTCAATCCTCAATCCTCAATCCTCAAACCACAATCCTCAACCGTCAGTCCTCGTCCTCAATCCTCAACCCTCAATCCTCAATCCTCAATCTTCGATCATCAATACTCAATCTTCAATCCTCAATCCTCAATCCTCAATCCTCAATCCTCATTCCTCAAACCTCAATCCTCAACCCTCAGTCCTTATCCTCAATTCTCAATTCTCAATCCTCAATCCTCAAACCACAATCCTCAACCGTCAGTCCTCGTCCTCAATCCTCAACCCTCAATCCTCAATCCGCAATCCTCGATCCTCAATCCTCAATCCTCAATGTTCAATCCTCAATACCCAATCCTCAATCTTCAATCCTCAATCCTCAATCCTCAATCCTCAATACTCAATCCTCAATCCTCAGTCTTCAATCCTCAATCTTCAATCCTCAATACTCAATCTTCAATCCTCAATCCTCAATCCTCAATCCTCAATCCTCATTCTTCAATCCTCAAGACCGAATCCTCAATCTTCAATCCTCAATCCACAATCCTCAATTCTCAATCCTCAATCCTCAATAATCAATCTTCAATCCTCAATCCTCAGTCCTCAAACCTCAATTCTGAATCCTCAATCCTGAATCCTCAATCTTCAGCCCTCAGTCCTCAACAATCAGGTGACAATCCTCAATCCTCAATAAAATATCCTCAATTCACAGTTTACAATACACAATACTCAATCTGCAATCTTCAAATCTCTATCCACAAACATCAATTCTCATCACTCAACCCTCAACACTCAGTCCTCAATGTTCAATCCTCAATCCTCAATTCTCAATCTTCAATCCTCAATACTCAATCTTTAATCCTCAATCATCAATCCTCAATCTTCGTCCCTCAGTCCTCAATACTCAATCCTCAATCCTCAATCCTCAATCCTCAATCATCAATCCTCAGCCTTCAATACTCAATCCTCAATCCTCAATCCTCAATCCTCAATCCTCAATCCCCAATCATCAATCCTCAATCTTCAATCCTCAACACTCAATCTTTAATCATCAATCCTCAATCCTCAATCTACAATCCTCAATCCTCAATCCTGAATACTCAATCCTCAATCCTCCATCCATAATCCTCAATCCTCAATCTTCAATCCCCAATACTCAATCTTCAATCCTCGATCCTCAATCCTAAATCCTTAGTCCTCATTCTTCAATCCTCAATACCCAATCCTCAATCTTCAATCCTCAATCCTCAACCCTCAATTCTCAATCCTCAATCCTCAATCCTCAGACCTCAAACATCAATTCTCAACACTCAGTCCTCGTCCTCAATCCACAACCCTCAATCCTCAATCCTCAATCTTCAATCATCAATATTCAATCTTTAATCCTCAACCCTCAATCCTCAATCCACAATCCTCAATCGTCAATCTTCAATCCTCATTCCCCAGTCCTCAATCTTCAATCCTCAATGCTCAATCCTCAATCCTCAATCCTCAGTCCTCAATCCTCAATCCTCAAACCTCAAACCTCAATCCTCAACCGTCAGTCCTCGTCCTCAATCCTCAACACTCAATCCTCAATCCTCAATCATCAATCATCAAGACTCAATATTCAATCCTCAATCTTCAATCCTCAATCCGCAATCCTCAATCCTCAATCCTCAATATTCAACACACAACCCTCAACCACCAATCCTCAATACTCAACCATCAATCCTCAATTCCTAATACTCAATAGAGTATCCTGAATTCTCATGGTTCAATACTCAATCCACAATATTCAATAATCAAATCTCATTCCTCAAACATCAATTCTCAACACTCAATCCTCAACACTCAGTCCACTCTTTTCAATCCTCCATCCTCAAACTTCAATCCTCAAGAGTCAATCCTCAATCCTCAATCCTCAATCCTCAATCCTCAATCCTCAATCCTCTGTCCTTAAACCTCAATCCCGAATCCTGAATACTGAATCCTCAATCTTTAGCCCTCAGTCCTCAACAATCAATTGTCAATTCTCAATCCTCAATAGAATATCCTCAATTCACAGTTTACAATACTCAGTCCCCATTCTTCAATCTTCAAATATCAATCCACAAACATCAATTCCCATCGCTCAACCCTCAACACTAAGTCCTCAATCTTCAATCCTAAACCCTCAATCCTCAACCTTCAATCCTCAATACTCAATCTTCAATCCTCAATTCTCAATCCTCAATCCTCAATCCTCAGACCTCAAACATCAATACTCAACCCTCAGTCCTCGTCCTCAATCCACAACCCTCAATCCTCAATCCCCAATCTTGAATCCTCAATCCTCAATCCTCATTCCTCAATTCTCAATCCTCAATCCTCAGTCCGCAGTCCTCAAACCTCAATCCTCAACCCTCAGCCCTCACCTTCAATTGTCAATCCTCAATCCTCAATCCTCAATCTTCAATCCTCAATACTCAATCTTCAATCCACAATCCTCAATCTTCAATCCTCAATAGTCAATCTTTAATCCTCAATCCTCAATCCTCAACACTCAATCTTCAATCCTCAATCCTCAATCCTCAATCCTCAATCCTCAGTCATCAATCCTCAACCTTCAATACTCAATCATCAATCCTCAATCCTCAATCCTCAATCCTCAATCCTCATTCCTCAAACCTCAATCCTCAAACCTCAGTCATCATCCTCAATTCTCAATTCTCAATCCTCAATCCTCAATCCTCAACCCTCTATCTTCAATCCTAAATAATCAACCTCCAATACTAAATCCTCAATCCCCAATCCTCAATCCTCAATACCCAATCCTAAATTTTCAATCCTCAATCTTCAATTATCAATTCTCAATCCTCAATCCTCAATCTTCTGTCCTCAAACCTCAATCCACAACCCTCAGTCCTCGTCCTCAAACCTCAAACCTCAATAATAAATCCGCAATCTTCACTCATCAATACTCTTAAATCCTCAATCCTCAATACTGATTCCTCAATCCTCAATACTCAATCCTCAGTCCTCAGTCCTCAATCTTCAATACTCAATCCGCCAATCCTCAATATTCAACACACAACCCTCAACCATCAATCCTCAATACTCAACCATCAACCCAAAATTCTCAATACTCAATAGAATATCCTGAATTCTCAGCTTTCAATACTCAATCCTCAATCTTCAATCTTCAATTCTCCATCCACAAACATCAATTCTCATTACTCAACCCTCAACACTCAGTCCCCAATCCTCAATCTTCAATCCTCAATCCTCAATCCTCAATCCTCAATCCTCAATCTTCAATCGTCAATACTCAAACTTCAATCCTCAATCCTCAATCCTCAATACTCAATCTTTAATCCTCAATCCTCAATCCTCAATACTCAATCCTCAGTCCTCAGTCCTCAATACCCAATCCTCAACCTTCAATCCTCAATCCTCAATCCTCAATTCTCAATACTAAATCCTCAACCCTCAATCCTAAATCCTCAATCGTCAGTCTTCAATCCCCAATACTCAATCTTCAATCCTCAATCCTCAATACTCAATCCTCGATCCTCATTCTTCAATCCTCAATACCCAATCCTCAATCTTCAATCCTCAATCCTCAATCCTCAATTCTCAATCCTCAATCCTCAATCATCAGACCTCAAACATCAATACTCAACACTCAGTCCTCGTCCTCAATCCACAACCCTCAATCCTCAATCCTCAACCTTCAATCATCAATATTCAATCTTCAATCCTCAATTCGCAATCCTCAATCCTCAGTCCTCAGTCCTCAAACCTCAATCCTCAACCCTCAGACCTCATCGTCAATTCTCAATCTTCAATCCTCAATCCTCAACCCTCAATCCTCAATACTCAATCTTCAATCCACAATCATCAATCTTCAATCGTCAATACTCAATCTTTGATCCTCAATCCTCAATCCTCAATACTCAATCCTCAATCCTCAGTCTTCAATCCTCAACCTTCAATCCTCAATACTCAATCTTCAATCCTCAATCCTCAATCCTCAATCCTCAATCCTCATTCTTCAATCCTCAAGACCCAATCCTCAATCTTCAATCCTCAATCCACAATCCTCAATTCTCAATCCTCAATCCTCAATAATCAATCTTCAATCCTCAATCCTCAGTCCTCAAACCTCAATTCTGAATCCTCAATCCTGAATCCTCAATCTTCAGCCCTCAGTCCTCAACAGTCAGGTGACAATCCTCAATCCTGAATAAAATATCCTCAATTCACAGTATACAATACACAATACTCAATCTGCAATCTTCAAATCTCTATCCACAAACATCAATTCTCATCACTCAACCCTCAACACTCAGTCCTCAATGTTCAATCCTCAATCCTCAATTCTCAATCTTCAATCCTCAATACTCAATCTTTAATCCTGAATCATCAATCCTCAATCTTCAACCCTCAGTCCTCAATACTCAATCCTCAATCCTCAATCCTCAATCCTCAATCATCAATCCTCAGCCTTCAATACTCAATCCTTAATCCTCAATCCTCAATCCTCAATCCCCAATCATCAATCCTCAATCTTCAATCCTCAACACTCAATCTTTAATCATCAATCCTCAATCCTCAATCTACAATCCTCAATCCTCAATCCTGAATACTTAATCCTCAATCCTCCATCCATAATCCTCAATCCTCAATCTTCAATCCCCAATACTCAATCTTCAATCCTCGATCCTCAATCCTAAATCCTCAGTCCTCATTCTTCAATCCCCAATACCCAATCATCAATCTTCAATCCTCAATCCTCAATCCTCAATTCTCAATTCTCAATCCTCAATCCTCAGACCTCAAACATCAATTCTCAACACTCAGTCCTCGTCCTCAATCCACAACCCTCAATCCTCAATCCTCAATCTTCAATCATCAATATTCAATCTTTAATCCTCAACCCTCAATCCTCAATCCACAATCCTCAATCGTCAATCTTCAATCCTCAATCCCCAGTCCTCAATCTTCAATCCTCAATGCTCAATCCTCAATCCTCAATCCTCAGTCCTCAATCCTCAATCCTCAAACCTCAAACCTCAATCCTCAACCGTCAGTCCTCGTCCTCAATCCTCAACACTCAATCCTCAATCCTCAATCATCAATCATCAAGACTCAATATTCAATCCTCAATCTTCAATCCTCAATCCTCAATCCTCAATCCTCAATATTCAACACACAACCCTCAACCACCAATCCTCAATACTCAACCATCAATCCTCAATTCCTAATACTCAATAGAGTATCCTGAATTCTCATGGTTCAATACTCAATCCACAATATTCAATAATCAAATCTCATTCGTCAAACATCAATACTCAACACTCAATCCTCAACACTCAGTCCACTCTTTTCAATCCTCCATCCTCAACCTTCAATCCTCAAGCGTCAGTCCTCAATCCTCAATCCTCAACCCTCAATCCTCTGTCCTTAAACCTCAATCCCGAATCCTGAATCCTGAATCCTCAATCTTTAGCCCTCAGTCCTCAACAATCAATTGTCAATACTCAATCCTCAATAGAATATCCTCAATTCACAGTTTTCAATACTCAGTCCCCATTCTTCAATCTTCAAATCTCAATCCACAAACATCAACTCCCATCACTCAACCCTCAACACTAAGTCCTCAATCTTCAATCCTCAACCCTCAATCCTCAACCTTCAATCCTCAATACTCAATCTTCAATCCTCAATTCTCAATCCTCAATCCTCAATCCTCAGACCTCAGTCCTCAAACATCAATCCTCAAACCTCAGCCCTCATCATCAATCCTCAATCCTCAATCCTCAATCCACAATCTTCAATCCTCAATACTCAATATTCAATCCTCAATCCTCAGTCCTCACCCTCAATTCTGAATTCTCAATCCTCAATCCTCAATCCTCAATCTTCAATCCTGAATAATCAATATCCAATCCTAGATCCTCAATCCCCAATACTCAATCCTTAATCCTCAATATTCAATCCTCAATCCCCAGTACTCAATCTTCAATCCTCAATGCTCAATCCTCAATCCCCAATCCTCAGTCCTCAATCCTCATTCCTCAATCCTCAAACCTCAACCCTCAACCGTCAGTCCTCGTCCTGAATCCTCAACCCTCCATCCTCAATCCACAATCTTCAATCATCAATACTCAATATTCAATACTCAATCCTCAATCCTCAGTCCTCAATCCTCAATCCTCAATCCTCAATCATCAACCCTCAATCCTCATTCTACAATCCTCAATACCCAATCCTCTATCTTCAATCCTCAATCCTCAATCCTCAATTCCCAATCCTCAATCCTCAGTCCTCAGTCCTCAAACCTCAATCCTCAACCCTCAGCCCTCATCCTCAATCGTCAATCCTTAATCCTCAATACTCAATCCTCATTCTTCAATATTCAATACCCAATCCTCAATCTTCAACCCTCAATCCTCAATCCTCAATCCTCAGTCCTCAATCCTCAATCCTCAATCCTCAATCTTCAGCCCTCAGTCCTCAACAATCAGTTGACAATCCTCAATCCTCAATAGAATATCCTGCATTCACAGTCTTCAATACTCAATACTCAATCTGCAATCTTCAAACCTCTATCCACAAACATCAATTCTCATCGCTGGACCCTCAACACTCAGTCCTCAATGTTCAATACTCAATCATCAATCCACATTCCTCAATCGTCAATCTTCAATCCTCAATACTCAATCTTCAATCCTCAATCCTCAATCCTCAATCCTCAATCCTCATTCTTCAATCCTCAATCCTCAATCCGCAATCCTCAATTCTCAATCCTCAATCCCCAGTCCTCAGTCCGTAAATCTCAATCCTCAACCCTCAGCCCTCATCGCCAATCCTCAATCCTCAATCCTCAGTCCTCAATCTTCTATCCTCAATACTCAATACTCAATCTTTAATCCTCAATCCTCAATCCTCAATCTTCAATCCTCAGTCCTCAATACTGAATCCTCAATCCTCAATTATCAATCCCCAATCATCAATCCTCAACATTCAATACCCAATCCTTAATCCTCAATCATCAATCCTCAATCTTCAATCCTCAATCCTCAATCCTCAATTCTCAATCCTCAATTCTCAATCCTCAATCCTCAATCATCAGACCTCAAACATCAATACTCAACATTCAGTCTTCGTCCTCAATCCACAACCCTCAATCCTCAATCCTCAATCTTCAATCATCAATATTCAATCTTCAATCCTCAATCCTCAATCCTCGATCCTCAATCCTCAATCCTCAATGTTCAATCCTCAATACCCAATCCTCAATCTTCAATCCTCAATCCTCAATCCTCAATCCTCAATTCTCAATCCTCAATCCTCAGTCCTCAGTCCTCAAACCTCAATCCTCAACCCTCAGACCTCATCGTCAATTCTCAATCCTCAATCCTCAATCCTCAATCCTCAGTCTTCAATCCTCAATACACAATCTTCAATCCACAATCCTCAATCTTCAATCCTCAATACTCAATCTTTAATCCTCAACCCTCAATCCTCAATACTCAATCCTCAATCCTCAGTCCTCAATCCTCAATCTTCAATCCTCAATACTCAATCTTCAATCCTCAATCCTCAATCCACAATCCTCAATCCTCATTCTTCAATCCTCAAAACCCAATCGTCAATCTTCAATCCTTAATCCACAATCCTCAATTCTCAATCCTCAATCCTCAATAATCAATCTTCAAACCTCAATCCTCACTCCTCAAACCTCAATTCTGAATCCTCAATCCTGAATCCTCAATCGTCAGCCCTCAGTCCTCAACAATCAGATGACAATCCCCAATCCTCAAAAGAATATCCTCAATTCACAGTTTTCAATACTCAATACTCAATCTGCAATCTTCAAACCTCTATCCACAAACATCTATGCTCATCACTGAACTCTCAACACTCAGTCCTCAATGTTCAATACTCAATCTTCAATCCACAATCCTCAATCGTCAACCTTCAATCCTCAATACTCAATCTTCAATCCTCTATCATCAATCCTCAATCCTCAAACCTCATTCTTCAATCCTCGATACCCAATCCTCAATCTTCAATCCTCAATCCTCAATCCTCAATTCTCAATCCTCAATCCTCAGTCCTCAGTCCTTAAACCTCAATCCTCAACCCTCAGCCCTCATGCTCAATCCTCAATTCTCAATCCTCAATCCTCAATCTTCAATCCTCAATACTCAATCTTCAATCCTCAATCCTCAATCCTCAGTCCTCAAACCTCAATTCTGAATCCTCAATCCTGAATCCTCAATCTTCAGACCTCAGTCCTCAACAATCAGGTGACAATCCTCAATCCTCAATAGAATATCCTCAATTCACAGTTTTCAATACACAATACTCAATCTGCAATCTTCAAATCTCTATCCACAAACATCAATTCCCATCACTCAACCCTCAACACTAAGTCCTCAATCTTCAATCCTCATCCCTCAATCCTCAACCTTCTATCCTCAATACTCAATCTTCAATCCTCAATTCTCAATCCTCAATCCTCAATACTCAGACCTCAAACATCAATACTCAACCCTCAGTCCTCGTCCTCAATCCACAACCCTCAATCCTCAATCCCCAATCTTCAATCCTCAATCCTCAATCCTGAATCCTCAATTCTCAATCCTCAATCCTCAGTCCGCAGTCCTCAAACCTCAATCCTCAACCCTCAGCCCTCATCTTCAGTTCTCAATCCTCAATCCTCAATCCTCAATCTTCAATCCTCAATACTCAATCTTCAATCCACAATCCTCAATCTTCAATCCTCAATAGTCAATCTTTAATCCTCAATCCTCTATACTCAAACCTCAATCCTCAGTCCTCAATCCTCAATCTTCAATCCTCAATACTCAATCTTCAGTCCTCAATACTCAATCCTCAATCCTCAATCCTCATTCTTCAATTCTCAATACCCAATCCTCAATCTTCAATCCTCAATCCTCAATCCTCAATTCTCAATCCTCAATCCTCAATAATCAATCTTCAAACCTCAATCCTCAGTCCTCAAACATCAATTCTGAATCCTCAATCCTGAATCCTCAATCTTCAGCCCTCAGTGCTCAACAATCAGTTGACAATCCTCAATCCTCAATAGAATATCCTGCATTCACAGTCTTCAATACTCAATACTCAATCTGCAATCTTCAAACCTCTATCCACAAACATCAATTCTCATCGCTGAACCCTCAACACTCAGTCCTCAATGTTCAATACTCAATCTTCAATCCACATTCCCCAATCGTCAATCTTCAATCCTCAATACTCAATCTTTAATCCTCAATCCTCAATCCTCAATCCTCAATCCTCATTCTTCAATCCTCAATACCAAATCCTCAATCTTCAATCCTCAATCCTCAATCCTCAATTCTCAATCCTCAATCCTCAGTCCTCAGTCCTTAAATCTCAATCCTCAACCCTCAGCCCTCATCCCCAATCCTCAATCCTCAATCCTCAGTCCTCAATCTTCAATCCCCAATACTCAATCTTCGATCCTCCATCCTCAATCCTCAGTCCTCAAACCTCAATTCTGAATCCTCAATACTGAACCCTCAATCTTCAGCCCTCAGTCCTCAACAATCAGGTAACAATCCTCAATCCTCAATAGAACATCCTCAATTCACAGTTTTCAATACACAATACTCAATCTGCAATCTTCAAATCTCTATCCACAAACATCACTTCTCATCACTCAACCCTCAACACTCAGTCCTCAATGTTCAATCCTCAATCCTCAATTCTCAATCTTCAATCCTCAATACTCAATCTTTAATCCTCAATCCTCAATCCTCAATCTTCAATCCTCAGTCCGCAATACTCAATCCTCAATCCTCAATCATCAGTCCCCAATCATCAATCATCAATCCTCAGCCTTCAATACTCAATCCTCAATCCACAATCCTCAACCCTCAATCCTCTGTCCTTAAACCTCAATCCCGAATCCTCAATCCTGAATCCTCAATCTTTAGCCCTCAGTCCTCAACAATCAATTGTCAATACTCAATCCACAATAGAATATCCTCAATTCACAGTTTTCAATACTCAATACCCAATCCTCAATCTTCAATCCTCAATCCTCAATCCTCAATTCTCAATCCTCAATCCTCAATCATCAGACCTCAAACATCAATACTCAACACTCAGTCCTCGTCCTCAATCCACAACCCTCAATCCTCAATCCTCAATCTTCAATCATCAATATTCAATCTTCAATCCTCAATCCGCAATCCTCGATCCTCAATCCTCAATCCTCAATGTTCAATCCTCAATTCCCAAACCTCAATCTTCAATCCTCAATCCTCAATCCTCAATCCTCAATTCGCAATCCTCAATCCTCAGTCCTCAGTCCTCAAACCTCAATCCTCAACCCTCAGACCTCATCGTCAATTCTCAATCTTCAATCCTCAATCCTCAACCCTCAATCCTCAATACTCAATCTTCAATCCACAATCCTCAATCTTCAATCCTCAATACTCAACCTTTAATCCTCAATCCTCAATCCTCAATACTCAATCCTCAATCCTCAGTCTTCAATCCTCAATCTTCAATCCTCAATACTCAATCTTCAATCCTCAATCCTCAATCCTCAATCCTCAATCCTCATTCTTCAATCCTCAAGACCCAATCCTCAATCTTCAATCCTCAATCCACAATCCTCAATTCTCAATCCTCAATCCTCAAAAATCAATATTCAATCCTCAATCCTCAGTCCTCAAACCTCAATTCTGAATCCTCAATCCTGAATCCTCAATCTTCAGCCCTCAGTCCTCAACAATCAGGTGACAATCCTCAATCCTCAATAAAATATCCTCAATTCACAGTATACAATACACAATACTCAATCTGCAGTCTTCAAATCTTTATCCACAAACATCAATTCTCATCACTCAACCCTCAACACTCAGTCCTCAATGTTCAATCCTCAATCCTCAATTCTCAATCTTCAATCCTCAATACTCAATCTTTAATCCTCAATCATCAATCCTCAATCTTCAACCCTCAGTCCTCAATACTCAATCCTCAATCCTCAATCCTCAATCCTCAATCATCAATCCTCAGCCTTCAATACTCAATCCTTAATCCTCAATCCTCAATCCTCAATCCCCAACCATCAATCCTCAATCTTCAATCCTCAACACTCAATCTTTAATCATCAATCCTCAATCCTCAATCTACAATCCTCAATCCTCAATCCTGAATACTCAATCCTCAATCCTCCATCCATAATCTTCAATCCTCAATCTTCAATCCCCAATACTCAATCTTCAATCCTCGATCCTGAATCCTAAATCCTCAGTCCTCATTCTTCAATCCTCAATACCCAATCATCAATCTTCAATCCTCAATTCTCAATCCTCAATTCTCAATCCTCAATCCTCAATCCTCAGACCTCAAACATCAATTCTAAACACTCAGTCCTCGTCCTCAATCCACAACCCTCAATCCTCAATCCTCAATCTTCAATCATCAATATTCAATCTTTAATCCTCAACCCTCAATCCTCAATCCACAATCCTCAATCGTCAATCTTCAATCCTCAATCCCCAGTCCTCAATCTTCAATCCTCAATGCTCAATCCTCAATCCTCAATCCTCAGTCCTCAATCCTCAATCGTCAAACCTCAAACCTCAATCCTCAACCGTCAGTCCTCGTCCTCAATCCTCAATCCCCAATCCTCAGTCCTCAATCCTCATTCCTCAATCCTCAAACCTCAACCCTCAACCGTCAGTCCTCGTCCTGAATCCTCAACCCTCAATCCTCAATCCACAATCTTCAATCATCAATACTCAATATTCAATACTCAATCCTCAATCCTCAGTCCTCAATCCTCAATCCTCAATCCTCAATCCTCAATCATCAACCTTCAATCCTCATTCTACAATCCTCAATACCCAATCCTCTATCTTCAATCCTCAATCCTCAATCCTCAATTCCCAATCCTCAATCCCCAGTCCTCAGTCCTCAAACCTCAATCCTCAACCCTCAGCCCTCATCCTCAATCGTCAATCCTTAATCCTCAATCCTCAATCCTCAATCCTCAATCCTCAGTCCTCAATCCTCTTTCCTCAATCCTCAATACACAATACCCAATCTTCAATCCTCAATCCTCAATCCTCAATTCTCAATCCTCAATCCTCAATCCTCTGACGTCAAACATCAATACTCAACCCTCAGCCTTCATCCTCAATCCACAACCCTCAATCCTCAATCCTCAATCTTCAATTCTCAATCCTCAATCCTCAATCCTCAATCCTCAATCCTCAGTCCTCAACCCTCAATTCTGAATCCTCAATCCTGCATCCTCAATCTTCAGCCCTCAGTCCTCAACAATCAGTTGTCAGTCCTCAATGCCCAATAGAATATCATCAATTCACTGTCTTCAATGCTCAATACTCAATCTGCAATCTTCAAATCTCTATCCAGAAACATCAATTCTCACCACTCAACCCTGGACGCTCAGTCCTCAATGTTCAATCCTCAGTCCTAAACTCTCAACCTTCAATCCTCAATACTGAATCTTCAATCCTCAATCCTCAATCCTCAATCCTCAATCCTCAATCCTCTGTAATCAATCCTCAATCATCAATACTCAATCGTCAATCCTCAGTCCTCAATCCTCAATCCTCAATCCTCGTTCCTCAAACCTCAATCCTCAACCCTCAGTCCTCACCCTCAATTCTGAATTCTCAATCCTCAATCCTCAACCCTCAATCTTCAATCCTCAATAATCAATCTCCAATCCTATATCCTCAATCCCCAATACTCAATCCTTAATCCTCAATATTCAATCCTCAATCCCCAGTTCTCAATCTTCAATCCTCAATGCTCAATCCTCAATCCCCAATCCTCAGTCCTCAGTCCTCAATCCTCAATCCTCAAACCTGAACCCTCAACCGTCAGTCCTCGTCCTGAATCGTCAACCCTCAATCCCCAATCCTCAATCTTCAATCATCAATACTCAATATTCAATCCTCAATCCTCAATCCTCATTCTTCAATCCTCAATACCCAATCCTCAATCTTCAACCCTCAATCCTCAATCATCAATCCTCAATCCTCAATCCTCAATCCTCAATCCTCAATCCTCAATCCTCAATCTTCAATCCTCAGTTCCAAATTGTCAATCTTCAATACTCAATCCTCAATCCTCAATCTTCAATCCTCAATCCTCAATACTCAATCCTCGATCCTCATTCTTCAATCCTCAATACCCAATCCTCAATCTTCAATCCTCAATCCTCAATCCTCAATTCTCAATCCTCAATCCTCAATCATCAGACCTCAAACATCAATACTCAACACTCAGTCCTCGTCCTCAATCCACAACCCTCAATCCTCAATCCTCAATCTTCAATCATCAATATTCAATCTTCAATCCTCAATCCGCAATCCTCGATCCTCAATCCTCAATCCTCAATGTTCAATCCTCAATTCCCAAACCTCAATCTTCAATCCTCAATCCTCAATCCTCAATCCTCAATTCGCAATCCTCAATCCTCAGTCCTCAGTCCTGAAACCTCAATCCTCAACCCTCAGACCTCATCGTCAATTCTCAATCTTCAATCCTCAATCCTCAACCCTCAATCCTCAATACTCAATCTTCAATCCACAATCCTCAATCTTCAATCCTCAATACTCAACCTTTAATCCTCAATCCTCAATCCTCAATACTCAATCCTCAATCCTCAGTCTTCAATCCTCAATCTTCAATCCTCAATACTCAATCTTCAATCCTCAATCCTCAATCCTCAATCCTCAATCCTCATTCTTCAATCCTCAAGACCCAATCCTCAATCTTCAATCCTCAATCCACAATCCTCAATTCTCAATCCTCAATCCTCAAAAATCAATATTCAATCCTCAATCCTCAGTCCTCAAACCTCAATTCTGAATCCTCAATCCTGAATCCTCAATCTTCAGCCCTCAGTCCTCAACAATCAGGTGACAATCCTCAATCCTCAATAAAATATCCTCAATTCACAGTATACAATACACAGTACTCAATCTGCAGTCTTCAAATCTATATCCACAAACATCAATTCTCATCACTCAACCCTCAACACTCAGTCCTCAATGTTCAATCCTCAATCCTCAATTCTCAATCTTCAATCCTCAATACTCAATCTTTAATCCTCAATCATCAATCCTCAATCTTCAACCCTCAGTCCTCAATACTCAATCCTCAATCCTCAATCCTCAATCCTCAATCATCAATCCTCAGCCTTCAATACTCAATCCTTAATCCTCAATCCTCAATCCTCAATCCCCAACCATCAATCCTCAATCTTCAATCCTCAACACTCAATCTTTAATCATCAATCCTCAATCCTCAATCTACAATCCTCAATCCTCAATCCTGAATACTCAATCCTCAATCCTCCATCCATAATCTTCAATCCTCAATCTTCAATCCCCAATACTCAATCTTCAATCCTCGATCCTCAATCCTAAATCCTCAGTCCTCATTCTTCAATCCTCAATACCCAATCATCAATCTTCAATCCTCAATTCTCAATCCTCAATTCTCAATCCTCAATCCTCAATCCTCAGACCTCAAACATCAATTCTCAACACTCAGTCCTCGTCCTCAATCCACAACCCTCAATCCTCAATCCTCAATCTTCAATCATCAATATTCAATCTTTAATCCTCAACCCTCAATCCTCAATCCACAATCCTCAATCGTCAATCTTCAATCCTCAATCCCCAGTCCTCAATCTTCAATCCTCAATGCTCAATCCTCAATCCTCAATCCTCAGTCCTCAATCCTCAATCGTCAAACCTCAAACCTCAATCCTCAACCGTCAGTCCTCGTCCTCAATCCTCAATCCCCAATCCTCAGTCCTCAATCCTCATTCCTCAATCCTCAAACCTCAACCCTCAACCGTCAGTCCTCGTCCTGAATCCTCAACCCTCAATCCTCAATCCACAATCTTCAATCATCAATACTCAATATTCAATACTCAATCCTCAATCCTCAGTCCTCAATCCTCAATCCTCAATCCTCAATCCTCAATCATCAACCTTCAATCCTCATTCTACAATCCTCAATACCCAATCCTCTATCTTCAATCCTCAATCCTCAATCCTCAATTCCCAATCCTCAATCCCCAGTCCTCAGTCCTCAAACCTCAATCCTCAACCCTCAGCCCTCATCCTCAATCGTCAATCCTTAATCCTCAATCCTCAATCCTCAATCCTCAATCCTCAGTCCTCAATCCTCTTTCCTCAATCCTCAATACACAATACCCAATCTTCAATCCTCAATCCTCAATCCTCAATTCTCAATCCTCAATCCTCAATCCTCTGACGTCAAACATCAATACTCAACCCTCAGCCTTCATCCTCAATCCACAACCCTCAATCCTCAATCCTCAATCTTCAATTCTCAATCCTCAATCCTCAATCCTCAATCCTCAATCCTCAGTCCTCAACCCTCAATTCTGAATCCTCAATCCTGCATCCTCAATCTTTAGCCCTCAGTCCTCAACAATCAGTTGTCAGTCCTCAATGCCCAATAGAATATCATCAATTCACTGTCTTCAATGCTCAATACTCAATCTGCAATCTTCAAATCTCTATCCAGAAACATCAATTCTCACCACTCAACCCTGGACGCTCAGTCCTCAATGTTCAATCCTCAGTCCTAAACTCTCAACCTTCAATCCTCAATACTGAATCTTCAATCCTCAATCCTCAATCCTCAATCCTCAATCCTCAATCCTCTGTAATCAATCCTCAATCATCAATACTCAATCGTCAATCCTCAGTCCTCAATCCTCAATCCTCAATCCTCGTCCCTCAAACCTCAATCCTCAACCCTCAGTCCTCACCCTCAATTCTCAATTCTCAATCCTCAATCCTCAACCCTCAATCTTCAATCCTCAATAATCAATCTCCAATCCTATATCCTCAATCCCCAATACTCAATCCTTAATCCTCAATATTCAATCCTCAATCCCCAGTACTCAATCTTCAATCCTCAATGCTCAATCCTCAATCCCCAATCCTCAGTCCTCAGTCCTCAATCCTCAATCCTCAAACCTGAACCCTCAACCGTCAGTCCTCGTCCTGAATCGTCAACCCTCAATCCCCAATCCTCAATCTTCAATCATCAATACTCAATATTCAATCCTCAATCCTCAATCCTCATTCTTCAATCCTCAATACCCAATCCTCAATCTTCAACCCTCAATCCTCAATCATCAATCCTCAATCCTCAATCCTCAATCCTCAATCCTCAATCCTCAATCATCAATCTTCAATCCTCAGTTCCAAATTGTCAATCTTCAATACTCAATCCTCAATCCTCAATCTTCAATCCTCAATACTCAATCTTCAATCCTCAATCCTCAGTCCTCAGTCCTCAATCCTCTTTCTTCAATGCTCAATACCCAATACTCAATCTTCAATCCTCAATCCTCAATCCTCAATTCTCAATCCTCAATCCTCAATCCTCAGACCTCAGTCCTCAAACCTCAATCCTCAACCCTCAGCCCTCATCCTCAATCCTCAATCCTCAATCCTCGATCCTCAATCTTCAATACTCAATACTCAATCTTCAATCCTTAATCCTCAATCCTCGGTCCTCAATCCTCAATCGTCAATCTCCAATCCTGAATACTCAATCTTCAATCCTCAATCCTCAATCCTCAATCCTCAATCCTCAATCCTCATTCTTCATTCCTCAATACCCAATCCTCAATCTTCAATCCTCAATCCTCAATCCTCAATTCTCAACCCTCAACCCTCAGTCCTCAGTCCTCAAACATCAATCCTCAAACCTCAGCCCTCATCATCAATCCTCAATCCTCAAACCTCAATCCACAATCTTCTATCCTCAATACTCAATATTCAATCCTCAATCCTCAGTCCTCACACTCAATTCTGAATTCTCAATCCTCAATCCTCAATCCTCAATCTTCAATCCTGAATAATCAATCTCCAATCCTAGATCCTCAATCCCCAATACTGAATCCTTAATCCTCAATCCTCAATCCTCAATCCTCAATCCTCAATCCTCAATCCTCAATCCTCAATCCTCAGTCCCAAATACTCAATCTTCAATACTCAATCCTCAATCCTCAATCTTCAATCCTCAACACTCAATCTTCAATCCTCAATCCTCAATCCTCAGTCCTCAATCCTCTTTCCTCAATCCTCAATACACAATACCCAATCTTCAATCCTCAATCCTCAATCCTCAATTCTCAATCCTCAATCCTCAATCCTCAATTCTCAATCCTCAATCCTCAATCCTCAGTCTTCATCCTCAATCCACAACCCTCAATCCTCAATCCTCAATCTTCAATTCTCAATCCTCAATCCTCAATCCTCAATCCTCAATCCTCTGTCCTCAACCCTCAATACTGAATCCTCAATCCTGCATCCTCAATCTTCAGCCCTCAGTCCTCAACAATCAGCTGTCAGTCCTCAATCCCCAATAGAATATCATCAATTCACTGTCTTCAATGCTCAATACTCAATCTGCAATCTTCAAATCTCTATCCAGAAACATCAATTCTCACCACTCAACCCTGGACGCTCAGTCCTCAATGTTCAATCCTCAATCCTAAACTCTCAACCTTCAATCCTCAATACTGAATCTTCAATCCTCAATTCTCAATCCTCAATCCTCAATCCTCAATCCTCTGTAATCAATCCTCAATCATCAATACTCAATCGTCAATCCTCAGTCCTCAATCCTCAATCCTCAATCCTCGTTCCTCAAACCTCAATCCTCAACCCTCAGTCCTCACCCTCAATTCTCAATTCTCAGTCCTCAATCCTCAATCCTCAATCTTCAATCCTCAATAATCAATCTCCAATCCTATATCCTCAATCCCCAATGCTCAATCCTTAATCCTCAATATTCAATCCTCAATCCCCAGTACTCAATCTTCAATCCTCAATGCTCAATCCTCAATCCCCAATCCTCAGTCCTCAATCCTCAATCCTCAATCCTCAAACCTGAACCCTCAACCGTCAGTCCTCGTCCTGAATCGTCAACCCTCAATCCCCAATCCTCTATCTTCAATCATCAATACTCAATATTCAATCCTCAATCCTCAATCCTCATTCTTCAATCCTCAATACCCAATCCTCAATCTTCAACACTCAATCCTCAATCCTCAATCCTCAATCCTCAATCCTCAATCCTCAATACTCAATCTTCAATCCTCAGTTCCAAATTGTCAATCTTCAATACTCAATCCTCAATCCTCAATCTTCAATCCTCAATACTCAATCTTCAATCCTCAATCCTCAGTCCTCAGTCCTCAATCCTCTTTCTTCAATCCTCAATACCCAATACTCAATCTTCAATCCTCAATCCTCAATCCTCAATTCTCAATCCTCAATCCTCAATCCTCAGACCTCAGTCCTCAAACCTCAATCCTCAACCCCCAGCCCTCATCCTCAATCCTCAATCCTCAATCCTCGATCCTCAATCTTCAATACTCGATACTCAATCTTCAATCATTAATCCTCAATCCTCGGTCCTCAATCCTCAATCGTCAATCTCCAATCCTGAATACTCAATCTTCAATCCTCAATCCTCAATCCTCAATCCTCAATCCTCAATCCTCATTCTTCATTCCTCAATACCCAATCCTCAATCTTCAATCCTCAATCCTCAATCCTCACACTCAATTCTGAATTCTCAATCCACAATCCTCAATCCTCAATCTTCAATCCTGAATAATCAATCTCCAATCCTAGATCCTCAATCCCCAATACTCAATCCTTAATCCTCAATATTCAATCCTCAATCCCCAGTACTCAATCTTCAATCCTCAATGCTCAATCCTCAATCCCCAATCCTCAGTCCTCAATCCTCAATCCTCAATCCTCAAACCTCACCCCTCAACCGTCAGTCCTCGTCCTGAATCCTCAACCCTCAATCCTCAATCCTCAGTCCTCAACCCTCAATTCTGAATCCTCAATCCTGCATCCTCAATCTTCAGCCCTCAGTCCTCAACAATCAGTTGTCAGTCCTCAATCCCCAATAGAATATCATCAATTCACTGTCTTCAATGCTCAATACTCAATCTGCAATCTTCAAATCTCTATCCAGAAACATCAATTCTCACCACTCAACCCTGGACGCTCAGTCCTCAATGTTCAATACTCAATCCTCAACTCTCAACCTTCAATCCTCAATACTGAATCTTCAATCCTCAATACTCAATCCTCAATCCTCAATCCTCAATCCTCTGTAATCAATCCTCAATCATCAATACTCAATCGTCAATCCTCAGTCCTCAATCCTCAATCCTCAATCCTCGTTCCTCAAACCTCAATCCTCAACCCTCAGTCCTCACCCTCAATTCTCAATTCTCAGTCCTCAATCCTCAATCCTCAATCTTCAATCCTCAATAATCAATCTCCAATCCTATATCCTCAATCCCCAATACTCAATCCTTAATACTCAATATTCAATCCTCAATCCCCAGTACTCAATCTTCAATCCTCAATGCTCAATCCTCAATCCCCAATCCTCAGTCCTCAATCCTCAATCCTCAATCCTCAAACCTGAACCCTCAACAGTCAGTCCTCGTCCTGAATCGTCAACCCTCAATCCCCAATCCTCTATCTTCAATCATCAATACTCAATATTCAATCCTCAATCCTCAATCCTCAGTCCTCAATCCTCAATCCTCAATCCTCAATCCTCAATCATCAATCCTCAATCCTCATTCTACAATCCTCAATACCCAATCCTCAATCTTCAATCCTCAATCCTCAATCCTCAATTCTCAATCCTCAATCCTCAGTCCTCAGTCCTCAAACCTCAATCCTCAACCCTCAGCCCTCATCCTCAATCCTCAATCCTCAATCCTCAATGTTCAATCCGCAATACCGAATCCTCAATCTTCAATCCTCAATCCTCAATCCTCAATCCTCAATCCTCAATCCTCAACACCCAAACCTCAATCTTCAATCCTCAATCCTCAATCCTCAATTCTCAATTCTCAATCCTCAATCCTCAGACCTCAAACATCAATACTCAACCCTCAGTCCTCGTCCTCAATACACAACCCTCAATCCTCGATCCTCAATCTTCAATCCTCAATCCTCATTCCTAAATTATCAATCTTCAATCCTCAATACTCAATCTTCAATCCTCAATCTTCAATCCTCGGTACTCAATCCTCAATCCTCAATCTCCAACCCAGAATACTCAATCTTCAATCCTCAATCCTCAATCCTCAATCCTCAATCCTGAATCCTCATTCTTCAATCCTTAATACCCAATCCTCAATCTTCAATCCTTAACCCTCAATCCTCAATTCTCAACCCTCAATCCTCAGTCCTCGGTCCTCAAACGTCAATCCTCAAACCTCAGCCCTCATCGTCAATCCTCAATCCTCAATCCTCAATCCTCAATCTTCAATCCTCAATACTCAATATTCAATCCTCAATCCTCAGTCCTCAAATATCAATTCTGAATCCTCAATCCTGCATCCTCAATCCTCAGCCCTCAGTCCTCAACAATCAGTTGTCAATCCTCAATCCCCAATAGAATATCCTCAATTCACAGTTTTCAATACTCAATACTCAATCTGCAATCTTCAAATCTCTATCCAGAAACATCAATTCTCAACACGCAACCCTGAACGCTCAGTCCTCAATGATTAATCCTCAATCCTCAATTCTCAATCTTCGATCCTCAATACTGAGTCTTCAATCCTCAATCCTCAATCCTCAATTCTCAATCCTCAATCCTCAATCCTCAACATTCAATCCTCAATACTCAACCTTCAATGCTCATTCCTCAATCCTCAATCCTCAATTCTCAATCCTCAATCGTCAATCCTCAATCCTCAATCCTCAGTCCTCAAACATCAAACCTAAATCCTCAATCCTGAATCCTCAATCTTCAGACCTCAGTCCTCAACAATCAGTTGTCAATTCACAATCCTCAATAGAATATCATCAATTCACAGTTTTCAATACTCAATACTCAATCTGCGATCTTCGAATCTCTATCCACAAACATCAATTCTCATAATTCAACCCTCAACACTCAGTCCCCAATCCTCAATATTCAATCCTCAATCCTCAATCCTCAATCCTCAATCCTCAATACTCAATCCACAATCCTCAACATTCAATCCTCAATACTCAACCTTCAATGCTCATTCCTCAATCCTCAATCCTCAATTCTCAATCCTCAATCGTCAATCTTCAATCCTCAATCCTCAATCTCCAATCCTCAGTCCCAAATCGTCAATCTTCAATGCTCAATCCTCGATCCTCAATCTTCAATCATCAATCCTCAATCCTCAATTCTCAATCCTCAATCCTCAATCCTCAGACTTCAAACACCAATACTCAACCCTCAGTCCTCGTCCTCAATCCACAACCCTCAATCCTCAATCCTCAATCTTCAATCATTAATATTCAACCTTCAATCCTCAATCCTCAATCCTCAATCCTCAACCCTCAATCCCCAATGCTAAATCCTCAATACCCAATCCTCAGTCTTCAATCCTCAAAACTCAATCCTCAATCCTCAATCCTCAATTCTCAGTCCTCAATCCTCAATCTTCAATCCTCAATACTCAATCTTCAATCTTCAATCCTCAATCCTCAATCCTCAATCTTCAATCCTCAATACTGAATCTTCAATCCACAATCTTCAATCCTCAATGCTCAAACCGCAATACGCAATCCTCAATCTTCAATACTTTAATCCTCAATCCTCAATCCACATTCTTCAATCCTCAACACCCAATCCTCAATCTTCAATCCTCAATCCTCAGTCCTCAATTCTCAATCCTCAATCCTCAATCCTCAGACCCCAAACATCAATACTCAACCCTCAGTCCTCGTCCACAATTCACAACCCTCAATCCTCGATCCTCAATCTTCAATCATCAATATTCAATCTTCAATCCTCAATCCTCAATCATCAATACTCAATCCACAATCCTCAATGTTCAATCCTCAATACCCAATCCTCAATCTTCAATCCTCAATCCTCTATCCTCAATCCTCAATCCTCAATCCTCAATCCTCAATCCTCAATCCTCAGTCCTCAAACCTTAATACTGAATCCCCAATCCTGAATCCTCAATCTTCAGCCCTCAGTCCGCAACAATCAGTTGTCAATCCCCAATCCTCAATGGAATATCATCAATTCACAGTTTTCAATACTCAATACTCAATCTGCAATCTTCAAATCTCTATCCACAAACATCAATTCTCATCACTCAACACTCAACACTCCGTCCCCAGTCCTCAATCCTCAATCCTCAATCCTCAATCCTCAATTTTCAATCCTCAATACTCAATCTTCAATCATCAATACTCAATCTTCAATTCTCAATCCTCAATCCTCGGTCCTTAATCCTCAATCGCCAATCTCCAATCCTGAATACTCAATCTTCAATCCTCAATCTTCAATCCTCAATCCTCAATCCTCAAACCTCAATCCTCAATCCTCAGTCCTCAAACCTTAATCCTGAATCCTCAATCCTGAATCCTCAATCTTCAGCCCTCAGTCCTCAACAATCAGTTGTCAATCCCCAATCCTCAATGGAATATGGTCAATTCACAGTTTTCAATTCTCAATACTCAATCTGCAATCTTCAAATCTCTATCCGCAAACATCAATTCTCATCTCTCAACACTCAACACTCCGTCCCCAATCCTCAATCTTCAATCCTCAATCCTCAATCCTCAATCTTCAATCCTCAATTTTCAATCCTCAATACTCAATCTTCAATCATCAATACTCAATCTTCAATCCTCAATCCTCAATCTTCAATCCTCAATCCTCAATTCTCAGCCCTCAATACTCAATCCTCAATCCTCAATCCTCATTCTTCAATCGTCAATCCTCAGTCCTCAAACCTCAATCCTGAATCCTCAAACCTGAATCCTCAGTCTACAGCCCTCAGTCCTCAACAATCAGTTGTCAATCCTCAATCCTCAATAGGATATCCTCAATTCACAGGTTTCAATACTCAATACTCAACCTGCAATCTTCAAATCTCTACCCACAAACATCAATTCTCATCGCTCAACCCTCAACACTCAGTCCTCAACGTTCAATCCTCAATCATCAATTCTCAATCTTCAATCCTCAATACTGAACATTCAATCCTCAATCCTCAATCCTCAGTCCTCAATCCTCAATCCTCAGTCTTCAATCCTCAGTCTCCAATCCTCAATCTTCAACCCTCAATCCTCAATCCTCAATCCTCGATCCTCAGTCCTCAATCCTCAATCCTCAATCCTCAATGTTCAATCCGCAATACCCAATCCTCAATCTTCAATCCTCAATCCTCAGTCCTCAATTCTCAATCCTCAATCCTCAATCCTCAGACCTCAAACATCAATACTCAACCCTCAGTCCTCGTCCTCAATACACAACCCTCATTCCTCGATCCTCAATCTTCAATCATCAATATTCAATCTTCAATCCTCAATACTCAATCATCAATACTCAATCCACAATCCTCAATGTTCAACCCTCAATCCCCAATGCTCAATCCTCAATACCCAATCCTCAGTCTTCAATCCTCAATCCTCAATCCTCAATCCTCAATCCTCAATTCTCAGTCCTCAATCCTCAATCTTCAATCCTCAATACTCAATCTTCGATCTTCAATCCTCAATCCTCAATCCTCAATCTTCAATCCTCAATCTTCAATCCTCGACGTTCAATCCGCAATACCCAATCCTCAATCTTCAATACTCAATCCTCAATCCTCAATCCACAATCCTCAATCTTCAATCCACAATACTCAACCTTCAATCCTCAATCCTCAATCCTCAATACTCAATCTTCAATCTTCAATCCTCAATCCTCAATCCTCAATCTTCAATCCTCAATACTGGATCATCAATCCTCAATCTTCAATCCTCAATGTTCAATCCGCAATACCCAATCCTCAATCTTCAATACTCAATCCTCAATCCTCAATCCACATTCTTCAATCCTCAACACCCAATCCTCAATCTTCAATCCTCAATCCTCAGTCCTCAATTCTCAATCCTCAATCCTCAATCCTCAGACCTCAAACTTCAATACTCAACCCTCAGTCCTCGTCCTCAATTCACAACCCTCAATCCTCGATCCTCAATCTTCAATCATCAATATTCAATCTTCAATCCTCAATCCTCAATCATCAATACTCAATCCACAATCCTCAATGTTCAATCCTCTAAACCCAATCCTCAATCTTCAATCCCCAATCCTCAATCCTCAATCCTCAATCCTCAATCCTCAATCCTCAGTCCTCAAACCTCAATCCTGAATCCTCAAACCTGAATCCTCAGTCTTCAGCCCTCAGTCCTCAACAATCAGTTGTCAATCCTCAATCCTCAATGGAATATCATCAATTCACAGGTTTCAATACTCAATACTCAACCTGTAATCTTCAAATCTCTATCCACAAACATCAATTCTCATCACTCAACCCTCAACACTCAGTCCCCAATCCTCAATCCTCAATCCTCAATTCTCAATCCTCAATCGTCAATCTTCAATCTTCAATACTCAATCTTCAATCCTCAATATTCAATCCTCAATCCTCAATCCTGAATCCTCAATCTTCAATCCTCAATACTCAAACTGCAATCCTCAATACTCAGTCCTCACTCCTCAATCCTCATTCTTCAATCCTCAATACCGAATCCTCAGTCTTCAATCCTCAATCCTCAATCCTCAATTCTCAATCCTCAATCCTCAATCCTCAGTCCTCAGTCCTCAAACCTCAATCCTCAACCCTCAGCCCTCATCCTCAATCCTCAATCCTCAATCCTCAATCCTCAATATTCAATCCTCAATACTCAATCTTCAATCCTCCATCCTCAGTCCTCAATCTTAAATCCTCAATGCTCAATCCTCAATCCTCAATCCACAGTCCTCAATCCTCAATCGTCAATCCTCAAACCTCAATCCTCAACTGTCAGTCCTGGTCCTCAAACCTCAACCCTCAATCCTCAATCCTCAACCTTCAATCATCAATACTCAAACTTCAATCCTCAATCCTCAATCCTCAATCTTCAGACCTCAGTCCTCAGCAATCAGTTGTCAATCCTCAATCCTCAGTAGAATATCCTCAATCCACAGTTTTCAACACTCAATACTCGATCTGCAATCTCCAAGCCACTATCCACTAACATCAATTCTCATCAATAAACCCTCAACACTCAGACCTCAATGTTCAATCCTCAATCCTCAATACCCAACCATCAATGCTCATTTCTCAATACGCAATAGGATATCCTGAATTCTCATTATTCAATACTCAATCCTCAATATTCAATTATCAAATCGCAATCCTCAAACATCAACTCTCAATACTCAATCCTCAATACTTTGTCCTCTCTCTTCAATCCTCCATCCTCAATCCTCAATACTCAAGCGTCAATCCTCAATGCTCAATCCTCAATCCTCAATCCCCAACCCTCAATCCTCAGTCCTCAAACCTCAATCCGGAATCCTCAATTCTGAATCCTCAATTTTCAGCCGTCAGTCCTCAACAATCAATTGTCAATACTCAATCCTTAATATTCAATCCTCAATCTTCAATCCTACATCCTCAATCCTCAATCCTCAATCCTCAATACTCAACCGTCAGGCTTCAATCCTCAGTACTCAATCTTCAATCCTCAATCCTCAATACTCATTCCTCAAACCTCATTCTTCAATCCTCAATACCCAATCCTCAATCTTGAATCCTCAATCCTCAATCATCAACTCACAATCCTCAATCCTCAGTCCTCAGTCCTCAAACCTCAATCCTCAACCCTCAGCCCTCATCCTCAATCCTCAATCCTCAATCTTCAATCCTCAATCCTCAATCCTCAATCCTCAATCCTCAATCCTCAATCCTCAGTCCTCAAACATCAAACCTAAATCCTCAATCCTGAATCCTCAATCTTCAGACCTCAGTCCTCAACAATCAGTTGTCAATTCACAATCCTCAATAGAATATCATCAATTCACAGTTTTCAATACTCAATACTCAATCTGCGATCTTCGAATCTCTATCCACAAACATCAATTCTCATAATTCAACCCTCAACACTCAGTCCCCAATCCTCAATATTCAATCCTCAATCCTCAATCCTCAATCCTCAATCCTCAATCCTCAATACTCAATCCACAATCCTCAACCTTCAATCCTCAATACTCAACCTTCAATGCTCATTCCTCAATCCTCAATCCTCAATTCTCAATCCTCAATCGTCAATCTTCAATCCTCAATCCTCAATCTTCAATCCTCAGTCCCAAATCCTCAATCTTCAATGCTCAATCCTCGATCCTCAATCTTCAATCATCAATCCTCAATCCTCAATTCTCAATCCTCAATCCTCAATCCTCAGACTTCAAACACCAATACTCAACCCTCAGTCCTCGTCCTCAATCCACAACCCTCAATCCTCAATCCTCAATCTTCAATCATTAATATTCAACCTTCAATCCTCAATCCTCAATCCTCAATCCTCAACCCTCAATCCCCAATGCTAAATCCTCAATACCCAATCCTCAGTCTTCAATCCTCAAAACTCAATCCTCAATCCTCAATCCTCAATTCTCAGTCCTCAATCCTCAATCTTCAATCCTCAATACTCAATCTTCAATCTTCAATCCTCAATCCTCAATCCTCAATCTTCAATCCTCAATACTGAATCTTCAATCCACAATCTTCAATCCTCAATGCTCAAACCGCAATACGCAATCCTCAATCTTCAATACTTTAATCCTCAAACCTCAATCCACATTCTTCAATCCTCAACACCCAATCCTCAATCTTCAATCCTCAATCCTCAGTCCTCAATTCTCAATCCTCAATCCTCAATCCTCAGACCCCAAACATCAATACTCAACCCTCAGTCCTCGTCCTCAATTCACAACCCTCAATCCTCGATCCTCAATCTTCAATCATCAATATTCAATCTTCAATCCTCAATCCTCAATCATCAATACTCAATCCACAATCCTCAATGTTCAATCCTCAATACCCAATCCTCAATCTTCAACCCTCAATCCTCTATCCTCAATCCTCAATCCTCAATCCTCAATCCTCAGTCCTCAAACCTTAATACTGAATCCCCAATCCTGAATCCTCAATCTTCAGCCCTCAGTCCGCAACAATCAGTTGTCAATCCCCAATCCTCAATGGAATATCATCAATTCACAGTTTTCAATACTCAATACTCAATCTGCAATCTTCAAATCTCTATCCACAAACATCAATTCTCATCACTCAACACTCAACACTCCGTCCCCAGTCCTCAATCCTCAATCCTCAATCCTCAATCCTCAATTTTCAATCCTCAATACTCAATCTTCAATCATCAATACTCAATCTTCAATCCTCAATCCTCAATCCTCGGTCCTTAATCCTCAATCGCCAATCTCCAATCCTGAATACTCAATCTTCAATCCTCAATCTTCAATCCTCAATCCTCAATCCTCAAACCTCAATCCTCAATCCACAGTCCTCAAACCTTAATCCTGAATCCTCAATCCTGAATCCTCAATCTTCAGCCCTCAGTCCTCAACAATCAGTTGTCAATCCCCAATCCTCAATGGAATATGGTCAATTCACAGTTTTCAATTCTCAATACTCAATCTGCAATCTTCAAATCTCTATCCACAAACATCAATTCTCATCTCTCAACACTCAACACTCCGTCCCCAATCCTCAATCTTCAATCCTCAATCCTCAATCCTCAATCCTCTATCCTCAATCCTCAGTCCTCAATTCTCAATCCTCAATCCTCAATCCTCAGACCTCAAACATCAATACTCAACCCTCAGTCCTCGTCCTCAATACACAACCCTCATTCCTCGATCCTCAATCTTCAATCATCAATATTCAATCTTCAATCCTCAATACTCAATCATCAATACTCAATCCACAATCCTCAATGTTCAACCCTCAATCCCCAATGCTCAATCCTCAATACCCAATCCTCAGTCTTCAATCCTCAATCCTCAATCCTCAATCCTCAATCCTCAATTCTCAGTCCTCAATCCTCAATCTTCAATCCTCAATACTCAATCTTCGATCTTCAATCCTCAATCCTCAATCCTCAATCTTCAATACTCAATCTTCAATCCTCGACGTTCAATCCGCAATACCCAATCCTCAATCTTCAATACTCAATCCTCAATCCTCAATCCACAATCCTCAACCTTCAATCCACAATACTCAACCTTCAATCCTCAATCCTCAATCCTCAATACTCAATCTTCAATCTTCAATCCTCAATCCTCAATCCTCAATCTTCAATCCTCAATACTGGATCATCAATCCTCAATCTTCAATCCTCAATGTTCAATCCGCAATACCCAATCCTCAATCTTCAATACTCAATCCTCAATCCTCAATCCACATTCCTCAATCCTCAACACCCAATCCTCAATCTTCAATCCTCAATCCTCAGTCCTCAATTCTCAATCCTCAATCCTCAATCCTCAGACCTCAAACATCAATACTCAACCCTCAGTCCTCGTCCTCAATTCACAACCCTCAATCCTCGATCCTCAATCTTCAATCATCAATATTCAATCTTCAATCCTCAATCCTCAATCCTCAATCCTCAATCCTCAACCCTCAATCCTCAATGCTCAATCCTCAATACCCAATCCTCAGTCTTCAATCCTCAATCCTCAATCCTCAATACTCAATCCTCAATCCTCAGTCCTCATTCCTCAATCTTCAATCCTTAATACTCAATCTTCAATCCTCAATCCTCAATACTCAATCCTCAATCTTCAGTCCTCAATACTGAATCTTCAATCCTCAATCCTCAATCCTCAATCCTCAATCCTCAATCTTCAATCCTCAACACCCAATCCTCAATCTTCAATCTTCAATCATTAATATTCAATCTTCAATCCTCAATCCTCAATCCTCAAACCTCAACCCTCAATCCTCATTGCTCAATCCTCAATACCAATCCTCAGTCTTCAATCCTCAATCCTCAATACTCAATCCTCAATCCTCAATCCTCAGTCCTCATTCCTCAATCTTCAATCCTTAATACTCAATCTTCAATCCTCAATCCTCAATACTCAATCCTCAATTTTCAGTCCTCAATACTGAATCTTCAATCCTCAATCCTCAATCCTCAATCCTCAATCCTCATTCTTCAATCCTCAACACCCAATCCTCAATCTTCAATCCTCAACGTTCAATCCGCAATACCCAATCCACAATCTTCAATCATCAATCATCAATCCTCAATCCTCAATCCTCAATCCACATTCTTCAATCCTCAACACCCAATCCTCAAACTTCAATCCTCAATCCTCAGTCCTCTATTCTCAATCCTCAATCCTGAATCCTCAGACCTCAAACATCAATACTCAACCCTCAGTCCTCGTCCTCAATCCACAACACTCAATCCTCAATCCTCAATCTTCAAACATTAATATTCAATCTTCAATCCTCAATCCTCAATCCTCAATCCTCAGCCCTCAATCCCCAATGCTAAATCCTCAATACCCAATCCTCAGTCTTCAATCCTCAATCCTCAATCCTCAATCCTCAATCCTCAATTCTCAGTCCTCAATCCTCAATCTTCAATCCTCAATACTCAATCTTCAATCTTCAGTCCTCAATCCTCAATCCTCAATCTTCAATCCTCAATACTGAATCTTCAATCCTCAATCTTCAATCCTCAATGTTCAATCCGCAATACCAAATCCTCAATCCTCAATCTTCAATCCTCAGTCTTCAATCCTCAATCCTCAATTCAATCCTCAATCCTCAATCCTCATTCTTGAATCCTCAATACCCAATCCTCAATCTTCAATCCTCAATCCTCAATCCTCAATCCTCAATCCTCAATCCTCATTCTTGAATCCTCAATACCGAATCCTCAATCTTCAATCCTCAATCCTCAGTCCTCTATTCTCAATCCTCAATCCTCAATCCTCAGACTTCAAACACCAATACTCAACCCTCAGTCCTCGTGCTCGATCCACAACCCTCAATCCTCAATCCTCAACCTTCAATCATTAATATTCAATCTTCAATCCTCAATCCTCAATCCTCAATACTCAACCCTCAATCCTCAATGCTCAATCCTCAATACCCAATCCTCAGTCTTCAATCCTCAATCCTCAATCCTCAATCCTCAATCCTCAATACTCAGTCCTCATTCCTCAATCTTCAATCCTTAATACTCAATCTTCAATCCTCAATCCTCAATACTCAATCCTCAATCTTCAGTCCTCAATACTGAATCTTCAATCCTCAATCCTCAATCGTCAATCCTCAATCCTCAATCTTCAATCCTCAACACCCAATCCTCAATCCTCAATCTTCAATCATTAATATTCAATCTTCAATCCTCAATCCTCAAACCTCAACCCTCAATCCTCAATGCTCAATCCTCAATACCCAATCCTCAGTCTTCAATCCTCAATCCTCAATCCTCAATCCTCAATCCTCAATCCTCAGTCTTCATTCCTCAATCTTCAATCCTTAATACTCAATCTTCAATCCTCAATCCTCAATACTCAATCCTCAATCTTCAGTCCTCAATACTGAATCTTCAATCCTCAATCCTCAATCCTCAATCCTCAATCCTCATTCATCAATCCTCAACACCCAATCCTCAATCTTCAATCCTCAACTTTCAATCCGCAATACCCAATCCTCAATCTTCAATCCTCAATCCTCAATCCTCAATCCTCAATACTCAATCCACATTCTTCAATCCTCAACACCCAATCCTCAAACTTCAATCCTCAATCCTCAGTCCTCTATTCTCAATCCTCAATCCTGAATCCTCAGACCTCAAACATCAATACTCAACCCTCAGTACTCGTCCTCAATCCACAAACCTCAATCCTCGATCCTCAATCTTCAATCATCAATATTCAATCTTCAATCCTCAATCCTCAATCTTCAATACTCAATCCTCAATCCTCAATCCTCAATGTTCAATCCTCAATACCCAATACTCAATCTTCAATCCTCAATCCTCAATCCTCAACCCTCAATCCTCAATCCTCAGTCCTCAAACCTTAATCCTGAATCCTCAATCCTGAATCCTCAATCTTCAGCCCTCAGTCCTCATCAATCAGTTGTCAATCCCCAATCCTCAATGGAATATCATCAATTCACAGTTTTCAATACTCAATACTCAATCTGCAATCTTCAAATCTCTATCCACAAACATCAATTCTCATCTCTCAACACTCAACACTCCGTCCCCAATCCACAATCTTCAATCCTCAATCCTCAATCCTCAATCCTCAGTCCTCAAACCTTAATCCTGAATCCTCAATCCTGAATCCTCAATCTTCAGCCCTCAGTCCTCAACAATCAGTTGTCAATCCCCAATCCTCAATGGAATATGATCAATTCACAGTTTTCAATTCTCAATACTCAATCTGCAATCTTCAAATCTCTATCCACAAACATCAACTCTCATCTCTCAACACTCAACACTCCGTCCCCAATCCTCAATCTTCAATCCTCAATCCTCAATCCTCAATCCTCGATCCTCAATTTTCAATCCTCAATACTCAATCTTCAATCATCAATACTCAATCTTCAATCCTCAATCCTCAATCTTCAATCCTCAATCCTCAATTCTCAGTCCTCAATACTCAATCCTCAATCCTCAATCCTCATTCTTCAATCCTCAGTGCCCAGTCCTCAATCTTCAATCCTCAATCCTCAATCCTCGATTCTCATTCTTCAATCCTCAATACCAAATCCACAATGTTAGATCCTCAATCCTCAACCCTCAATTATCAATACTCAATCCTCAGTCCTCAAACCTCAAACAGCAATACTAAAACCTCAGTTGTCGTCCTCAATTCACAACCATCAATACTCAATCCTCAATATTCAATCATCAATATTCAATCTTCAGTCCTCAATCCTCAATCCTCAAACCTCAATCCTCAATCTTCAATCCTCAATACTCAATCTTCATTCCTCAATCCTCAATCCTCAATCCTCAGTCCTCAAGCCTCAATCCTCAATCCTCACTCCTCAATCCTCATTCTTCAATCCTCAATACCGAATCCTCAATCGTCAATCCTCAATCCTCAATCCTCAACTCTCAATCCTCAATCCTCAATCCTCAGACTTCAAACACCAATACTCAACCCTCAGTCCTCGTCCTCAATCCACAACACTCAATCCTCAATCCTCAATCTTCAAACATTAATATTCAATCTTCAATCCTCAATCCTCAATCCTCAATCCTCAGCCCTCAATCCCCAATGCTAAATCCTCAATACCCAATCCTCAGTCTTCAATCCTCAATCCTCAATCCTCAATCCTCAATCCTCAATTCTCAGTCCTCAATCCTCAATCTTCAATCCTCAATACTCAATCTTCAATCTTCAATCCTCAATCCTCAATCCTCAATCTTCAATCCTCAATACTGAATCTTCAATCCTCAATCTTCAATCCTCAATGTTCAATCCGCAATACCAAATCCTCAATCCTCAATCTTCAATCCTCAGTCTTCAATCCTCAATCCTCAATCCTCAATCCTCAATCCTCAATCCTCATTCTTGAATTCTCAATACCCAATCCTCAATCTTCAATCCTCAATCCTCAATCCTCAATCCTCAATCCTCAATCCTCATTCTTGAATCCTCAATACCGAATCCTCAACCTTCACTCCTCAATCCTCAGTCCTCTATTCTCAATCCTCAATCCTCAATCCTCAGACTTCAAACACCAATACTCAACCCTCAGTCCTCGTGCTCGATCCACAACCCTCAATCCTCAATCCTCAATCTTCAATCATTAATATTCAATCTTCAATCCTCAATCCTCAATCCTCAATCCTCAACCCTCAATCCTCAATGCTCAATCCTCAATACCCAATCCTCAGTCTTCAATCCTCAATCCTCAATCCCCAATCCTCAATCCTCAATCCTCAGTCCTCATTCCTCAATCTTCAATCCTTAATACTCAAACTTCAATCCTCAATCCTCAATACTCAATCCTCAATCTTCAGTCCTCAATACTGAATCTTCAATCCTCAATCCTCAATCCTCAATCCTCAATCCTCAATCTTCAATCCTCAACACCCAATCCTCAATCCTCAATCTTCAATCATTAATATTCAATCTTCAATCCTCAATCCTCAATCCTCAAACCTCAACCCTCAATCCTCAATGCTCAATCCTCAATACCCAATCCTCAGTCTTCAATCCTCAATCCTCAACACTCAATCCTCAATCCTCAATCCTCAGTCCTCATTCCTCAATCTTCAATCCTTAATACTCAATCTTCAATCCTCAATCCTCAATACTCAATCCTCAATCTTCGGTCCTCAATACTGAATCTTCAATCCTCAATCCTCAATCCTCAATCCTCAATCCTCATTCTTCAATCCTCAACACCCAATCCTCAATCTTCAATCCTCAACGTTCAATCCGCAATACCCAATCCTCAATCTTCAATCCTCAATCCTCAATCCTCAATCCTCAATCCTCAATCCACATTCTTCAATCCTCAACACCCAATCCTCAAACTTCAATCCTCAATCCTCACTCCTCTATTCTCAATCCTCAATCCTGAATCCTCAGACCTCAAACATCAATACTCAACCCTCAGTCCTCGTCCTCAATCCACAACACTCAATCCTCAATCCTCAATCTTCACACATTAATATTCAATCTTCAATCCTCAATCCTCAATCCTCAATCCTCAGCCCTCAATCCCCAATGCTAAATCCTCAATACCCAATCCTCAGTCCTCATTCCTCAATCTTCAATCCTTAATACTCAATCTTCAATCCTCAATCCTCAATACTCAATCCTCAATCTTCAGTCCTCAATACTGAATCTTCAATCCTCAATCCTCAATCCTCAATCCTCAATCCTCAATCTTCAATCCTCAACACCCAATCCTCAATCCTCAATCTTCAATCATTAATATTCAATCTTCAATCCTCAATCCTCAATCCTCAAACCTCAACCCTCAATCCTCAATGCTCAATCCTCAATACCCAATCCTCAGTCTTCAATCCTCAATCCTCAATCCTCAATCCTCAATCCTCAATCCTCAGTCCTCATTCCTCAATCTTCAATCCTTAATACTCAATCTTCAATCCTCAATCCTCAATACTCTATCCTCAATCTTCAATCCTCAATACTGAACCTTCAATCCTCAACCCTCAATCCTCAGTCCTCAATCCTCAATCCTCAGTCTTCAATCCTCAGTCTCCAATCCTCAATCTTCAACCCTCAATCCGCAATCCTCAATCCTCGATCCTCAGTCCTCAATCCTCAATCCTCAATCCTCAATGTTCAATCCGCAATACCCAATCCTCAATCTTCAATCCTCAATCCTCAGTCCTCAATTCTCAATCCTCAATCCTCAATCCTCAGACCTCAACCATCAATACTCAACCCTCAGTCCTCGTCCTCAATCCACAACCCTCAATCCTCGATCCTCAATCTTCAATCATCAATATTCAATCTTCAATCCTCAATCCTCAATCATCAATACCCAATCCACAATCCTCAATGTTCAGTCCTCAATACCCAATCCTCAATCTTCAATCCTCAATCCTCAATGCTCAATCCTCAATCCTCAATCCTCAATCCTCAGTCCTCAAGCCTCAATCCTGAATCCTCAAACCTGAATCCTCAGTCTTCAGCCCTCACTCCTCAACAATCAGTTGTCAATCCTCAATCCTCAATAGAATATCCTCAATTCACAGGTTTCAATACTCAATACTCAACCTGCAATCTTCAAATCTCTATCCACAAACATCAATTCTCATCACTCAGCCCTCAACACTCAGTCCCCAATCCTCAATCCTCAATCCTCAATTCTCAATCCTCAATCGTCAATCCTCAATCCCCAATACTCAATCTTCAATCCTCAATCCTCAATCCTCAATCCTCAATCCTCAATCCTCAGACCTCAAACATCAACACTCAACCCTCAGTCCTCGTCCTCAATTCACAACCCTCAATCCTCGATCCTCAATCTTCAATCATCAATATTCAATCTTCAATCCTCAATCCTCAATCATCAATACTCAATCCACAATCCTCAATGTTCAAGCCTCTAATCCCAATCCTCAATCTTCAATCCCCAATCCTCAATCCTCAATCCTCAATCCTCAATCCTCAATCCTCAGTCCTCAAACCTCAATCCTGAATCCTCAAACCTGAATCCTCAGTCTTCAGCCCTCAGTCCTCAACAACCAGTTGTCAATCCTCAATCCTCAATGGAATATCATCAATTCACAGGTTTCAATACTCAATACTCAACCTGTAATCTTCAAATCTCTATCCACAAACATCAATTCTCATCACTCAACCCTCAACACTCAGTCCCCAATCCTCAATCCTCAATCCTCAATTCTCAATCCTCAATCGTCAATCTTCAATCCTCAATACTCAATCTTCAATCCTCAATATTCAATCCTCAATCCTCAATCCTGAATCCTCAATCTTCAATCCTCAATACTCAAACTGCAATCCTCAATCCTCAGTCCTCACTCCTCAATCCTCATTCTTCAATCCTCAATACCGAATCCTCAATCTTCAATCCTCAATCCTCAATCCTCAATTCTCAATCCTCAATCCTCAATCCTCAGTCCTCAGTCCTCACACCTCAATCCTCAACCCTCAGCCCTCATCCTCAATCCTCAATCCTCAATTCTCAATCCTCAATATTCAATCCTCAATACTCAATCTTCAATCCTCCATCCTCAGTCCTCAATCTTAAATCCTCAATGCTCGATCCTCAATCCTCAATCCACAGTCCTCAATCCTCAATCCTCAATCCTCAAACCTCAATCCTCAACTGTCAGTCCTGGTCCTCAAACCTCAACCCTCAATCCTCAATCCTCAATCTTCAATCATCAATACTCAAACTGCAATCCTCAATCCTCAATCCTCAGTCCTCAAACCTTAATCCTGAATCCTCAATCCTGAATCCTCAATCTTCAGCCCTCAGTCCTCAACAATCAGTTGTCAATCCCCAATCCTCAATGGAATATCACCAATTCACAGTTTTCAATACTCAATACTCAATCTGCAATCTTCAAATCTCTATCCACAAACATCAATCCTCATCTCTCAACACTCAACACTCCGTCCCCAATCCTCAATCTTCAATCGTCAATCCTCAATCCTCAATCCTCAATCCTCAATTTTCAATCCTCAATCCTCAATTCTCAATCCTCAATGCTCAATACTCAATCGTCAATTCTCAATCCCCAATCCTCAATCTTCAATCCTAAATCCTCAACCCTCTATCCTCAATCCTCAATCTTCAATCCTCAATCCTCAATCCTCAATCCTCAATCCTCAATCCTCAGTCCTCAAACCTTAATCCTGAATCCTCAATCCTGAATCCTCAATCTTCAGCCTTCAGTCCTCAACAATCAGTTGTCAATCCCCAATCCTCAATGGAATATCATCAATTCACAGTTTTCAATACTCAATACTCAATGTGCAATCTTCAAATCTCTATCCACAAACATCAATTCTCATCTCTCAACACTCAACACTCCGTCCCCAATCTTCAATCTTCAATCCTCAATCCTCAATCCTCAATCCTCAACCATCAATCCTCAATGTTGAATCCTCAATACCCAATCCTCAGTCTTCAATCCTCAATCCTCAATCCTCAATCCTCAATCCTCAATCTTCAATCGTCTATCCTCAGTCCTCAATTCTCAATCCTCAATCCTCAATCATCAGACCTCAAACATCAATACTCAACCCTCAGTCCTCGTCCTCAATCCACAACCCTCAATCCTCAATCCTCAGTCCTAAATCCTCAATCCTCAATCCTCAAACCTCAATCCTCAACCGTCAGTCCCCGTCCTCTATCCTCAAACATGAATCATCAATCCTCAACCTTCAATCATCAATACTCAATCTTCAATCCTCAATTATCAATCCTCAATCTTCAATCCTCAATCCTCAATCCTCAATCCTCAGGCCTCACACATCAATACTCAACCCTCAGTCCTCGTCCTCAATTCACAACACTCAATCCTCGATCCTCAACCTTCAATCATCATTACTCAATCTTCAATCCTCAATCCTCAATCTTCAATCCTCAATCCTCAATTCTCAGTCCTCAATACTCAATCCTCAATCCTCAATCCTCATTCTTCAATCCTCAGTGCCCAGTCCTCAATCTTCAATCCTCAATCCTCAATCCTCGATTCTCATTTCTCAATCCACAATCGTCAATCCTCAATCCTCAATCCTCAACCCTCAATCCTCAATGTTGGATCCTCAATACCCAATCCTCAGTCTTCAATCCTCAATCCTCAATCCTCAATCCTCAATCCTCAATCTTCAATCCTCAATCCTCAATCCTCAATTCTCAATCCTCAATCCTCAATCCTCAGACCTCAAACATCAATACTCAACCCTCAGTCCTCGTCCTCAATCCACAACCCTCAATTCTCAATCCTCAGTCCTCAATCCTCAATCCTCAGTCCTCAAACCTCAATCCTCAACCGTCAGTCCCCGTCCTCAATCCTCAAACATGCATCCACAATCCTCAACTTTCAATCATCAATACTCAATCTTCAATCCTCAATTAACAATCCTCAATCTTCAATCCTCAATACTGAATCTTCAATAATCAATCCTCAATCCTCGATCCTCAATCCTCAATCCTCAATCCTCAATCTTCAATCCTCAATACTCAATATTCAATACTCAATCCTCAATCCTCAATCCTCAATCCTCATTCTTCAATCCTCAATACCCAATCCACAATGTTCAATCCTCAATCCTCAACCCTCAATTACCAATACTCAATCCTCAGTCCTCAGACCTCAAACAGCAATACTCAAACCTCAGTTCTCGTCCTCAATCCACAACCATCAATACTCAATCCTCAATATTCAATCATCAATATTAAATCTTCTGTCCGAAATCCTCAATCCTCAAACCTCAATCCTCAATCTTCAATCCTCAATACTCAACCTTCATTCCTCAATCCTCAATCCTCAATCCTCAGTCCTCAAGCCTCAATCCTCAATCCTCACTCCTCAATCCTCATTCTTCAATCCTCAATACCGAATCCTCAATCTTCAATCCTCAATCCTCAATCCTCAACTCTCAATCCTCAATCCTCAATCCTCAGACTTCAAACACCAATACTCAACCCTCAGTCCTCGTCCTCAATCCACAACACTCAATCCTCAATCCTCAATCTTCAAACATTAATATTCAATCTTCAATCCTCAATCCTCAATCCTCAATCCTCAGCCCTCAATCCCCAATGCTAAATCCTCAATACCCAATCCTCAGTCTTCAATCCTCAATCCTCAATCCTCAATCCTCAATCCTCAATTCTCAGTCCTCAATCCTCAATCTTCAATCCTCAATACTCAATCTTCAATCTTCAATCCTCAATTCTCAGTCCTCAAAACTCAATCCTCAATCCTCAATCCTCATTCTTCAATCCTCAGTGCCCAGTCCGCAATCTTCAATCCTCAATCCTCAATCCTCGATTCTCATTTCTCAATCCACAATCGTCAATCCTCAATCCTCAATCCTCAACCCTCAATCCTCAATGTTGGATCCTCAATACCCAATCCTCAGTCTTCAATCCTCAATCCTCAATCCTCAATCCTCAATCCTCAATCTTCGATCCTCAATCCTCAATCCTCAATTCTCAATCCTCAATCCTCAATCCTCAGACCTCAAACATCAATACTCAACCCTCAGTCCTCGTCCTCAATCCACAACCCTCAATTCTCAATCCTCAGTCCTCAATCCTCAATCCTCAGTCCTCAAACCTCAATCCTCAACCGTCAGTCCCCGTCCTCAATCCTCAAACATGCATCCGCAATCCTCAACTTTCAATCATCAATACTCAATCTTCAATCCTGAATTAACAATCCTCAATCTTCAATCCTCAATACTGAATCTTCAATAATCAATCCTCAATACTCAATCCTCAATACTCAATCCTCAATCGTCAATACTCAATCCCCAATCCTCAATCTTCAATCCTCAATCCTCAATCCTCAATCCTCAATCCTCAATCTTCAATCCTCAATACTCAATCTTCATTCCTCAATCCTCAATCCTCAATCCTCAATCCTCAATCCTCGATCCTCAATCCTCAATCCTCAATCCTCAATCTTCAATCCTCAATACTCAATATTCAATACTCAATCCTCAATCCTCAAACCTCAATCCTCATTCTTCAATCCTCAATACCCAATCCACAATGTTCAATCCTCAATCCTCAACCCTCAATTATCAATACTCAATCCTCAGTCCTCAGACCTCAAACAGCAATACTCAAACCTCAGTTCTCGTCCTCAATCCACAACCATCAATACTCAATCCTCAATATTCAATCATCAATATTAAATCTTCTGTCCTCAATCCTCAATCCTCAAACCTCAATCCTCAATCTTCAATCCTCAACACTCAACCTTCATTCCTCAATCCTCAATCCTCAATCCTCAGTCCTCAAGCCTCAACCCTCAATCCTCACTCCTCAATCCTCATTCTTCAATCCTCAATACCGAATCCTCAATCTTCAATCCTCAATCCTCAATCCTCAACTCTCAATCCTCAATCCTCAATCCTCAGACTTCAAACACCAATACTCAACCCTCAGACCTCGTCCTCAATCCACAACACTCAATCCTCAATCCTCAATCTTCAAACATTAATATTCAATCTTCAATCCTCAATCCTCAATCCTCAATCCTCAGCCCTCAATCCCCAATGCTAAATCCTCAATACCCAATCCTCAGTCTTCAATCCTCAATCCTCAATCCTCAATGTTCAGTCCTCAATACCCAATCCTCAATCTTCAATCCTCAATCCTCAATCCTCAATCCTCAATCCTCAATCCTCAATCCTCAATCCTCAATCCTCAGTCCTCAAACCTTAATCCTGAATCCTCAATCCTGAATCCTCAATCTTCAGCCCACAGTCCGCAACAATCAGTTGTCAATCCCCAATCCTCAATGGAATATCATCAATTCACAGTTTTCAATACTCAATACTCAATCTGCAATCTTCAAATCTCTATCCACAAACATCAATTCTCATCACTCAACACTCAACACTCCGTCCCCAATCCTCAATCTTCAATCCTCAATCCTCAATCCTCAATCTTCATTCCTCAATTTTCAATCCTCAATACTCAATCTTCAATCATCAATACTCAATCTTCAATCCTCAATCCTCAATCTTCAATCCTCAATCCTCAATTCTCAGTCCTCAATACTCAATCCTCAATCCTCAATCCTCATTCTTCAATCCTCAGTGCCCAGTCCTCAATCTCCAATCCTCAATCCTCAATCGTCGATTCTCATTTCTCAATCCACAATCGTCAATCCTCAATCCTCAATCCTCAACCCTCAATCCTCAATGTTGGATCCTCAATACCCAATCCTCAGTCTTCAATCCTCAATCCTCAATCCTCAATCCTCAATCCTCAATCTTCTATCCTCAATCCTCAATCCTCAATTCTCAATCCTCAATCCTCAATCCTCTGACCTCAAACATCAATACTCAACCCTCAGTCCTCGTCCTCAATCCACAACCCTCAATTCTCAATCCTCAGTCCTCAATCCTCAATCCTCAGTCCTCAAACCTCAATCCTCAACCGTCAGTCCCCGTCCTCAATCCTCAAACATGCATCCACAATCCTCAACTTTCAATCATCAATACTCAATCTTCAATCCTCAATTAACAATCCTCAATCTTCAATCCTCAATACTGAATCTTCAATAATCAATCCTCAATACTCAATCCTCAATACTCAATCCCCAATCGTCAATACTCAATCCCCAATCCTCAATCTTCAATCCTCAATCCTCAATCCTCAATCCTCAATCCTCAATCTTCAATCCTCAATACTCAATCTTCATTCCTCAATCCTCAATCCTCAATCCTCAATCCTCAATCCTCGATCCTCAATCCTCAATCCTCAATCCTCAATCTTCAATCCTCAATACTCAATATTCAATACTCAATCCTCAATCCTCAATCCTCAATCCTCAATCCTCATTCTTCAATCCTCAATACCCAATCCACAATGTTCAATCCTCAATCCTCAACCCTCAATTATCAATACTCAATCCTCGGTCCTCAGACCTCAAACAGCAATACTCAAACCTCAGTTCTCGTCCTCAATCCACAACCATCAATACTCAATCCTCAATATTCAATCATCAATATTAAATCTTCTGTCCTCAATCCTCAATCCTCAAACCTCAATCCTCAATCTTCAATCCTCAGTACTCAACCTTCATTCCTCAATCCTCAATCCTCAATCCTCAGTCCTCAAGCCTCAATCCTCAATCCTCACTCCTCAATCCTCATTCTTCAATCCTCAGTACCGAATCCTCAATCTTCAATCCTCAATCCTCAATTCTCAACTCTCAATCCTCAATCCTCAATCCTCAGACTTCAAACACCAATACTCAACCCTCAGTCCTCGTCCTCAATCCACAACACTCAATCCTCAATCCTCAATCTTCAGACATTAATATTCAAACTTCAATCCTCAATCCTCAATCCTCAATCCTCAGCCCTCAATCCCCAATGCTAAATCCTCAATACCCAATCCTCAGTCTTCAATCCTCAATCCTCAATCCTCAATCCTCAATCCTCAATTCTCAGTCCTCAATCCTCAATCTTCAATCCTCAATACTCAATCTTCAATCTTCAATCCTCAATTCTCAGTCCTCAAAACTCAATCCTCAATCCTCAATCCTCATTCTTCAATCCTCAGTGCCCAGTCCTCAATCTTCAATCCTCAATCCTGAATCCTCGATTCTCATTTCTCAATCCACAATCGTCAATCCTCAATCCTCAATCCTCAACCCTCAATCCTCAATGTTGGATCCTCAATTCCCAATCCTCAGTCTTCAATCCTCAGTCCTCAATCCTCAATCCTCAATCCTCAATCTTCAATCCTCAATCCTCAATCCTCAATTCTCAATCCTCAATCCTCAATCCTCAGACTTCAAACATCAATACTCAACCCTCAGTCCTCGTCCTCAATCCACAACCCTCAATTCTCAATCCTCAGTCCTCAATCCTCAATCCTCAGTCCTCAAACCTCAATCCTCAACCGTCAGTCCCCGTCCTCAATCCTCAAACATGCATCCACAATCCTCAACTTTCAATCATCAATACTCAATTTTCAATCCTCAATTAACAATCCTCAATCTTCAATCCTCAATACTGAATCTTCAATCCTCAATACTCAATATTCAATACTCAATCCTCAATCCTCAATCCTCAATCCTCAATCCTCATTCTTCAATCCTCAATACCCAATCCACAATGTTCAATCCTCAATCCTCAACCCTCAATTATCAATACTCAATCCTCGGTCCTCAGACCTCAAACAGCAATACTCAAACCTCAGTTCTCGTCCTCAATCCACAACCATCAATACTCAATCCTCAATATTCAATCATCAATATTAAATCTTCTGTCCTCAATCCTCAATCCTCAAACCTCAATCCTCAATCTTCAATCCTCAGTACTCAACCTTCATTCCTCAATCCTCAATCCTCAATCCTCAGTCCTCAAGCCTCAATCCTCAATCCTCACTCCTCAATCCTCATTCTTCAATCCTCAATACCGAATCCTCAATCTTCAATCCTCAATCCTCAATTCTCAACTCTCAATCCTCAATCCTCAATCCTCAGACTTCAAACACCAATACTCAACCCTCAGTCCTCGTCCTCAATCCACAACACTCAATCCTCAATCCTCAATCTTCAGACATTAATATTCAAACTTCAATCCTCAATCCTCAATCCTCAATCCTCAGCCCTCAATCCCCAATGCTAAATCCTCAATACCCAATCCTCAGTCTTCAATCCTCAATCCTCAATCCTCAATCCTCAATCCTCAATTCTCAGTCCTCAATCCTCAATCTTCAATGCTCAATACTCAATCTTCAATCTTCAATCCTCAATTCTCAGTCCTCAAAACTCAATCCTCAATCCTCAATCCTCATTCTTCAATCCTCAGTGCCCAGTCCTCAATCTTCAATCCTCAATCCTGAATCCTCGATTCTCATTTCTCAATCCACAATCGTCAATCCTCAATCCTCAATCCTCAACCCTCAATCCTCAATGTTGGATCCTCAATTCCCAATCCTCAGTCTTCAATCCTCAGTCCTCAATCCTCAATCCTCAATCCTCAATCTTCAATCCTCAATCCTCAATCCTCAATTCTCAATCCTCAATCCTCAATCCTCAGACCTCAAACATCAATACTCAACCCTCAGTCCTCGTCCTCAATCCACAACCCTCAATTCTCAATCCTCAGTCCTCAATCCTCAATCCTCAGTCCTCAAACCTCAATCCTCAACCGTCAGTCCCCGTCCTCAATCCTCAAACATGCATCCACAATCCTCAACTTTCAATCATCAATACTCAATCTTCAATCCTCAATTAACAATCCTCAATCTTCAATCCTCAATACTGAATCTTCAATAATCAATCCTCAATACTCAATCCTCAATACTCAATCCTCAATCGTCAATACTCAATCCCCAATCCTCAATCTTCAATCCTCAATCCTCAATCCTCAATCCTCAATCCTCAATCTTCAATCCTCAATACTCAATCTTCATTCCTCAATCCTCAATCCTCAATCCTCAATCCTCAATCCTCGATCCTCAATCCTCAATCCTCAATCCTCAACCTTCAATCCTCAATACTCAATATTCAATACTCAATCCTCAATCCTCAATCCTCAATCCTCATTCTTCAATCCTCAATACCGAATCCTCAATCTTCAATCCTCAATCCTCAGTCCTCTATTCTCAATCCTCAATCCTCAATCCTCAGACTTCAAACACCAATACTCAACCCTCAGTCCTCGTGCTCGATCCACAACCCTCAATCCTCAATCCTCAATCTTCAATCATTAATATTCAATCTTCAATCCTCAATCCTCAATCCTCAATCCTCAATCCTCAACCCTCAATCCTCAATGCTCAATCCTCAATACCCAATCCTCAGTCTTCAATCCTCAATCCTCAATCCTCAATCCTCAGTCCTCATTCCTCAATCTTCAATCCTTAATACTCAATCTTCAATCCTCAATCCTCAATACTCAATCCTCAATCTTCAGTCCTCAATACTGAATCTTCAATCCTCAATCCTCAATCCTCAATCCTCAATCCTCAATCTTCAATCCTCAACACCCAATCCTCAATCCTCAATCTTCAATCATTAATATTCAATCTTGAATCCTCAATCCTCAATCCTCAAACCTCAACCCTCAATCCTCAATGCTCAATCCTCAATACCCAATCCTCAGTCTTCAATCCTCAATCCTCAATACTCAATCCTCAATCCTCAATCCTCAGTCCTCATTCCTCAATCTTCAATCCTTAATACTCAATCTTCAATCCTCAATCCTCAATACTCAATCCTCAATTTTCAGTCCTCAATACTGAATCTTCAATCCTCAATCCTCAATCCTCAATCCTCAATCCTCATTCTTCAATCCTCAACACCCAATCCTCAATCATCAATCCTCAACGTTCAATCCTAAATCCTCAATCCTCTATCCTCAATCCTCAATCTTCAATCCTCAATCCTCAATCCTCAATCCTCAATCCTCAATCCTCAGTCCTCAAACCTTAATCCTGAATCCTCAATCCTGAATCCTCAATCTTCAGCCCTCAGTCCTCAACAATCAGTTGTCAATCCCCAATCCTCAGTGGAATATCATCAATTCACAGTTTT